>NC_022015.1:47953687-48018365 GCF_000317375.1 Microtus ochrogaster | reverse complement strand
CTCACTTCCTCTTCCGCCCAGCATTCTGCTCCTCCCACCTACGTTCTAACCTATCAGGTCAAGCAACCTCTTTATTAAATCAACCAATGACCTTCCTCCATCAAGGGAGGGGGACTTGATTGGGGTAGGGGGAGGGAAATGGGAGGCGGTGGTGGGGAAGAGACAGAAATCTTTAATAAATAAAGTAATTTTTAAAAAAAGAGAGAATGGGAAAAGAAAAGGAAAATTAACCAGGCTGTTTTTGCGATGTCATGGGAGTCAGCCACATGGCAGACTGGCCGTCACAGGACAGAAAGGGAACTTAAAAGAAATAGTGAAGCTCAAAGTACCAGGGAAAGCATGCTTGGAACAGAGACACAAGAAAAGGAAAAGTTAGCATTTTTTGAGAAAGTCAGAAAAGCAGGCTGACTCCCAAACCTGCCTGTCTGTAGCTCTGCAAGTAACTGCACAAAGGGTGGGAGCTGGGGAAAGAAAAGTGTATTATTTCATTAAAGGGATAATCATTCCCCCCACCGCTTTAACATGGCTTAAGGTGCTTCTGCATTCCTGGGGCATGATCCATCCGTCTAGTGATTGGTCTACACAGCTGTCATATTGGATCTCCACCCAGGGCAGAGACTCCATTCTCTTGTTCTGCAGGAAATAATTTCCCTTTAATGTGCCTTTACTGCTACTGCTACAACACTATCCTTACAGCCTAGTTAACTTGGACAGCAGGGGTTACTCCTGTTCCCTGATCTAGTTGGCCTAGCCATCCATGGGTGTGGCAAGGCAAGAGACAAAACCTCCAAACAGAGGGTTCTAAAGCTTTCTGAAGGAACTGCCTCTACTTGAAACAATGGGTGAGAAAGTTCAAGTCTAAGAACACTGAAAAACAATAGAGTTTTAGTGGTGGCGAGGAAGAGAAGGCTGCAAACTCTGTGAAAGTGAAAAGTTACATCACAGGCTGAAGCCACAAAACAATCCCACACCAGTTAAGAATCAGGGATAATAAAAAGGGTTATTTCTTTGAGGGGGAAAACTTATACATCACCGTCCCAAACAACAGTCCTCTCATTGCAAACAGGAAACAGAGAGTCTAGCAGCCTGAACGGGAGAAGCAAGAGAGAGAGAGAGAGCATGCACATGCAGGGTTCCACTGCTTTTTAAAGTATAAGAGACCATGCCCTGGTGGGATGGTATCTTAAAGGCTATTGGCTGAAGGAACAGAATGTGCTCCTGCAGTGACAGGTTTTCTGGTTTACCAGAGACAACCAAGCAAAACAACCTCCCAGGATCACAACAAGCCTCAGAGACTGGATTAATATTTGCACTGAAGGAGCTCTGACTAGAATTGGATAGGACTGTATGTAACTTACATCAAAGGCATTGTCAAAATAATGCAGTGATAAACTGTCAGTTGGTGAAGATTAACTCTATAATGATGAAATTAATTCATCAATATTTGATTATTATGATCATAAATGCACCAAACACCAAAATACATGAGACACACAGAACTAGGTGTAATGGCTCAAGCCTATAATCCCAGCACATGCGAAACTGTAATAGAATGATACTGAGTTCTAGGCATTTGTTCATGACTCTCCTAGAAAGTCTCCCACAATGCATGTTTAAAAAATTGTAGAAATTATATGAAATATATACATTTATAAGGAACATGACCCCAAAGATGACTTAAAAAGGACTGTAAAATTGTAATACCTATGTAACAAATAGGAATATTGGTAAAACCTAGGCATTATGGCCAGCAGTCTAGTAGTCAAGGAATAGAGACAGGAGGATCATGAGTTCACTGAGGCAGGCAGATCTTCCTTCCTGCTTGCAGCCTGAGTCTTTTCCCCTTTTCTTCCCATCTCCCTCTTGAAGAGGCAGCTTCTCCCTCTCCCCACTTCTCCCCTTTCCCTCTTCTCTCTCTCTCTCTCTCTCTCTCTCTCTCTCTCTCTACCTCTCTGCTCTTCTCCCCTCTTCCACCTGCATAACCCACTAAATAAATATCCAACCTCACTCTGCATGGTGTGCCTATCTGTCTGCCTCTTGCCTGCCACAATGTGGCTCGCCACCAACACCAGCCGCTTTCAAAGACCTGGGGCATGGTCTCGCGTGCCATCCCTGACTAGGACTGGCTGTTCTCGGGTCCCACTGCCCCTTGCCTGCCATCACATGGTCTGCTGCCTGCCACCATTTAGGGACCTGCAGCATTTTTTATTAATCCATTTCAGTTGGAGGGTCACCTCAACATGGGAAATTGTATTAAAGGGTCTCAGCTTTAGGAAGGTTGGAAATCACCAGTTTAGGGGGAAAAGACTTAGCTTTCTTGACCAATAGGCAAAAGCTACTTAGATAATACACATGAAGTATAAGCAATAAAACAAAAATAAATTTATTGAACTTCATTGAAATTGAACCTTTTGTACTTAAGTGAAATAAAGGTAAGAAGATAGCACAGAATGGGTGTGCTGATTGGGTTTTGTCAACTAGATACAGTCAGGAAGAAGGAATCTTAATTTAGAAAATGCCTTCATCAGATTGGCCTGTAAACAAGTCTGTGGAGCATTTTCTTGATTAATGATTGATGTGGGAGGGAGCAGCCCAGTGTGGGTGTTGCCTTGGTGGTATAAAGATGCAGGCAGAACACGCCGTGGGATAAGATAGTCAGCAACATTCTTCCACAGGCTCTGCTTCAGTTCTTGCCTCTAGTTTCCCGTCTTCAGGGTCCTACCTTCAGGTTCCTACCAAGAGTTCCTTCTTTGGCTTTGCTCGGTGGACTGTGACTCCAAATATATAAGCTGAATAAACCCTTTCTTTCCCAAGTTTGCTCCTTATGGTGTTGTATCACAGCAATAATGGGGAAACTATGTATCACATGTCTGATAGGTGGCTTATATTAAAAGTACATAATGAACAATCCAACAGTAAAAAGACATTAAAAGATCTGGAAAGACATTTCTCCAAGGATGCATAAGTGGTTAATAAGAGCACGAGAAAATGCTGCTCATCAGTGGACAATAATGAAACAGAAAGCAGAACCACATGCCCGAACTTCATCCCTGCTGAGATGGCTAGGATGAGAACAGCAATGATGAGGGCCGACAAGAATATCCCTGCAACTCTAGTGCATTGCTGGTGGGATTTGAAACAGTCCGGCTGTTTTGGAAATAGTCTGACAATCAAATCAAATTTATACAGTCAAGTGACATATAACCCTACGGTTTACTCCCAAGTACCAAGAGAGCTGAAATCATGCATTGCTAATGCGCACAAAAGCATAGTAAATAATGTCAGCCTTGTTTATAGTTGCAAAAGTGGTCACAGTACACATTTCCATCAGCTAATGAGTTGATAAGCTGTCGTGCATCCATTGCTAAGGAATAGTTCTTGTCAATAAAAAGAAATCTAAGCAATATGCTGCAAGAAAACTTGCATATGGTCTGGGAAGTGATGGAGGCAGACTACAAGCATTGGTATGAATTCAGGACAGGTAAATGAAGAGACAAAGTAGGACTGAGGGTTTGAGTGAATATTGGGTATGACAGAAATAATCTGAATTTATTTGGGCACGTCAGTGTCTCTTGGATATTACCAAATAACAGTGCTCTTCATTGTTCAGAAAAGGAGACTGAGTGAATGTTCTGCTTTGCTTCTCTCTGGCTTCCTGCCGCAGGTTTATCCTGACAACAGAGGACTTATAAAACCCACCTGAGCTGGTCACCTACTAATGGTCCCTCCCATAACTTACAGGACGTGGGTTTGGAGTTGAAGGAGTGGGAATGGGATAAGAAGAAGTGAGACTTTGTTCCAAAGGTCCACATTGAAAGGCCTCTGTGACCAGCATCAAAAGCCAGTCATATCGGGTAAGCATTTATCTGGAATTCAAAATTCTTAAAACTGTAATAGTTAACTTTAAAAACCGAAGAAATAGCTATGTCTTTGAAATCCTTCTACCAGCCTAATGAGGAATTGCAAATAGATTTCAAACATATGCCAAAACAAGCTGATTATAATATCCCTTTATTTACCTTGAAAGAGCCCCCTACTGTGATGAATAGTGACGGTGGCAGAAACATGTAAAGATGCATCCAAGACTAAGAAAGGAAGAGGGACATGTGAGATAAAGCCCCTTCCGAATGCAGCCACGACAAAAGACATCTCTGCAAGTCACTCCGTAAAATGGCTGTAATCATTCAGAGACATTATTTTAGCAGTCAAGAAAACATTGCTGAGGAATGATGGAAGGGTCTGGCAGGGGAAATTGTCAAAAGACTGGCATCAATCACAGTTAAGCGTGTGTCTCTACTGATTACATGCACCCTGAAGCGAGCCTGCCAAACAGATCTTGGATGCCACAGTGATGAGCTGACGGAGTCTGTGAGGATGAATGATGGAGTGGCCATCTGCATCTGGGACTAAGAGGAGAGGGGGTGTCATTGCTGAGGCTTGGGACATGTGGTGATTCTCAAAGACCCAACACTAACTCCTTGCAGCTAAGTGTACACAAGAAGAAAGAGGTCGCCTGTGACCTGGATTTCTGTGTGTGGGTTTATATTCGTTAATTGTTATGAAACCAAAGGTTTGGCATAGCTGAAGGATCCCAAAAAGATGTACAGAAAAAGAACCTCTAGTTTTTCTGATCAAGGCTCTAATAACTGTTCTTTGTGTTTTCTTTTGACTTTGTGATGAAATTAGTAATCAAAGCAACTGTGACATGACAGCTATTTCTGTGCTATCCACTTTATATATAATTTCAGACTAAACTTCTCAACTAGGGAGTTATCACCAAATCCATGATGTAGCTGTGAAAATTGGGACTAACAAAATTATGTCACTAGGATGAAGCCCACAAGTAATAGACTCTGTTGGACCCTAGGCATGTTTGATTCCTATGACTGGCCTCTGCCCACTCTGTGACATCATCTTCTCCCCAAAGGTACTCAGAGTGGTCTGCATGCTGAGTTAGTAAGAGTTTATGCACCCCCAAATGAGCAAGGCTTCCTTGGCTTTGACCTCACTATTTTTGAACAGTAAGCTTCCCCATGGTTGTAAAAACTTAGAAATAACAGTTCTTTTTTTTTCCCCACTGGTCTAGAGAGTTTGCCCACAGTTTGGCTAAATCTAATCATGGTCTATTCAAGCCCTACATTAGCCAGAAGAGCAAGAACTCAATAACTCACACATTTATCAACTGCTTGTCCTACCCACAGGATTTACACCAATATGCTGACTAGTTAGAAAGTTCAATCACACATGATAGCCATATCATGTGATTTTAGTTGTCTTTAAAATTGTATATATGTGTTGTTGGAGAATAATCCTTTTGTACTCTGTGAAGATATGTCACTGCTATTGCTTTAATAAATAGCTTAATGCTCAATAGCTAGGCAGGATTTCCAGGCACAGATGATTCTGGGAAGAAGAAGGTGAAGATACCAGGAATTGGCAGCAGATAGAGAGGGAAGAGACATGCAGAAGGAGTGATAAAGTCATAAATCATGTGGCAGCACATAGATTAACAGAAATGGGTTAATTTGGTTTTCTTTAAGCACATAGATTAATAGAAATGGGTTAATTTGTTATAAGAGCTAGTTAGAAACAAGCTTAAGCTATTGGTCAAGTTTTCATAATTAATAAGAAGTCTCTGTTACATTATTGGGAGTTACAAAAAAGTTTGACTAAGGTGTATGGGTGTGGTCGTGTGTTAGAGTGGGCATGTTCATCCCACAGTATACTTGTGGAAGTCTAAGGTTATCTCAGCTGTCAGTCTTCACCTTCCACCTTGTTTGAGACTATCAGTTTTTCTGGCCAGAAAGCCTTTGGGAATCTCCTGTCTCCACCCCCTCTCTCTGTAGGAGGGCTAGCATTACAGATACACACTAGCACATCTAGCTTTACGTTAGTTCTAGGGACTGGACTCAGTTTCTCCCACTTGAGCAACAAGATCTTCACCTACAGAGACACTTCCATAACTCCTAAGAGCCACATTTTTAAAAGAGATTTCTGTATTTTATGTATATGTATTTTTGCCTGCATGCACGCACAAGCACTATGTACATGTATTACTGGTACAGATCAGATAAGGGCATCAGATCCTTTGGATCTTGACTTTCAGATGGTTGTGACATGCTACGTAGGTGTTGGAAATTGAACTTGAACCTGGGTCCTATGAAAAAGCAGCAAGTGTTCTTAACTGCCAAGCCCTCTTTCAAGTCCCAATACCATACTTTTCAAATTAAAAAAAGAAACAAAACTTTTTTTAAACATAGAATTTACTAATTTTGTATCTAATTTTCCCAGTGTATCCAACCATTTCCTTTCAATACAAAATCAACAACAACAAAAAAAAAAAAACCAGAATTTTGTTGGTGGAAGTTTCTATGCTGCGAGCCATTTCCAAGTAACCACACAGAGGCTTAATATTAATTATAAATGCTTGGCCAGTAGCTCAGGCTTATTACTAACTAACTCTTACATTTTAATTAATCCATATTTCTTATCTACTCTTTGCCATGTGGCTTGGTGCCTCTTCTCAGCATGGCATGCCCAACTTGCTTCTTTCTGTGTGTGCTTGAGACTCCTGACTTTGCTGTTGCAATTGGAGAGGCTTATGCCCTGAAATAACAACACACAGACTGTATTCATTTAAACACTGCTTGGCCCATTTCTATCTAGCCTCTTCTAGGCTAATTCTCACATATTAATTTAGCCCATTTCTAATCATCTGTGTAGCACCGGTCTTACCAGGAAGATTCTAGCCTACATCCATCCTGGGTAGGAGCTTCATCGCGTGCATCTGCCTGGGAGCGGGGAGCATGGCGTCTCTCTTTGAGGCATCTTACCTCACTTCCTCTTCCTCCCAGCATTCTGTTCTGTTTACTCCACCCACCTATGTTCTAAGCTATGAGGCCAAGCAGTTTGTTTATTACTTACCCAATGAAATCAACAGATTGATATATGACACTCCCACATCACTTTGCCGTTCTTCTTCCTAGCATTCTCAGTTTGGTTCATTTGCCTAAACTTATCCCATCTTGTTATTGGCCAATCAGCTTCTTTATTAAACCAAGCACAGCCATTGGTTTAATTCCATAGTATTACTTTTTTACATTATGTTGAACATCTCAATTTGGACTGACCATTTGTCAAGTGGTCAGCATCTATCTGTGGCTGAGTGTGCACATTTTGATAATCCTAGCTACTAGGAAGACTACAGCAGAGTATACTGAGTTCAAAATCACCCTGAGCAGCATAGCAAGACTGTGTCTCAAAAATAAAATAAAATAAAATAAAGCATAGAGAAAGGAAGGGAAGAGAGAAAAATGGAAAGTGAAGGAATAAATAAATTGAGCAAGAAGTAAGGAGTGAAAGAAGAGAGGAGAAGAGAAGGGAAGGGAAAGTAGGGAACCGAAGAAAAGGATAGGGAAGAGTGAGAAATGTTATTTGTGTTTATTGGCCAATATATCAGATTGCCTAATCTTTGGTAGGTCTTGATTTAACTGACCTAACTTTCTGCCTTATACCCCATCACAGCTTCAACTAATCATCTGTCTGCTCATTTACCTATCAAATAATTTATATATTGATACATTTTCTTAAAGAACTTAAGAGTATTTCTCCTACATAGAGTTCCACTTCATCTCTTCTCTGTTAGGCACAGGTGACCTCACACTCCCAGAAACTGATTCTAACCTAAGAATATGACTTCATCTTCCAGCTTTAGTAGTCTGTCCACTATCCTGGTGATACTATCTAGTCCTGAGAAAATTTATCTTTCTTTCTTGGTTAATTACATTTTATTTGTTATGGACCAGGGTGCTCAATTAATTCTCACAATGTAAGTTTATCTAAGAAATCAAAACTTAAATCAGAAATTTAGACAGTACCCCAAATCCCTCATGTTTGACCTTTTCAGTCATAGATCCTCAACCCCCAGAGAAACGATTGTCCTAATTTTGCCAAACCACAGATTCACCGTGATTCTTTTTGTTATTCCATAAGTATTCTTAAGAGCTCACTCTTGTTGACCTCAAACCAAGAACTTACTATGTCATATTAGTTTTCTTTCAGTCAGATATGTGCGATCCATTCAAGTTAATCGGTGTGTTGACGTGGGAACTGCATCAGAGGTTATTAATCCACTCTGTGGCTGATGGACTTACGGGGCTTCCTAGCTTTTTACTGTTGCAAAATATGCTTTGATAAATTTATGACAAACATGTCTTGTGATAGATTAAAAAGTGTGTGTGTGTGTGTGTGTGTGTGTGTGTGTGTGTGTGTGTACTTAGTTAACTATAATTGTTAACAATGGCCCCAAAGATGTGAACTTCCCTAATTTGTGAAATGTGTAAAGTTCACCACATAAGTGGAAGGGCCTAGCAGATGTAGTTAAGTTCAGGACCTTGAGAAGGAAAGGATTTTTTTTCCTACAAATCCTAAGTTCGTGTGTCCTAGGAAGAGAGCCAAGGGTGATTTTGCACAGAGAGACTTAAAGAGAGACAAAGATTAGTGTTCAAGGCCACAGACAAAGATTATCAATAGTCACCAGAAGCTGGGAGAAGCCAGTACCTGCTTCTACAAAGTGTCCCCAGAGGGAGCATAACCCTGCCACATTTCGATTTTAGCCCAGTGGCACTGACTTCACACTTCTGACCTTTAAAACTGCAAGAGAACAATTTCTTTTGAGCCACCCACTTTGTGGGATTCATTTCAGGGCACTATTCCTGTGCTAAGTGGTTTCCCCAATAGACAATTATCTCTTTAAAAGAAAAAAAAAAAAACCTCAGTTACCTAATTGCCAACGATATTGAAATGCAGGCCATAAGCTCTGAAGAGTAAGGCTTAAAAGGAAATTATCAAGGAAATTATCTGCAGAATAAAACTATTTGCCTGTTGGCATGTCCATTTTCCTTGTAAATAGTTATTATTATTATAAGAATTCAAGAGAAAGAATAAAAATGAAGGACCACTTAATCCGTAACTTGTGATTCACGTATATACATGTTAGACCTTTCACTCACACACCAGCCCAGCACCCCATCCCACCTTCTGGTTTTGATTCAAAAGAAAACTAAACCAATAGCCAATATCCTCAGACTCCACGAAGTTCTCTGACCTCATATTTCCTTCCCAATACCAGTGGTTTATTTATTTAATTTAAAGTGCGTGTGTGTGCGTGCATGCGTGTGTGTGTGTGCGTATGTGTGTGTGTGAACGGCATATTATGCAGATGCTCATGGAGATCAGAAAAGAGCATTCAACTGGAGTTACAAACCACCTGTGAACCTCTCCTACCTGGGTGCTGGAAACTTATCCCCAGTCCTTTGTAAGAGCTTTGAACTGTTGAGCCATCCTCCAAACCCAATGTCCACTGTTTATAGAAATATAGGAAAACAAATAATACGAAATCGAATGGAAACAAGTGATAATATAGAACACTGAAAAAAATGTGGTTGCTTTCTGTTCAGATGAAAATGGAAGACCAGAGCAGGAATAAACTCAGATAAGACACGCACTTGCAAAACCCGCAGTGCATGCAGAAGTTAGAAGCCATTGTGGAGACTGCAGTCAAGCTGGGCCTTCAAGGTTCACCTAAAGAACATTTAGGACCAAGTACAACCCACTTTGAAAATAAACATATTCAAGGCAGATTGAAGAAAATAGAACATAAAAATGAGGCTAGAAATGTGTTACAGCCTTCCCTCCCAAAATAAAAAAGCTGAACGCCCAACCCTTGGAACCCATCAAAGTCATACTGGAGTAGGAGGGGTCCTTAGTTTAGTATGACTGGAGTGACTGGATTGCTTGTAAGAGGAAGGAAATAGTTTCAGAAACACAGAGAAAAGAATGTCGTGCAAAGACTAGCACAGAGAGGAGACGGAGGCTTGGCCTGGGGATGTACCGCAGGCCATAGAAGCGGCAGCTTCTGTCTGTTAATCCTGAGATTTGCCAGAGAAAAGCCAGTTCCATCATTCTGGGCTAAATTAAAGAAAGTTTTATTAATATGTTAAATGCTAACCAAGATGTAATTTGGTCAGGAACACTCCTGGAAATATACCAGCTGAGTGGCCCTGAGACATATGTTGTCAAGGCTTTTATGGACAAAACTCATACTTTCCCATGAAGCTTTGTTATGTTTTTAAGAACTTCAACTCCCAGAATCCAGGAAGTTATCTGGTCTTTGGGCCGGTGGGGCTTATAGGTTAACTCAGAGTGTAACAAGAATAGTATTAGAGTACCTTAAGTTAAACAGCAGGGACTACATGGGTCAAAAGCCATTATAAAATTAAAAGGTTTATCTGTAAAAGAAAAAATCCAGAAAATAATAAACACAAATGTCAAGATCACACTAACTCTGCTAAGAAGTATGGAAGATGGGCCTGTGAACAAGCAAATAAGAATCTAAAATAACTGAAAGACACTTAGGAAATGCTCAGCACCATTATAGTCATCAGAGAAAAGCAAATCAAAACAACTCTGAGATTCCATCTTTCACCTGTAAGAATGGCCAAGATCAAAAACACTAATGACAACTTAAGCTGGAGAGGATGTGGGGTAAAGGGAACACTTCTGCATTGCTAGTGGGAGTGTAAATTGGTGCAGCCCTTTTAGATATCAGTATGGTGATTTCTCAGAAAATTAGGAAATAACCTTCCTCAAGACCCAGCAATACCACTTTTGGGTATATATCCAAAGGATGCTCAATCGTGCCACAAGGACATGTGTTCAACTATGTTCACAGCAGTATTGTTTGTCATAGACAGAACCTGGAAACCACCTAAATGCCCCTCAACCAAAGAATGGATAAGGAAAACGTGTTATATTCACACAATGGAATACTACACAGCGGAAAAAAATAATGACATCTTAAAATTTATGGGCAAATGGATTGAGCTAGAAATTGTCATATTGAGTAAGGTAACCCAGACCCAGAAAGACAATTATCATATGTACTCACTCATAAGTGGCTTTTAGACATAAAGCAAAGAAAACTAGCCTACAATTCATAATCCCAGAGAACCTAGACAACAAAGAGGACCCTAAGAGAGATAGATATACATGGATCTAATCTACTTGAGAAATAGAAAAAGACAAGATCTCATGAGTAAATTAGGAACATGGGGACCATGGAAGAGGGTAAAAAGGGAGGGAGCAGGAAGGAAGGGAAGCAGAGAAACATGTATAGACCAATAAAATCAATAAAAAAAACTATTAGTATCCAGTTGTTCAGAATGAAAGTAGCTAGGCATGGTGGCACAGTCCTATAGTTCCAGCCTCTGAGACTAGTGGGGAACAAACTTTGACACTATTCTGGGATAGACTTTGTCTCACAAATTGAAAAAATAGATCATCCTCACATAAATAATTTTGTCAAGCTCAATAATGAATGGACTTTATACAATATTTCATATGTTAAATATTCTACAACAAAAGGTTCAAAGTTTCAGAGTTGGTTGAGGAAGAATCAGACCCCATCCTGTAGAAGCTAAGCCTCTGTGTGTTTCTGTAAAGAAATGAAAGCAGAAAGAAAGGAAAGGAAACTTGTGAAAAGAACTCACAGAAAACAGAAAGCTAGCATCTAGGATGCACGCAAGAACAAAACTTTTTTCTAGCTTGAGAAAATGTCCTAAACAAGCTTGCTACCCAAAAACTAATTAAGAGACTTATTTCGAGATACAGAATGGGAGAGTTTTTGAAAAAGAATAGAGGCAAAAAAACCTACCTCATATTCAGGCAGAATAATAGAAAGGCAGGCATTTCTAGCAAAGAATGAGCCATCTGTTTGTCAGGGCCTCCTTTCCTACAACACTGCATTCCAAGAAATTAGCGGACCAGCACCTGCAGGAGAAGATGAGCAAGGAAGTCAGGACCGCGAGGGGTGTATCCACCCACTGAGACAGTGTGCCTGATCTGATGGGAGCTCACCAAAGCCAGCTGGACTGGGACTGAACGAGCATGTGATCAAACCGGACTCTCTGAATGTGGCTGACAATGAGGGCTGACTGAGAAGCCAATGCTAATGGCACTGGGATTTGTTTCTACTGCATGTACTGGCTTTTTGGAATCCTAGTCTATTTGGATGCACACCTTCCTAAGCCTGGATGGAGTGGGGAGGGCCTTGGACTTCTCACAGGGCAGGGCACCCTGTCCTCTCTTAGGCCTGGGGGGAGGAGGGGGTAGGGGGGAGCAGGAGGAAAATGGGAGGAAGGGAGGAAGTGGAAATTTTAAATGGTATTATTTATAAAGGAATAAAAATTAAAAAGAAAGAAAGAGAAAGAGAGAGAGAGAGAGAGAGAGAGAGAGAGAGAGAGAGAGAGAGAAAGAAAGAAAGAAAGAAAGAAAGAAAGAAAGAAAGAAAGAAAGAAAGAAAGAAGAAAGAAAGAATTAGCAAAACAGCACCTGCAGTTCAGGGAGAAATGCCTTGGCCCAACCATCCTATGACAGAAACATTCTTCATACATAGAAACAACAGAAAGATGTTCTGGGTATGAAAGAGGCCCAGAGGACACACTACTCACTTGCGTGCTCATCTTGGAATATGCCAAGATGTATTCCAGCGAAGCCAGGCAAAGCAGCACCAGGTGCAGCCCAACTGGAAATTACCAAAAAGGACTGGGAATGTCCAAAATTTAAATGTCTACACAGTATTCCAAAACCATTATTTTAGTGACTGGAGAGACGACTCCGTAGTTAAGAGCCCTGGCTGCTCTTTCAGACAACTTGGGTTTGATTGCCAGGGCCCACTTGACAGCTCATAGCATCTGTAACTCTAGTCTCAGAGGATCTGATGCCCTCTTCTGACCTCCACGGGCACTGTGAACATGAGGCGCCCATTCATACATGCAGCAAAACACCTACACAAAGAATTAAAACTAAATACTTAATACTAAATACTTAAAACTAAATACTCAATAAAATAGTTTTTAATAATACAAGTGCAAAAAACAAAGCATAATTGCTTCAAGAGAAGACACAGTGCATACATTAATTTGAGGCTAGTTTCTGTAAATTGCAAAATATCTCGATCTTACATATAGACAGAAAAACGACACAGCAGATGGAGATCTTGCTTGCATAACTATCTAAAACTCTATGTGGATAAAAGTATCACCTATATAATAGCAATGAAGGGGGAAATGACATTTTCTTATTCAACTCTGACAATAAGATAATTAGCAGAAAAGAAAAAAAACATTTCTATGATTTCTGATCCCCCAAAATGTGAGTGAAGATTTCTCACTGACAAAAGACATGCAAACCACACTTTTCTGCACCAACAATAGCGGTGTGTTCTCCAGATCCACTTGGTGCTAGGATGAGCTACTGGAAGTGACATCAGATTCACCAGATTCCCATGAGACTGCCCCTCCGGTTAGCTAACTTTAATTAATACACACCTCCTACTGAGGCTGTAAATCAGAATTCTCACAACGGTGTCCTTGGCTTTGAATAACTTGCTGAAGCAGCCCAGGGAAACATTTTACTTACATTTGCCAGTTTGTTAGAAAGGACACCACAAACGCCCAGGGCAGGGACTTCTGGGTCAGTGATTTGAAAGCTCTCAAAAATCTGACTTTTGGGGTTTTAAGGAAGCTCAGTCACATAGAAAAGAAGGACTGCATCACTGACTTAGTGAGGACCAACTTAGCCTTCTCTCCCAAAAGATGGGAAACAACCTAGGATCTGCCATTCTTCAGCAGATCTTTAGCATTTGAAAAACAACTTATCTACATTCCAAGACTTTTGGATTTGTATGTCAGGAAACAAAGAAAAAGCTTGTATTCATATGTCAATAAACAACCCTGAGACAGTCTATATATTATGTAGCTAGCTATATGAAAACATCTAGGTAACAGTCTTCCCTCAATATATATAGATATGCTCTATAAATATGTTTATACCTTTATCTATTTGTATGGAAACGATCTGTAAACATGTTTATACTGTTATCTGTACAAATCTGTAATTCTGGGTCTCCTTGTCAAAGTACCTTCTGTCCTTTCTGATAACTGCAGTCGAAAATCTTATGCAACCAGCCCTCTGGCCCTCCTAACCTCACCCAGCAGACC
The DNA here is from genome assembly GCF_000317375.1 of Microtus ochrogaster. NCBI lineage: Eukaryota > Metazoa > Chordata > Mammalia > Rodentia > Cricetidae > Microtus > Microtus ochrogaster. Next base: position 48,004,305 of record NC_022015.1, on the reverse strand, counting down.
ATATCACCCACTTTGTGTTTCAGATTTTATCTATGTGGCTGCAGAAAGACCATCACTTGGAAGTCACACGTCTCCAATAGACTGTCAGCCCCCATGACTCCCTGTTTGTTCCTTGCTCTGAATCAATCCCTTCTATCAACTCTTCACTTTGATTGTACCCAATAAACCACACCTCCTCTTACCTATAAATTCCTAATAGTCACGTTTTGAATAATCCTTTGGGCTTTCAATATGTTAATAGAGAAAAACAGCATGAAATTAAAACAAAGCCCCAAAAGCATCACATGCAAAGAGAATAATTACAATAGCCATACAAAGTGGAAAACTCGGGACGGCATAAATGGTTTAGCAGTTAAGAGCATACACTGCTCTCGCAGAGAGGACCTGAATCTGGGACCCAGAATCAACCTCAAACACCTCACAACTGCCTGTAACTTCAGCTCTAGGGAATCCAAAGCCATCTTCTGGCCTCCACAGGCACGTAAACACACACACACACACACACACACACACACACACACACACAAATAAATAAATAAATAAATACATACATACATACATACATACATACATTTTTATCAATATATAAATAAATAAAAAAAAATAAGAGACTCATTATTTGACAACAGACTTTTTAGTAAAAGTAGAAGCTGGAAAGAAAAGAAAGACCATCTTTGAACTCCTGTTCCTTCTGCATCTGTCTCCGAACTGTTAGGGCTACAAGCACGCACCATCGCACCTAACTCTGGAGTCTTCTTCCTACTTCTTGTATATTTGGTCTTGCCAGAGCCTCCATTACAGCAACATTTTTTTTTTTTTTGCGACAGGGTTTCTCTGTGAAACTGCCCTAGCTGTCTTAGAACTAGCTCTTGTAGACCAGGCTGGCCTGGAACTCACAGAGATCCGCCTGCCTCTGCCCCCCAAGTGCTGGGATTAAAGGTGTGCGCCACCGTCGCCCGACCCCCAATACAGCAATTAAAATGGAAAAATGGGGCCTGGAGAGATGGATCAATGGTGAAGAGAACATGCTGCTCTTTTAGGAGATATGACTTCAATTTTCAGCAGCCATGTCCGTTTCCTGTGTCCCGCCGCGGGCCAAGAACACTCTCCCCACACAGGGTGGTCTTCAGGGACAGGACCAGGCTCCCCGTTCGCCCGTAGACCTTGTCAATAAAAAGTCTACCACTCTGTAGGCCAGGCCCCCAAAAACCTACTTGATTTAGTTGTAGTGTGGCTATCTGCTCTCCATGTGGGCTTCACTGTTTCATGCTTGGACTATCCCGCATCTGCCGCGTCTGCGCGCCAGTGTCCGCTGCGTGCGTCCCATTTTGGTTTTGATATGAAGCAATGTGAAGTATTCAAGAGGTACACGTTGTTAAATGAGGATTTAATGGGACTATTGTGTGACTTTTTAAATTGCACATACACACACACACACAAAATCAAAACCTATGATAATGTTACATTTAAGTTGCAAGTTAAAATTCAAAAATTGGAAAATGCAAAAGTTATGGTTGTCATAGTGATTGTACTTAAGATAGAAAGTTCAATGTACTTCCTGAGATTTTGAGTTTTACACAGCCTTTTATATGACACATCGGATCAAATATATCAGTGCTACATGGCTCATAATGGTTACTAAATATACACTTAAATGAGTTTTTTGCTAATATATTTTGCAACATTTCAGATACTAAAATAAGAACTGAAATAATTGCCCTAAGTTCACATGATAATTTGAATTCTGTTTATAGTTTATTCACTGTCTTCCTTTCTTCTTATAGAACATAACTATTAGGGCTTCTTTTGTCTTAGTTAGGGCTTCTTTTGCTACAATGAAACACGATGACCAAAAAGAAAGTTGGGGCAGCAAGGGTTTAATTGACTTATACTTCCATTTCATGTTGATCATAGTAGGAAGTCAGGACAGGAATTCAATCAGGGCAACATCCGGTAGGAGCTGATGCAGAGGCCAAGGAGGGGTGCTGCTTACTGCCTTACTCCCCATGACTTGCTCAGTCTACTTTCTTGTGGAACCTGTTATGCCAGTGTCACAGGACCCACAAACAAGACCACCATAGAGCCAGTATCTGATGCAAACACACTGGGATTTATTGATTACAGGTTAGCTAGTAATCCATCACTCCGACATAGACGGACATAGACGGTGAAGAACAGCTCCAAGGCTTCAGGGTAAGGAAACTTTAAAGGGAAAAGCTGCAAGGCAGGGCAGCACAAGCCTTGGCGTTTGGGGATTGGGTAAGAGTATACAACTTTTGAATTCATTGGTTGGGGTAAAGGGGAATTTTGAAACAGTGACTGTTAGCAGACAGGATTTTTTTTTTAATTGAAAAAGGAAAAAAAAAAAAAAAGTTTCCGCCTCCTCCCAGCCTCCCATTTCCCTCCCCCTCCTCCCACCCTTCTCCCCCTCCCTCTCCATTCCAAAGAGCAGTCAGGGTTCCCTGCCCTGTGGTAAGTCTTAGGTCCTCCCCTCTCCATCCATATCTAGGAAGGTGAACATCCAAACTGGCTAGGCTCCCACAAAGCCAGCACATTGAGTAGGATCAAAACCCCGTGCCATTGTCCTTGGCTTCTCATCAGCCCTCACTGTTAGCCATGTTCAGAGAGTCCAGTTTTATCCCATGCTTTTTCAGTAGCAGACAGGAATTTTAAAACATTGGTTGATCAAATACCTACAAGGGCATTTAAAGCAAGCAGATACTGTCTGGACACCCTAGTGGGTCACCTTGATAAGGGAAGGCACAGTTTCTTGGGAATGTTTATGACTTTGCTTGGCTGCATTCACCACCACCATTACCTGCTTTAGTTAGGTCCTGTCTAAAATGGAGTTCTTTCTCAAAATGGAGTTTGTTTAGCTCCTTCAAACCCAGGAGCACCACCCCAAGGGATGGCACCACCTACAATGGGCTGGGCTCTCCTCCAACATTCACTAATTAAGAAAAGCCCTACAGGTGAATCTTATGGAGGCATTTTCTCAATTGAGGCTCTCTCCTTTCAGAAAATTCTAGCTTGTGTCAAGATGACATATGACTAGCCAGCACAGTTGTCCTGGTTAGTTTTTGACAAACTTGACACATTCGGAAGAGGAACTCCGGTTGAGAAAATGCATCCATCAGATTTCCTGGAGTCAAGCTTGTGAGACATTTTCTTAATTAAACTAAACCAATGTGGGAAGGCCCAGGCCATGGTAGGAAGTGCCACCTTTGGGCTTGCGGTCCTGGATATTAAAAGAAAGCAGGCTGAGCCAACATAAAAAGCAAGCCAGTGAGCAGTGTTCCTCTGTGGTCTCTGGTTCAGTTCCTGCCCTAACTTCCCACAGTGATGAACAAGCCAGTGAGCAGTGTCCCTCTGTCTTCTCTGCATCAGGTCCTGTCATGACTTCTGTCAGGGATGAATTTGTTAACTGGCAGGATAAGATAAAATAAATCCTCTCTTCCCCGCCCCCCCCCCCAAAAGTTATGTTTATCACAGCAATAGAAACCGAACTAGAACAATGGTGTTTGAAGTGACTCATTCAAATACATATGAGATGAACCCATTAGCATTATCCAGGTTTACATAAAACCCCCCTCCCCAACAAGTTGAAAACAGAATGTGAGAAACACAGAATGCTGGATTCTGCTCCCAGCTGACTTTTTGTCTCAGGATGTCAGTCAGGAAGGTTAAGAATTCTCCCAGTCTGAAAAGTGTAGAATTCTGTGTTTCTTCCAAGTTTCGCACTTCTACCTTGAAAACTACCTCACCAATTCTCGAATCATTATTCCACCATCTCCCTGATGAATACTTTTGAAATCTCATTTATTTTTGTAAGACAAGACAAAATTGAAGCATCCCTCAGGCAACAAATAGCAGCATGCATGGGATACATTTTTTTCCTTCACTAAAAAGTTGTTTTTCTTGGGGCAAAACTTGATAGGAAAGCTAAGATTTTTATGAGTAACTAGAAGGCAAAATTATTATAACTTACAACTTTATAGCTGCAACACATCTCAGCCAAAAAAGTGTACAACCCTAAATATATACTTTTTGATATGTTGCATCAAACACATTTAAGTGGAAGAAATTGTTTTTCAATTTCCTTGGTACTTATAGCATCATTCCAATTAACTATCCCTTCTTCTAAGGGGAACTAGCAGGGTTGAGCATTCTGGCTGGGCTCAAGGCAAAACTCTGCTGTTGACCTGGCCTGTGTTCATCCCCATCATTTTACACAGGGCATTGCTTTCTGGGTTGACTTGTCTCTGTCCCACAGAGAACTTGGGCTTTAGAACTTCCACCCTCCATTTATTTCACATGAAATTGTATCCTGGTCACAGGATTGTTATGTCTCCACATATGGATACATAAGAATTATTATGCAGTAATACAATTAATTCCTGTGTGTCCACATAAGAAACACAGTGTACTTGTGAAATGAGTTAATTGATACATTACAGCTTGCCACACCTCCATTTCCCAGGTGCAGATGTTACTGCTAAATCTACAGTAAGCACTCAAGGAAAAAAGGTGTCTCCTCTCTAATCACTCTAAGGTGAATAGAAACCATCCTTACACTGTGCAAGAAGGAATGATTCTACTTTTTTTTAGGAAACCACAAATATTGGCCATGTCAGCAGTACATACTGCAGGAATATAATATAGTTGACACTGAGGTCTGAGATGCTAGGGCCTTCAACCAAAATGTTTACTTACGGGAGGACTAGGTCAATTGCTTTGCAGTGCTTTGTAAGTTTCAGCTCTTACTTTGCTCTCAAACTTTTGGCTCAGTCAAGAACATTTTGTTGTCATCTGGTCTTTTTTTAAAATTTTGTTAACATTATTATTTAAAAGTTGCAAATAAATAATGACCCATTCCATGGACTGAAAGAGTATGCCAGTTCCAAAAATAATCACTGTTTAAAAATCCTTGATCCAAAAGCCACCATTCATACAAGGAGAATTCTTCAAGTTTTCGCTAATTATGAGACAAGAACATTCAAAAAGGGCTGAGATGTAGCTCAGTTGGTAGAGTACCCACCTAGCATGTGAAGAGCCCCAGGTTCAGGCTCCAGACTAAATAGACTAGGTATAGTCACATACACCTGTAATGGTAGGACTTGGGAGAGGAGGATGAGAAATTCCAGGCCGCCTTCAAATACATAGTGAGCTCAAGGCTAGCCTGGGATTCTTGCAACTCTGTTTTTTAGGAAAGAAGAGAGTGGGTAAGTCCCCTGGCTACTCTTCCAGAGGACCTGGGTTTGAGTCTTAACACTCACATGGCAGCTCACAATCATTTGCAGCTCCAGTGCCGAAGGATCCAGGGAGCTGGCTTCCACAGGTACTGCATGCATGTGGTACACAGACACACATGAAGGCAAAACACATTCATAGGATATAAATAAATAAATATTTTTAAAAGCATATTTTAAGATATGACGGTAACAATTTCTATTTCTTTGGTAAGGACTGAAGAGTTGAGATTAAAATGAAGTTCAACAGATGTTATTTTCCTCTTCTCAAAGGTATCTCAACACAATCACTATAGGTTTATATGTACACATGCACACGTGATCATCAGATACTTTTATTCATGGTTTCCAGTTTTCATAGGCTTCAATAATCAGATTTATGAAATGTCATTACAAGTGTGTCACATGCTACCATTGGCTTAGTTAATATCCTTTCCTCCTTCCTCTTACATAAAAAAAATCTATGTTCTTGTTTATGGGTGGCAGCATGGCCAGATAAATCAGTAAAATCCCATGATTCTCATTTGGTCACAAGATGCAGCTTTGTGACACAGAAACTGAAATTCTCATTTGCATGACAATTTGAATTGCAAGGTCTTCCGAAATAATGCTGCAAACCAGGGTAGGATTTCCATGGAGAAGCCTTTGCACAATACCTCTATGTTTTTATAGTTTATGTTTTAGCCTGAGTGAAATTTGTAGATGCAGAAACCACCATGAGACCAAAAGTCACATAACTGTTCTCCCAACTATGGGTGGGGCCACAAGCTATAAAATATTCTGGAACATAAATGAATTCTTGACTGTTATCTTTTATTTTCCCAGAGAAAATAACAAACATTCTTTGAAGAAGCCACTGGAAACATGTATACTATGTACTATTAAATTCAAATCTCCGATTTAAAAGAGAGAGAGATTTCATGCCTTGAATTAGATGGGATTCGATCTGTCATTACTTGAGTGCTGTGTCTCCCAAAGGCCATGTGGTCATGAGCCTGCTTTGGGGAGAGGGTAGAACTTTAAGAACTGGGAGAAATTAACTAACTGGTCTTGCATTCCTGAGGGAACATCAGGCCCCAGTCCCTTCCTGCCCCTCTTTGTTTCCAGGCTGAGTCAGGAGAGCAGCTTTGCTTCTTGGTGCACTCCTCACCGTAATGCTTGGTCTCACCACGTGACCTGATGACAAAGCCTCTGGACCTGTGAGTCAAAATCTACCAGTCCTACCTCCAGATGAGTGCTTTGTCACAGTAATGGAAAGCTAGTGGATACAGTGCCTTAACCAAGGACGTTAAGGGACGTCTATAGGAGCCAGACAGTGGCTCCTAGAACTCTGCTTCTAGCACCTTCACCTGATGTGTGTGCTCTCTCTCCTCTCCCTCTACCCCTCTTTCGACTTGTCCTCTACAGGTCCTCATGGCTTGAATTCATTTTTCAAAACCATCTAAAGTCATTCTCATTTCCTGCATATAACTCAGAGTAAGACAAGAGGCCAGGGTCCAAAACTGATCTCAATCTTTAAAGTCTTAAGATACAGGACATGATTCTAAAAGGAAATATATTATAATATTTCTATCTAAGAAAGACATGAATTTTTTTTAACAACATCCCAAACTCATAAGCTATAGTTCTTTCTTACAACAGGCTTGGGTGGACCAGGCTGAAAATGAGTGAAAGCCATCTTTCCTCTCGAAGGTCACTGTTGGTTAAGATGCTGCCGCTCTAGATGATACTGGAGCTATGGCACGGCTGTCAATCTTCAGACATCCAGTGTTCAGCCTTTCTGCCTCCAGCAGAATTTAAAGTTGAGATGCATATGTTCTACCTTTTGATACGAATTGCTTTAATTGCTTATTAAAGTTGGAAATGTCCAACTCTGAAAAGCAGCAAGAATGCAAATTTTCAGTGAACATTCTTCCTTCGAGGTGAGCCCCTGGCAATTACAGCACTCTTAGGAATTTAACTTCACATACGACACAGGAGACAATTAAGTCTAGGGGAAATCGGACTGGAAACACACAGTCTATCATTGACCTGAAAAGCATCTTGGGAGAGTGGTCATTTGTCAGCGTTAACAACAGTACTTACAATGCTTGACTTCCCTATTGGAGTGGAAATTTCTGAGCATTCGGATTCTGTTAGAGATGACTTTTATTTTTTGTCTGTTTGTTTGCAGTTCCAGGAACATCTTAAAGCAATGCTCCCACATTATGTACTAATAAAATTTAAGAAATACTGTATTTTGGAAAAAAAAAACTCTCATCACCATAAAAAAGGCTTTAAAGTCTCTACCGAACAGAAAGAGGTTTGATATTATTTTATATACTTGAATGCAATTTGGGGAAGTATTAACCAACACGTAAAATTTATCCCACAATGTGACTGCCTTTCTTTGTTTTCATATTTCCCTGACTCTCACTCTAACATAAAAATAAAAGGCTAGCCATGGAGAAACGCTGAATGGACTATAAATAATTCTTTGACTTTTTTTCTATTCCTCAACTGTCAATTTGCCTGTTTACTAAACCTTCTTTAATGAAACAAAACTCGAGGTATCACTGTAATTATTTACAGACATGCACAGAAGGGGAGGCTTTGTGATCCAGAAGACACACCCTCAATTAAGACACCCTGCCTTCTCACTGAGCCGACCCAGCTGTAAAGAACCATTTTACTCAATATGTTTAGTATTATAATTTTTGTATTTTTGTGTTTTTTGTTGGTCTTTTAACTGTGGAAAATGCCCCCATTTCCACATTGCCAAACATTCATCTACTTTATCTAGGGACAAGAAAGTTTTGTATGCCTTATAGAGAAAATACATATGAAAATATGTATATGTGTGTCTGTCTGTATATGCCAATACCACTGTATCACACCCTGAAGGGAGTGTGAATTACATGTGCTTAATATTAACATGTCAGCAATGTGTAGTAGACAAAGTGCCTCTAAACAGAAATTTATCAAACAAGACTGAATGCTGACTGGTTGTCAAATATATTGTGACCAGAAGCTCCCAGAAACTAAACCCATATTTCCCAGAAGGATAGATAGAAGCTTAAAATTCCCCGGTCACCACAACTATGTGGATAATAACTACCACAAGTAATGAGAATTGCCTGTAGTTTTACTGAGACTAAACTCGGTTTGTCTGGCACACAATGTATCAGTCCCTGAAGCAAGGCTTTTTGCAAGAGTGAGAAAGTTTTGCTCATAAGGTGACCAAAATTGAAGAGGGCTGGTCTAAGGATTAAAATCCACCGCTATAAGATCACGTTTAGGGAATGTATAGGATGGAGAAACAGGGCGGCCTGAGGTGGGGAGATGGTGATGCAGGTAATGAGAGGTGACGTGATTGGTAGTTTAATGACCTCTGCAAATGCATTTGTCCCTAACTCTCTTCAGAGCAACCATTTTGAAAATGGCTAACTTAGCATGATCTGTTGGCCGTGGTTTGAGCCCCCTAACATAGAAAAATTATACAGTACCTACGTGCAGATCCACATGAAGGGTTACTGGCTTCAAATTGTTCAAGACAGACAGAGCAGCCTTTATAATCCTGAAACTTAAAAATTCATTATCATAGTGACAATGCATTGCAGGTATTACTCGTGGTAAAGTTGACAGGTATGTACCTCTGAGGTAGGTGACTCTAAAATCAATGACAGAAGCTAACAAAAGAGGCCCACAAGATGGATCAGCAGGTAAAGATGTTTCCCAACAAATCTGGCAACCTGAGTTTGAGCCCCAACATATGTAAAGGTGAAAACTTTCTGTATATTGTCAACATTTGTACCCTACCAGGGAAAGGCTTTGCCATTTCCCTGAGCTGCACCTGGGGAAGGTTTCCCATTACCATGGGTCTGAGGCACTGATGTCTGTGACATAGCTATGTCCTTGTCAACAGGACACATTCACTCAGGACTTTCTCCTCTCTTCACATTCCTTATGCTTGATTTTTAAAGTTTAAGAGTTGTGTTTTGCTGAGTATGGTGGTAATCCCAGTAGCAGAAAAGTCAGAAGGGAGAAGATCATTTTGAGTTCAAGGCTAACCTGGGCTAAGTGATACATTTGATATCAGCCTGAATGACAGAACAAGACTGTTTCTTAAAAGGAAAATGAGGAGTTTAGAGGTTTCAGGGCAAAGGAGATGGAAGAAGGAGGAGAAGATAGGAATAAAACTATAAAGAAAAAGAAGGAAGAGATAGAAATAAAACAATAATAACAACACCCACTATGTGCCTGCCGTGCTATGCATCTGATTAGAACTTATGAAGCAACGAAACCTGAATATTTTACCTGTGGAGAGCAAGACACAGAAAGGTGAAGTGACCTGATCATATTCTCAAGCAGTGTTCCTGTCTTAGTTAATTATTTATTGTTGTGACCAAGGCAACTTTTAGTAGGAAGAGATTGTTTGGGATTTATGGAGGCTTTGAGTCCATGAAGGCAGAGTAGAGGCAGCAGGCAGCAGGGGACCGGAACAGCAGCAGAGAGCTCTCATATTGACTTACAAACAGGAAACAGAGAGAATTAGCTCAAAATGGCCTAAGTCTTTCGAATCTCAGAGTCTACCCCCTGTGACATACTTTCTCCCCAACAGTCACCAACTGGGGACCAAGCATTCACATACCCAAGACATATGGGGGACATCTCATTTAAACCTCTACATCTCCCTTAGCACAAGCTGAGGCATGTCTGATAAACATCTGTTAGACCATGTTTTATAGACAGTAGCTTACAGGCAGAAGCTACTTCTTACCCACTTTCTGACCTACAAGTGGCAACGAAGAATTCAATGGTCTTCCTGCAGACTCTCCACATCGCCTCCTCCATGTTTACTCCCATCCACGACACCATTGGCTAATTAATTATTTAGGGAAATAGTTCTCAGTCTTCCTGTTGTTGCAACTCTTTAATTCAGTTCCTCATGTTGTGATCCTCAACCATAAAATCATTTTCATTGCTACTTTATAAATGCAAGTTTGCTACTGTTACAAACTGTAATTTAGGAGTTGGGCATGGTGGTGCACAAGTCCCAGCATTGGAGGCAGGGGTAGAGCTCTCTGAGTTTGAGGCTAGTGTGCTCAGGGCTGTTACACAGGGAAACCTTGTCTTGAAAAAACAAAAACAAACAAATAAATAAATAGAAAATTATAATTTAAATATTTGGGGGGATAGAGGTTTGTCAAAGAGGTCATGACCCACAGGCTAAGAACCACTGTTGCTTTAGGTCTTTAACAACTCAAATGTCTTGAGTTGTTACGTATGGAACCCAAGCTTTGGAAATAATTTAAACATACTGAGCTAAACCTGACAACCCATGTCACCTACTCTCCCAAGACTCTCCAAAGAAATGATCTTAAATTTCCGGGATCTGTATGTCCGCATCACACTGTGATTCATTTCTACCTTGCTCTCTTGCTCTTATATCTCAACTTCTTGGTCCATCCTGAACCAGGGTAGCACTTTGTTCACAGAAAGTACCTAATATGTGATTGTTTTTCCTTTTAAAACTTGTTAGTTTATTTCTTTATTTATTATATGGGCGTGAGTGTATTCCAGTGTGTGTGTGTGTGTGTGTGTGTGTGTGTGTGTGTGTGTGTGTATGTGTGCGTAAGTCAGAGAACAACTTGTGGGAGTCATCGTTCTTTCCATAAGCAGGACCCTTGTCTTGAACTCATGTCATCTGCCTTAGCAGCAAGCGCCATTACCTCCTGAGCATTCACCCCTGATTATTTCTTAGCATAAGTCACTAGAGGAAGAGGCAAATAACATGAGTATATATGTAAACATATAATGCATACAAACCTACAAATGTAGCTTACTTCACAAAATATAGGAGTTCTGAAAGAAAAATGTATGCTCACTGAGTTTTAAGCAAATTGCTTAAATGAAAACAGAATTATAATTGTTGAATAGGATACAATCAATATTTTGGTGATGGCAAAACTTACCACCATGGCTGAAGTTTTTTACATATGTATAATTTTTTTGAGACGTACTCTTGCCATGCTTCTCCAACTGGGGTTGGAACTTGAAAATCAACCCCTGTCCTCAACACTCAGAGGCACCGGACCTATAAGCCTGCACGACTGTACCAGGCTAATGTGGTTTACATTTTAAGCACATCCAACAGTCTAGGTTTCAGATTGAAAAGAACTTAAGAGAAACTTTACAGCCTGGGGGATAATATCTATATGTTTAATATATACCTATATTTTGAGTTCCAGAAGAGAAGACAGAAAAGGTTATTTGAGGAAATAATGGTTGGTAATTTCTGAAATTGGATAAAAATTAAGTCTAATGATCCAAGAATCTCAAAGCCCTGGGCAGGAAAAGCAATAGAAAAACAGATTAAAGACTACTCAAATGCCACCAATTAAAATCAGTGGTAGAACGTCAATGTCCTACTTTTAGCTACTGGTCTTTAGTTTCTTTTTATCTACAGAATTGGCAAACTAGTCATCTCGTGTGGTATTTTAAAGTATTAGAGATGACGTATTAAAAATGAAGAGAAGTACCTAGGAAAGCCCATGGTGGCTCTTAACACCAAGTTAATATTCCAATTGACTGGCTTCAAAGCCCAGCTCCAGCTTCAGCAGGTTACGTGAGCTTTCTATGTCTGATATACACTTGGAAAGTTGGATTATCATATTCTTACTGATTGTGACAGTTCAGTGGATGCTGATGACATGATATAATACAGTTCTTGAAAATAGGACTCAGGGGATGTCCGGCCCTTTTGTTCAATAAGAAGTTAGCATTGCAAATTAGTGGCTTCTTCTACATGACAAGGTGTCTAAGTTAGGGCTACTATTGCTGTGATGAAATACCATGACCAAGACAACTTGGGAAGGAAAGGGTTTATTTCAGCTTACACTTCCCAGGTGATAATCCATTAGTGAGAGACATCAAGCCAGGAACTCAAACAGGGCAAACACCTGGAGGCAGAAGCTAATTCAGAGACCACAGAGGAGTACTGCTTACTAACTTGCTCCCCATGGCTTGCTCATCCGCTTCTTATTGAACTTGAGATGACCAGACCAAAGAAGGCACTGCCCATAATAGGCTGGGCCCTCCCCCACCAATCAATAATTAAGGAGACATTTTCTCAATTGATGCTTTCTCCTTTCAAATAACTCTAGTAAGTGTCAAGCTGATACAAAATGAGTCTGCACAAGAGCACACACGAATTCACAGCAACAGTGGCTGCCTACATAGGACCTATGCAAGATCCAGACAGTCAGCATTCCAGCATGGATAGGGGACAGTTTATTATACTCTACCACAAGATAAAAGTCTTTGGCCATTGGATCATTGATCACTGCTCAGAGGAGAAGAGTCAGTTTTCTTCAGGTGTGTGGCTTCTTGAAGATTGTCCATGTTCCAGCAGACAATCCTACCCATGTTTACATGGACATCTTTAATTGGAATAAGTAGGTAAGAAAGGAAGGACTGAAGGAAAGGAGGGAGGGAGGAAATAAAGAAGGAAGAATATAAGTTGGAGGAGGGTGTGGGTGAAAGGTCTAAGAGAAATTAGAGGGGGAAGAAAGGGAAGATAAAGTCAAAATACACTGTATATATGTACAAAATTCTCAAAGAATAAATAAAACTAATTTAAAAATAAATTAACAGTGCCATTTTAGCATTGTTGTAATGTCCCTGTCCCCATGTTGTGCCTCCTGCATTCCAAACCATCAATGAGCACAGGATCCTCTGGTAAAGGTTGGTTCTGCTTTGGAGTAGGAAGAAACAAGCTTTACTTGGGGACCGAACTTGCACAAGCAGGCTGCATTCAATTTCTCCTTGGAGTTCCTAAAGGAGAATCTCCTGTAGCTAAAGCTTTCTGTCTGGACTGCCAGTTCCTAAATAACCACTCTGAGGCTTAATATTAATGGCAAATTGTTTGGCTCAGGCTTATTATTAACTTGATCTTACAACTAAATCCATTTCTCACTGTCTATATTTTATCATGAGGCTTGTAGCTTGTTAACTCACAGCGTGCTTCTAAGGCCACTGCTGGCTTTCTCTCCTGACTCTGCCTTCTTTTTCCCTGTACTGTATGGCTTTCCTGCCCCACCATAGACCAAAGCAACTTTACTCATCAATCAATAAAAGCAACACAGATTCACAGTGTACAGAAGTGTACCCCCACATCAGTCTACTGCTCAGATCAGCTAACTTTTTAATGAATATGTTTGCTGACTAAGTTTATGTCAACTTGACACAGGCTACAGTCATCTGACAGGAAGAGGTTTCAATTGAGAAAATGCCTTCATAAGATTGGGAAAGCCTGTAGAGTACATGTTCTTAATTAGTGATTGATATAGAGGGCCCAGTCAATTTTGGGTCCTGGGTTCTATAAGGAAGTAGGTTGAGCAAGCCAGTAATCAGTATCTCTCTATAGCTTCTACATCAGCTCCTGCCTCCAGGTTCCTGTACTGAGTTCTTGTTCTGACTTTCTTCAGCGATGGGTTATGAATATTGCAGTATGAGCCCCAAATAAACACTTTTTTCTCCAACTTGTTTTTGGTTGTGATGTTTCATCATAGCAATAAATAACCCATTATAAGACAAAAACTGGTACCAGGACAATGGGGTGTTGCTATGACAGGCCTGATCATGTTTTGGGAAAGATTGTGGGAAGACTTTGGAACTTTTGGCTAGGAAAGTCACTGAGTGTTGAGAGCTCAGTGGACTGTTCTTTAGGACCGTAGAAGATAAGTATGTTGAAAGCAATGTAGATGATGGAGGCCTGACTTGTGAAGTTCCAGAGGGGAGCAAAGATTTTTGCCAGGCCATTTATGTGAAGAATCTGTGGTGGTTGGGCAGCTGGATCAGAATTAACTGTGATTAACAAGAGACCAGAAACACTTAGGTACAATTTACTGGGACAACAGATGCTAGCCACCAGGGTCTGAGAAATCAACTAGCTGTGACTGAAGCCAGATCATGGAAGTGAAATCTTCTGGGAAGTATTTCCTCAAAGTCAGTACATGCAAGCTGTGTTCAGAGTTGCCCAAGATTGTGCCTTGTTCTGGCATCCAAACTTGGTCATTTGTAAGATTCTCCCAGATAGTCCTGGTTTTAAAGTCATGAAAGGGTCATGGAGAGCAGTTGAGGCTTGTCAAATATATATATCACAAATTCAGATGAGTAACTAAAAACCTCTAAAAGGTTTATAGTATGTTTAAAAATATGCATAGGCTTGGGAGAGAAAGGATAAAGAATAGATAAAGTCCTTTTAAAAAAGAAATAGAATAGCTAGGAATGATGGCATACACCTTTAATCCTGGCACTTGGGAGGCAGAGGCAGGCAGATCTCTGTGAGTTCAAGGACAGCCTGGAATACAGAGTGAGATCCAGGATAGGCAAAGGTACACAGAGAAACCCTGTCTTAAAAAACCAAAAATTAAAAAAAAAGTAGAGGATTTTTTTTAAAAAAAAAAAGCTATATAAAGATGGAAAATACACAAAGAATCTGGATACTGTATGTTATTATGTTGTCTTTGAATTGTTTGGCCATTGAGAAATGAACAACAGCTGTTAAAAAGCATTTAATTATAAATGCTGTGGAATTAATTCAACATATATTTTTTAAAAATGCCTTGACTTCAAAATTTAAGTCAAAAGATATGTTAATTTGGAGAAAAGGTTTTGCATTTGTTTCCACAGGAAATGAGAGGCTGAGGGTTCATTCTCAGTTAAGAAAAATAAGATTTTATGGAGAAAGACCACCTGAAAAATCTCTAATGGCAATAAATGGCTCAGATGATCCAATGTTTCAGAACACCTCAGTTTCAGTTTATTCTGAGTTCTACATCCAGAACAACTTCAAGGCTGCTGGCTGAGATAATCAAGCCTCACAGAATACTCCAGTCAACACTTGACGATAATCCTAAATTTTCTTTAGATCCCCATAATATTATCAATGCTCCCAACCAGCAGGAAGTATCTTAGAAAACTATGTCCACAACCCCCCCCAAAAAGGAATTTGGAAGGTTAACCTTGGTTAACAAGGTGGGTAAAAACCAAATGGCAAGAAAAAAAAGCTAAACAAAAGAGATTAGATTCAGAGTTCTTACTTTGAAAAGAAAACAAGGAGAAATGATGTGAGATGATGCTCTTGTACACTGTAAAGATTTGTCACTTGTATTGGTTTAATAAAATTTTGATTGGCTAGTAGCCAGGCAGGAATTATAGGTGGGGGAGCCAGACTAGGAGAATTCTGGAAAGAAGAAAGGCAGAGAGTCAGTCACCAGCCAGGTACAGAGGAAGAAAGATAAGAATACCTTACTGAGAAGGGGCACCAAGCCATATGGCTAAACATAGACAAGAGTTATGGGTGAATTTAAGTCATAAGAGCTAGTTAGTAATAAGTCTGAGCAACAGACCAAACAGTTTATAATTAATACAAGCAAGCCTCTGTGTGTTTCCTTGAGACTGAATAGCTGCAGGACTGGATGGGACAGAAACTTCTCTCTACATCTATGTCTTAGTAAAAATAAAAATAACTCCTCAAAACAGAAACTTTAAAGGTAATGTTACTACCCTGCACCTTATAGCAATTGATTTTGTACCTATCAGTTCTCAGAAGCTTCAGTATTATAGGACTGGTTTGTTATATTAAGTCATATTCATCCATTGAGACAAAAATGTTCCCTTGATTTTTTCTATTTAAAAATCAAAATTTTTCTTTACATGAGGAAAAAATAAAATAACAATTTATTTATAGAGACATCTGCCCTTCATTCTGTCACCAAAACACCAAAATCCATCTTACACTGTCAGATTTTACACTTTAATCAGACCCTATAATCTTAAAAGACCAAAGAGTCTAATTCAATATGATCCTGTTTTGTATGTCATTTTTAATTCATACCATTTCATGTCTTCATGTAGAAAGGTTTGGATCAATGTCCTGCCTCCCATTGACTCTGCCAATAGCACTGAGAGTCTTGCTTTGGAAGAAAGGATGTAAGTGCAGCATAACCTGCTGACCATACCTAGTAAGAGAAGACTGCGTGTTTTGCTGGTGAAATAAAACCTTGACTTCTAAGTTGAAACTGACCCTTCATGAATGAAATACAACTGATTCTTGGCATTGGCCCACCTTCCCTAAAATATAGGAAAACTGTCTTAGTCAAGATTTTTTTTTTTTTTTGGTCCCCAGAATTGATAGCAGATCAAGCTTGCTTGTGAGGGTAATGTGTTATTTGGAAAGTTACTGAATTTTCTCACAGACCCTTGGAGTGACCGACCCTATTAAGCACCTGCATGTGGAGCTGGGAAGTCAGCAGGCTGGAGGCTGCTTCTTTCTCTCTTCCTCATCCCTGTTTTAAGTGTGGCTCGGGTGTCATTTTTTTTGTCTGTCTTTGGTGACCATTTTCTGCCATCCCGCTGTTCATGGTAGGTCTGTGATCTGATTCTCCCCATTACATTCTCTGAGCCATTTCCACAGGCAGAAATGAGCAGGATGTCTCTGAGTTCCAGATCCTAGCCACTAGGCATGGAGCATCTTGGCTAAGCACAGGGCAGAAGCTCTCTGATAACCTGATAAGCACAGTCAACACGTGTAGAGAGTGTATAGGGAAGTATTGTGCTATATCAGCATGGATACTTAAGCTCCACTTCTGCAGGGAATTATAGGAAAATGATCAGAGAAAATAAATGTCCAGGATGTATCCCTGCAAACATTAAAACATAAAGCAAAGAGAACCAGGCCACAAATCACAATCCCAGAAAACCTAGATAACAATAAGGAATGTAAGAGAGACATACATGGATTTAATCTACATGGGTAGTAGAAAAAGACAAGATATCCTGAGCAAATTGGGAGCATGGGGAGCTTGGGGGAGGGTTGAAGGGGAGGGAGGAGGCAGAGAGGGGAGCAGAGAAAAATGTAGAGCTCAATAAAATCAATTAAAAATAATTATTTTATAGAATAATAGATATTAAAAGTGATTCTTATAGTCTTCGAAGAATCCAGTCTTGTTACTTCCCCTGAGACACTGATGGTGTGGAAAAGGTCCCACAGTCAACCCTGGCAGCGTGACAGGCATTCGTTGGTCAGCAGGAAACTTAAGAGCTGCCAGGTCTGTGGTCTTTGGAAAAACACAGCTCCCGTCTCTGGGTCTCCTGACTCTCCTTTTTAATGGGCAGACAACAGTGTTTTGAGGAAATTCTTCCTGAAGTTAGTGGGAACTTGAGTCCAAACCTAAATATTAGCCAAAGTAAAGTTTTATCTAAAACTTCATACTGTTTGTTTTTTAAAGCATTAAAATTTATAGCTAAGCTGCAGTAGATTCAAAGTGTTGTACAGCATGTGCTAATTTTTGGAGATAATGCCTTGGGAATATGCAGAGGACCTGATAAAGCCTGAAGGCATTTCCATCTTGATGTGCTGACTTGATGGTGAGTTAAAACTTTCACCATGTTGTTCCAAATGTTGGTGAACATTCCTTGTATTTTTAGCTATCTGCCTCTTCCCCAGATTCTTGCTTAATTTATTCTCTTTCCTTATCACTTCCCACCTGTGATAAATTTCTAGTAACTTCTAAAAATCATTTATTTAAAAGGGAGTAAAGAACTGGGGGGACAGCTCATTCAATAAAACACTTACCTTGTAAATGTGAGGACCTGACTCCAGACCCCTGGAACCCACATAAAAAGGCAGGCATGGTAGCATGCCTTTACAGTCTCAACAATGGCACAGTGAGAAGCAGAGACAGGCAGATTCCTGACAGATCAATGGCTGCCTAGTGTAACCTACTTGATGAAGTTCCAGGCTATGAAAAACCTTGTCTTGAACCAGCTGTGAAAGGTGCCTGAAATGGCATGTGAGATTGTCTTCTGGCCCCCACATGCATGCACATACACACATGTTCACCTGAACACACACATGTATTCACCAATACACCAACATCTTATACGCAGGCACACATAAACACATACACACACACAAAACACATTTTATAGATATAGACAGAAATATGTGGAAATAAAAACGCATGATGTCTGAGATTTGCCTTTAAATGTAAATACTTCAGCAAAGGAAAAATGGAATTTATAAAACTGGCATGTTAAGTTATAAATCATAGCATGGATATTAAAACATTTAATAAAAATAACAGTTTAATATTCTAAATATATAAAAAATATGTTCATCTACACAGCAATTACTTAATATAAGAGTCCTTCCCTAAGTCCCTTCCCTTATGTCAGTGAGCATATTTGTTTTTGAAAATTGTCAGGTCTGGGAATTCCTTACCTTCTGTGACAGTCCCTTATCTAAAGCTACAACTGTAACTATTTCACAATGTATTCTTTCAAACCTCTGTTGAGAACAATGTCATAACAAGTACTGCTAATGTCTTAGAGGACATAATAAAATGATGATAGGTGTCTTTTGCTAATTTTTTCTTTAGAAAAATATTTTTTATCTTTTCATCTTTTTAGATGTGAAAGATATGACATCTGGAGTTTATGCTTTAAAAAAATTAGAAAAAAATTGTCTTCAGTGAAATAAGTTTTAAGAAACTTAACAACTGTGGAAACGGAGTAAAAGTAACCTGGGTTTTATTATAGCATTTTCATAAAGTTGTTTATGTTTTAGGGTTTTACAATTAGCCAGGTGTAGTGGCTCATGCCTATAGTCCCAGCATTTGAACAGCTGGGCCAAGAGAATAGCTTCGTTTAAATGCCATCCTGATCTACATAGTGAGTACCCAACCAGCATGGAGACCATGTGAAAACAAACAACCAAAAATTTCTCAGATAAATTTTGTTTTAAGAAATATATATATATATGTGTGTGTGTGTATATATATTATAAACACTGATTAACAAGTAGCCAGGCAGGCAGGAAGTAGAGGTGGGGCAATAAGAATTCCGGGAAAAGGGAAGCTTCAGTCTGCAGTCGTGACCCAGTAGTCACAGAAGAAGCAAGATGTGATTGCCTCCAAGCCACAAGAATTATGGGCTAATATAAGTTATAAGAATTAGTTAATAAGAAGAGCCTGAGATACTAGGCCAATCAATTTATAATTGATGTAGACCTCTGTGTGATTCTTTGGCACTGAATGACTGCAGAACCTGGCAGGACAGAAACCTCAGACAACATATGGTGACTTATTTCCCCATCATCCCTGAAGGTGCCTTGAGAGACTGACCCCTTTGCATAAATGGTGTCTGTCATCTCCCAATTCTCTTCTTATAGCAAATGTGTTCTAATTATATTCGCTATAGAGTCCCAGAGAGAGGCTCTGACTCATGAAGTATTGGAGTGATGTCAGTGAACAGTAGGATAAGTGCCTCCTCCCACAAAGGTAACAGGAGTAAAACGACTTGTAAAAGGCCCCCTGTCTACCTTTCAGTGCTGAGCGCATGACCAACGGGTTGCAGTGAAGAGTCTGAGCTCAAACTTCTTGTGCTGTACACGGACTTGCATGAATTCACATGTGATATGTGTGGGTACCTGCAAAGGCTAGAAGGGGCCATCGGCTGCCCTAGACCTGGAGTTACAAGCAGTTATGAACTTCTTGATATGAGTGATGGGAACCAAACACAGGTCCTTCACAAAAGCAGGAAATGTTTTTGACTGCTGTGCCATCTTTCCAGATCAGACCTTGTGTTTTAACTAAGCCACTAGTCTGTGCTTTTAATTGGGAAGTTGAGTCCTCTAATGGTTAAGGTTAACATTGAGAGATTTTTTTTCCTGGTTAGTTCATCTACTTTGGAGAACAAGTGTCTCCCTTGTTCACCTTAGGTGTTCGCTGACTTACATCACTACATAGGTTTGATTCTTCCCTAGTCTTCGTTAACTGATATGTCACTTCTCGTGGGGTTTATATTGCTGTGCTATGCTCTTCACTATACTCTTAGGCTATAATTATCTTTCTTCCTCCTCTGTGTGTAAAACGCCTTTAAGTATCTTCGTCACATTATGATGATCATGAAGTTTTAGTTTGTGCTTATGTGAGAATATTTTTTGTTTCTCTACCAATGTTAAAAGCTATCTTCAGTGTATATGATATCCTTGCTTGGTAATTTATGTGCTAATGGGACATGAAACATTCTAATGTACCTTAGCTTTCCAGATTTCTACAGAGGTCAGAGGTTCTGCTCCCAACTGCTGACAAGTTGGCTTTTTCTTTTACTTCTTTTAGTAGTATTGTGGTTTTAACAGCTTGATGACAAGGTCTGTGAGATTCTTCTCTCGTGCCTGTTAGGAGTTTGAAAATGTCTCCAATGCTTGAATGTCTGTATCTTTCCCTAAACTTGGGAAATTTAGATCTATAATTTCTTTGAACAATTTTTAAGCCCTTAGTTTATAGCTCTGCTACTTCTAGCCTATGAATTTGGGGAGCTTTGATTTTTCACTGTCCCAGAGTTCCTAGGAGCTTTGGTTTGACCACTGTTTTCTTAATCACTCTTTATATGTAGCAGGCCCTCAGCCTTCTCCTCCATCCCTCATATGTTTCCCAGTTAATCTTGCCTCCTGGTGATTCTTCCCACTGACTCTTTAATTTTCTGGCTCCTTGATTTCTAGCATTTTTGTTTGATTCTTTTTCAGAGTCTCAATTTCCTTGCTGAATTGCTCCTCCACATTGTTGAACTTATCATTCATCTTGGCTAATTTTCTCATCTATGGTATTGATTTTATCAGCAGAATTGATTACCATACTTCATTCCTCTGCTTCTTTGAACCACCTTTAAAGTCATGGGGCATTGTTACCACTGGGAGCTTGAATTCTTTTCCTTGCATTCCAATCATTTTATTGTCTTTGGTTTCAGGAATTGCGAAGTTGGGGATGGGTTGGAAGGTTACATAGCTTTTGCCTTTTTATAATTTTGTGTTTCTAAATTGTGATTTGTACATCTGTTGAGATGGTATGTCTTTAAGTTTTCCCCTCCCCTGCTCTGTTTCATTTTATGTGTGCCTTGTTTTGAATATCTTCCTTGGGCTTAAGACCCTCTGAACTATTTAGAAGGGACAAGCAAAGAGCAACAAATAAGAATAATTTGTGAGGGAGCCCAGTATGAAGATGAAATGAGAAACATTTGGAACACGCTGAGCATATCTCTAACAGATCTGGGAAACAAAGGAACTGGGGTGTTGTTGAAAGCTTTAAGATTAAAGCTACAGAAAATTATAGTTACAAAGTAAAAGAAGTAGAAAGAATGGGATAATAGAAACTAAAAATGAGAAAGTAAGACTATGGGTTGGAGGTCAAAGAAATAGCAGACAGAATAAAGCAAACTATGTACAAGAAAGGAACACTCATAAAATCTAATTAACAATCGACACAAAACAAGTGGTTATACAAAGTGAAGATTAACAAAAAGTAAAGCGTAAAGTGAGATAAAAACAAAATTGAAATGTACAGCATCTGTTAATTTCTCTTCCTTGCTGGGGTTTTCTCCATTGTCACCCCAAACTCCAAGAAGTCTTCTAGACAGAACTCTGATAGTAGGAGCTTCCACAAATGCTTCCAGTTCAAATCTGTTTGTCCAGAATGGCTGGAACACACAGCCTAGGGGTGGGTCAAGCAGGTTACCAGATGAGCTGAAGTTTTGTTCAGGTATCAGCAGGGGCCAGCCCTTCTATAGGAGCTTCCCAGCCCATGGCGTGGTATGCCACGTCAAGATAATTTCTACCTGACCAGTCATTGTCTTTTTCTTGGTTTGGGTGACCATATTTTCCCCCACATAAATTTCAGTGTCCTAGGCTCTGAAGTGGCCATGCCCTTGCTTAAACCAACTTAGTGTACGGATGATCTCATCTGGTCAGTCCCAGGCTACTTTTCACTAGCATCTCATGGTCCTGAGAGGGTTTCCAACCATTAGGTTACCATTCAAGTCAGCTTCCATGTTCTCGTGGTTTGAATGGTTCTCCAGACCTTCTGACCCTCCAGATACAATCAGTAGAGGGAGAATTAGGGCATTTGAAGGCATGCTGGTGCTGGGTTTTCTTCTCTCTCTGTAGAAGGAACAGCGGGCTGCTTTCCTGCCACCCGGCTCTCGGCTGCCTGGCTAGCTTATACCACGAAATAACAACACACAAATTGTATTCTTTTAAACACTGCTTGGCCCATTAGCTCTAGCCTCTTATTGGTTAATTCTCACATCTTGATTAACCCATTTCTAATAATGTGTGTAGCACCACAAGGTGGTGGCTTACCAGGAAGGATCTTAACCTGCGTCCATCTTGGAGAGGAGAGCTTTATCATCTGCCTCACTTCCCTTCTTCCCAGCATTCTGTTCAGTATACTCCGCCTATCTAAATTCTGCCCTATCAGGCCAAGCAGTTTTCTTTATTAATTAACCAATGAAAGCAACAAATAGATAGAAGACCCACGTACATCTTCTCCCCAGCAGAGAAGAAAATTTGATTTCACAGTTTCCCTCTGGATCTGCTACCTCCTTTGCCCAGTGTAATAAGAAGTACCGTCAGCACTTGCTATTTTCTCACCATTGGCATCATGCAGCCTGTTTCTTATACACATGGCACTTCTTGCCATGTCCTTAAATCAACGAGCAAGGAGCTGTTATAGTTTGATTGTGAAACGTTTGCCATTACATTGTGTGTTTGATCACTGGGTCCCCAGCAAGTGATGTGCTTTGGAAGGTTGCAGAACCTGGAAGAATCAAAACCTTACTGAGAAATATGCCATGGAAGTAGACATTAAGGCATAAGAGGCTGGCCCCATTTCCTGTCTGTTCTCTGCCTCCATACTCCAGATGCAATGTGACCAACTGCCTCATGCTCCGGCTGCCACCCCTTCCTGCCACCATGGATTATGTCCACTCAAAGTCTATCCCCCAATCAGCCCTTCCCCTCAAGTTATTTCTTGTCAGGATGTTGTCCCAAAAATGAAAAAAAAACTACTGAATATGATAGCCCTCTGGGGCCCCTTTTGTAAGAATGTTAATTCTATTCACAACTCCAAGCCTGTGACCTCATCACCACTAATAATTAGCACACTGATGATGGGGTACAGCATGTATATTTGAGGGACACAAGCATCATACTACAATGCTTACAAACTCACATCCTTTATTTTGATAAATTAATCGCAAAAGATGATTAAAAAATTAATCTCCCAGTATAGGAATAATAAACTTCTTCTACAATAAGAAATGAAGTAGTTCTTCTCAGGCCTGATGGAGCAGCCCGGTCTTGCTAGCTTGCTGGAAGTCTGAGATAGCAGGACTGTAATCTCAGGAGCTTCCTGAACTACTGAATGAGTTCAAGACCAGCGGGGACAACTTAGTGGGATCCTGTCTCAAAACAAAAAGTAAAAACAAGGTTAGGGCTATAGCGCAGTGGTAGCGTGCAGTCTAGCGTGTGAAACCCTCAGTTCCATCTGCAGTGCAGCAAATGTAATTGCTATTGTTGTTATTTTCCTGACACAAATTTACAATATCATAGATAGAACTTTATTACATTTAGAAAGATAGATGGCATTTCTCCCCACTCAATAAATGCTAAAAACCCATTTTTCTTTCTGAATCCAACTTTGCCATTTAGATTGCATACTTTAATATCTGAAAGTTCTCAACCTGCAAGTGTGAATATCTTTATTGTAAGATAAAAATCCATATGAGCTAAAGAATAAAAGCTCACTTGGAAAGACTGTTTATACAAAGATTAAGAAAGGTTCCCCCATGTTGCAAAGCCTGGGAGGATAGTCACAGAACTAGCTGCTAAAGGGATATATATGGCCCAGGGTGGTCTGCATGATGATGCAGGCAGACATCCTTCATATTACTGGAGAATTCTCATTCCCATATACAGCAAGCCAGGGAAATAAACAGAGCTTTGATCGATGGTTCCAGGAAAAGAATGTGTGATGCGGTGTAAGCATGTTCTTTGTTTGTTTTGCCTTCTCCTGTGAGGGATGGCTCTGAGAAAGGCACCACGAGCTGGAGAGAATGCTGAGATTTGATTCTCAGTTTCCCTCTGGGAACCACAGAGCTCATTGGAATGGAGGAAGTCCTTGCAAACCCCACCTAGCCTCTCGGAGAGGTAAGGTTTTTGTTTTGTGTTATTTTGTTTTTTGGCCTTTCCAATAATCACTTCTCCCACTAAAAATTTAACAGATATGCCTTCTCCAGTGAATTGCCACGCAGCACAACACTGAGATCGAAACTGAAAACAACATTCACCTTGAATTTCATTGGGCCAAATCAGAATGACAGATTTCAAACCTGTCTAAAGGTGTTCCTCTGTTCCTCTCCTAGTCTTCTGCATCCTGGGAACTGGCTCCCCATACCACCTAACTGCTTAAGGTAAAGCCCGTAATTTTCCTTCTTTCCTGCAGTCAGCATCAATATTATGAAACCATCTCAGGTCCAGTTTTAAAACATCGTTCCAACTCTCACCCACTTCTCTCACACATGGTTACTGTCCTAAGTCCTGAATAATAGGTGTGAGGCTCTCTTACCTCACTGTAGTGCGCTCTGCTGAGAAATCAGACAGATCTCCAGGGATTGTGTCATGTTCCCTATGTCAACCCATTGTACATAGAATCCTAGCAATATAGGAAATCCTGGCCTATCGGGCCCTCGCCTCTCTGTTCAATAACCTGTCTTCTATCCCACCCACTAGACAACAGCACACTTTCTAACCCTCTCATATGCCAATGTCACTGCCACATTAGGGCTTTGAGTGTCTGACAAGTTCTTGGGTAGTTTCAAGTCTCAGTTAAAAAAAAAAAAACAACTCAATGTTATCTTTAGTGATGGTCACTCATCTTGTTTCTCACCTATAGTTTTGGTTATAGTCATAGTATTTATTCAAAATATCATGTTTATGATATTTAAATAAATATTTAAATACCTTAACTATTTATGAGATATAATCTACATGGAAAGAAGCAGTTTTTGTCCCTTGCTTTTTTTTCTCTACATCCTGTAGAAGGCACTCATATATATTATACTCAAGAGCTGAGTTCCTTTCAGGTCTGAATTGGTTGAGCCGTGTATGAATGCCTTAAAAGTCATCCTTGCTTTTCCACAAGCATTTCTTCAGTGCCTTGACAGGTGCTAAATATGATTCCAGGACTGAGAGGCTTAAATCCTAATATCTTTCCTTTGCATATAATATAATATTTGGTGCTGGCCAGTTGGATATCTTTTGTAGGTTATGACTGACACTGAATTATCAGATCATTCTGCCTAGGTAAGAGTACCTCAGAGGATGTTTAATGTATTAACAGTTTTTACTTCACTGGGAGGACACAAATAATTAATATGTTAAAAGCTTAGATTTTTTTCAATTAATAGAAGATCACTAATAATATACAATTATATTTGACATATTATAACTAACTTTAAAAAAATGGTTTCAACATAGGACATGCCTTACTTATGGTCACAAAGTAAGCTCAGTGTGCCAACAAAGTGGCTGATGACTGAGAAAATGTCTCCTGCAGTATGATACCACAGCAAGAAAGTAAGTACAGACAAGACCAACTTAAAAGAACCAGGATTTTAAAGAACCTATTGAAATAGCCTACAGTAGGCAAGTATTTAATAGGCATCCACCTGAGTCAGTCATTCTATTGGGCATGGAAATGCAGAGAAAACAGAGACACAAAAACTCAAGGCTTGTACCTCTTAACCTTTCTTTGAACACTAACTACAAGTCACTTAAAAATGATTAATGCTCAAAGACCACTTAATATTTATAGAAACGTTCATGAAGTGGTGATAGTCCTTGTTTTTAAGACTGTATCCCAAGCTGGACTAGAGTTTAATACATATTCCATGCTGGTCCTGAACTAACTGATGGAATTCCTGCCTTAGTTTCTGCAATTCTGGGACTAGAAGCATGAGCTACCATACCCAGGTATTATTTTTAAATTTCAGGAAGAGGCTGGAGAGGTGACTCAACAGTTAAGAGCACTAGCTGATTTTTGCAGAGGACCTGGCTTCAGGTCCCAACATCCACAAGGTGGCTCCAGGGAATCTGACAACCTCTCCTGACCTCTATAGGCATCAAGAACACACATGGTGCACATACATACATTCAGGCGAAATATTTAATATACATGAAAGAAAATCTAAGAAAGAAAATATTCGGGAAGCTACAGAGCTTGAGATGAAGTAGCAAGTCTGTAATGGTGAGCCTCGTGACTGCAGGAGCCGTGATCGGTACCACCAGCAAACCCCGCAACTGGATGACTCTGCTGTAAGCACCCAAAGTTCTGCACCCCAACCTTCTCTTGTCTTGCCTCTTGCTCTTCTTAAAGTTGACCCATTTAGTCTGCTTTCCACCCAACTTTTCTCCTACTCAGAAAAAGCGCTCTCTCTCTCTCTCTCTCTCTCTCTCTCTCTCTCTCTCTCTCTCTCTCTCTCTCTCTCGTCTCTCTCAGTGTTTTGTGTATAATAACTCTCCTGCCTAACAGTCACTGTCCATGGGCTGTGAAGACTGTCCAAATAGGCTGGTCATTTTGGTTGGACTCCTTCATTCAACAGAAAACTAGGACACTTTCCTCACACAGATATCTTGGAAAATCCACTCTTATAGGACAACAAAGCAGTCTGGCAGCCACTGAAGTATGCCAAATCAGGAGAAATAAGTTACAATGTAAATGCAAGACCATTATCTTTCCCAATAATCTAATTTGCCCAAAGGGCTCTACTCCTGAACAACAAAGAGCTATGGCCTTGGTGTAGCCAACAGCTCACTCCACAAGATGAGCCACTGAGGGGGGGGATTATAATTGCCATTTGCAATGTTTCTACCTCTTCTGCTCTCTTCCCCCACCCCTCGACATTCTTTTAGGGGAGACATGGCTATGTGCATGCTTAAGTGTGTGTGTTCTTTCTTTACACTAGAAGGAAATGACTACACGATTGCCCTTACTGCAGATAAGAAAGTCAATTGGCTGATGGTTAAAAGCGCCACAATGGGCTGTAAATATTCCATTTCTCTTGAGTCACTTGGCACACTTCAACATTGTTCCCTAGACAATGTGTTTGTAACTAGAGTACTTGCCAGCTTTAGAGCCATATGTTATAAGTAAAACACTGGACTCTCCCTAGTCCTCCTGGAATAGAATCCACTTCCTGATGGAAGTGGAGGAAGCCATGATTGAATGTGCATTGTTGACATGGGCACCACCAGGTCAAGGACCCCTAGATAGCAAGTACTTTCCTGACGAGACTCAGAGGGATCTCAAAACTTCCCATTGGTCCAGATGCGACAGTGTGTGACAGTGTGTGCAAAAGCTAGCAACTGCACATCCTCCTCCCAGATGTGAAGAGCCGGAGACTGCTGCCTCCAGCAACTATTAACCGCCCCCCTGCACTGTATACAATAAACACGTTTAGGTTCCAGGTTACTGTGTAGCTGGGGCCACTCTATCAGAATGCACACAGCCCACCCAACCTGAGCTTTGCTCTTCCTTTCTCTGGAGATCTGTCCTTTCTTCCTTCCCTTACTGCCCTACTTAGGTTTCTGGGTCCAAGCTACACCAATCACATTAACTTCCAAACAAAACTTGCTCAAACAAGCCCCTTTTCTTCTTCTCCGTGTTTAGGCAAAGAGGGCGTGAGAAGTCTCATGGTGTGCTCCCACCCCAGTTGTATTGCTGTTGTGTTCCCTCTGTGTACCGACTTCTTATTACCATCCTCCTTACTATTTCCAGGTATTTGGCTTGGAGTTTATGAGCCCTAAGCATTACTGCTAGGCTATTGAATTGTTTCATCTTGCTGCTCTTGCCACCTGGGATTCTGTGATTGTCTGGCTATGAATGCCCACCATCAAATGTCACCTGCAGTGCTCTCTGAGCTCCAGACCACTCTGTCAGGTGACCTATGTGCCGTTGATTTGCTTTTTACCTCCGCTGTGCAGGGCTCCAGCTCATAGAGGAAAATACTAGCTCATATTCCTCTATTTGTAAGGGACAGGCAGTCCATTCTCTACTGTTTGAAGAGAGTGTTGTTGTGGTCTTAACAGTTTGCCACTCCCTTGCCCATTCAGGACACTTGGGCAGCCTTGGGAGCTGGGTCACAGTGGTTCTGCACCATCATTCTGTACACTGAACCAGTGCCCTCCTTATTTCACACTGGACTTGTCTGGCTGGCCTGTAATCAGGCTGCAGTCCCTTTCCCCAACATATCCAGCATGCCTGCCTAGCTCTGATCCCACTTGCCCAGGCCTCAGGAAGGCATTACAACATTTGGCAGTATGTCACTTCTTCTTCTACCTTATGAGTATGAGAATTGGCTAGCAATGGGTTGGATAGCCTAAGAGAGGCTGGATTTGGGGGAGGGTTGCTGCATGGTAGGCTGGAGATAATGGGAACCCCATGCTTTCTTCATCAAGCCAGTTGAGATATTGAAAGCTTCTGACTAGAGAAAAGGAAATGTGAACCACCAGACCGTGAGTTCACAGCTGATCAAATTGGGAAAGCAACGTTGCAGTTTAAAGGCAGAGCAAAACAAAAGCCAAGGCTGCTCACTTGGCTCTCATAGAGGGGAGACCACAGACAGGAAGGAAATCTATAGAAAAACAAAAGCAGCCACCATGTTAGCAAATAACCAATAGCAAGGGAGAGAGTCAAAGGCCTAGATATGCAACTCCTTCAGAGGAGCTGCCTCAGTTTTCCTCCTGCCGGGGCAAGCTAATCTCAGTGGGGCCTGGAGCCCTCCTTGGAAGGATAGAGAGTAGGTTGTATAGGTCTGCTTTCTGTTACTGTGATAAAACACCAGGGACAAAAGCGGCCTGTGGAGGAAATGCTTTATTTCAGCTCACAGCTCATGGAAGGCAGACATCTGAATGCAAAAACTGTAGCAGAGGCTCTGGCGGAACATTATTTACTGGCTTGCCCAACTTGCTTTCTTATTCTACCACTCCAATGGGCTAGACCCTCCCCGCCACTTTGATCATTAACAAAGACAATGTTCTGCATACTTCCCTCCAGACAATCCAAAGAAGTTTCTCATTTCAGGTCATCTCCTCGGATGACTCCAGTTTGTGTCAAGTTGACAAAATCAACCCAGGACCTAGCTCAACTGGAGACCACAAAGAGGAGAAAAGCAGTGCCGTGTGACTTA
Organism: Microtus ochrogaster; assembly: GCF_000317375.1. Lineage (NCBI taxonomy): Eukaryota > Metazoa > Chordata > Mammalia > Rodentia > Cricetidae > Microtus > Microtus ochrogaster. The sequence continues at coordinate 47,974,987 of NC_022015.1, read as the reverse complement.
AGAGGCATTCCCTTTAGAATGATAGGATACTGTTACAGAGAGATAGCTATGTGCATGTGTTTATAAAACTACACTGCCCAGGAGAAGACTGGGAACGTTAAACTCTTCTAGAACCTAAGGTCATAGATCCAAAACAAGACTTATCCATGACCTTTGTCACACCTACTGTGAATAGACACATTAGTTAGGACTTTCATTGGTATGAACCCTGTTTTCCTTCATAAAATCTTCAAATTGAAAGTCCTTCAGTGAACAAGCTTCTTAATAAGCAAATCAGGGATAAAAATAAAAACAGCTTGTGCAGAAAAAGTGATTTGGGCACTTGGGTCCAACTTCTAGGTCCCTCATATTCCTAGATAGTGTCACAAAATCTGAGGAATATTGCTTGCAGCCAAGAAATCTCTCCACAGCTGTCCTAGCGATTGAGGATGAGGGTGAAAGATGGTATTTCATATTCAGAAAGGCTTGTCATATCTGCATCATCTTGTAGCAGGAATCTGATTACATCTGTAGAAAAGGGAGGCTTCTGAGAAAGTCATAAAAGGAAAAATGAAGAAAACAAATATATTGAAGAGCTACAAAGAAAGGAAGGTCCTCAGATTGAAGCAGCCAAGACACTGGGAAAGCGTTCTCCAAGCTAAAACTGGTGGAATAACCAATATGTTCAGGGTCTTGGAAGGGCTATTCAACGACTCCAGGAAAGTTTGGAATGGAGGAAAGAAACCCAGTTTAAAAGCTGAGGAACAAGGAAACAACATAGGTTCTTCTAGACCTTGCCCCTCAGTCCATCGCAAAGTGTGATGAGTAGGTAAAACATAAGAAAGACTGTTCATAAAATATCGACTGTTGTAGATGGGCATGTGTGTGCCTACAAGTTAGCTATACTACTACTGTGAATATTTAATCTATTTTTAATAATAACAATGTGCTCAGGAATGGAAATAGATTACTACGCATTTCATCACATTGGCAGGAAAATGTTTTTCCATCAACACAGAGGTCATGCTTCAGTCTATTGCTGTTTCAGTCAGCAATTGTGGCTCCACAGTGACCAGCTTGCTCCTCTAGCAGTGGCCTAGCCACTCAGGCCACTGTCTGGCGGAATTCTGTTCCCACAGGCACTGGCTATGTTGCTGCTGCAGAATAGCAGCTTTTCATTAAATCTCTATCATTCTATTTTTCAAAAGTACTCGGGAGTCAAAGGCTGGGTTGAAAAGCTACTAGAAAGAGAAGATGAGTAGCAACTAGCTGATTTTCTCTTTGCCAGCATCTCCGAAAGAGAGCATCATTTTGCTCTGCCAAACCAAAAAACAAACAAAAGCAGTGCCACACAAGGTTCCTCCCTATCTCTGTCATCTCACAGACTCCCTCTGACTCTCTATGATGACTTTCTGCCAACTGGTTGCTCACTCAGCCTCCTGACCCAAGGTTGATCTGATTTAATTAAGGCAAGAGCAAACGTAGGATCCCAGTGTAATTGAATATCTTACAACAGAAAAACACTTACTCAATTTGCTAATGTCAAAAATTCTCAGTTGGCAGGGCCATGAGTACATGGTCACCATTTCAGTGAAGGAGCTGATAAGAAGTATGGGAGCTGAATGAGCTTCTCCGTCTTCCATGATGGCAGGTTTGACTGACTAAATGGGAGCCAAATACTTTTAGCTTCTGTCATATCATTTGCCTGTGGTCTCTTCATTCATTCTATGATTTCCCCCTGCAAAGCATATTTCTCAAGCTTCTTTGCCATCTAGCTTCAGACAAGATTGATTCACTAAAGTCACTGGGGGGAAGGTAGTACCTAGGGCACCCCTTTATTTGCTTTGCAGTTGACAGTGGCTGCTCTTCTCCCTGTGTAGGCGAAGATGGCTCATTCATTTCCCAGATGCACTCACCCAAAAATCACACAGAAACTATATTAATTACGACACTGTTTGGCCAGTGACTCTAGTCTATTCCTAGCTAGCTCTTACATCTTAAATTAACCCATTTCTATCAATCTGTGTATCACTACGAGGTGGTGGCCTACTGGTAAGGTCCTCAGGTTTGGACATGTCCTTCTTTGGCAACTAAATGGCATCTCCCTGATTCCTCCAACTCTCTCTTTCTCTCTTATGCTGTTCAGATTTCCTGCCTGGCTTTACTCTGCTAAACCATTGGCCCAAACAGCTTTATTCACCAACCAATAAAAGCAAACACATATACAGAAGGATATCCCATATCATCTTCCCTTTTCTAATAATTAAAAAGAAAAGTTTTAACTTTAACATAGTAAAATTATATAAAACAAAATGGGTGTTAAGCACGAATTACAGTTATAATATTTAGTCAATTTGTATCTGGCAAAATTAAAGAAAATAGCCAGGTGGTGGTGGCACACACCTTTAATCCCAGCACTCGGGAGGCAGGGGCAGGTGAATCTCTGTGAGGTCGAGGCCAGCTGGTCTACAGAGAGAGTGCCAGAACAGGCTCCAAAGCTACAGAGAAACCCTCTCTCAAAAAAATAAAAAAAATTAAAGAAAATATTTTATCATTTATTTTATTTTGTGAGTCTAAAGTATTATATCTAATTTATCATTTTTCATAACTAAGGAAAACTATAACTATCTGTTTTCAACTCTTCAAAGACCCCAGTAGGATATAGTATTACCTAAGTAAACAGGAAGCACTCATTGTAAGCAACTTCCAAAGTTCTAGAATTGACAGAGACATCTCACTGCCTGGAGAGTCACCCAAAGTTCTTTTGTAATGTTGGAACATCCATCTTCAGCCTATAGGCCCATAATATCTGGCAGACTTTTCATTGAAGCAGAAAATTTGAAGATCTGTTCTACATATAATGGCAAAGTTTATCAGTTGCTTTCTTCTGTGTCCTACAGAATGTCAGGCAGTCTCTTCTGTGAGACAGGAACCCTAAAGGACCATTCCATCTTTTGGAAGGTTCAGAAGTTACTTTTCTGTGGGTTCTGCATGTCTAATTCATACAGCATACCATCAAGCAGTCCAGGAAAGATCCATTTCTTACCCAGATGGCTAGACTTGTCACATTGGAAGGCAAATTCCATAACGAGTTTCTTCAATGTCCATCAATGTCTCTGAAGTAATTGGTGCTGCCAGAAGCAGACATATCTCACTGTTGAAAAAAAGTTGAAGTTCTTAAAACCTTTTAAATGCCATATTCTGTGTCTTTGAAATATTTGAAAAATATCTATCCATCTGAAATACATCTCTGTATGTATAGAAAACCTAACTAACCCCAAAGTCCAGCTGAAGAGTGAGAAGGGTTAGAATATGAGCAAAGAGGTCAAGACAGTGATGGGGACATCCACTGAAACAGTCTACCTGAGCTAATGGGAGCTCACCAACTCCAGTGGGACTGGGAAGGAGCAAGCATAAGACCAAACTAGTTCTTCTGAATGTGGTTGACAATTGCATGGCTGGAGCAGACTGAGGGGCCACTGTCAGTGGCACCAGGATTTATCCCTACTCCTTGTACTGTCTTTTTGGAAACCCATTCTCTTTGGATGGACACCTTGCTCAGCCTAGGTATAGTAAGAAGAGACTAGGACTGTTCCCAAAGCAATGTGCCTTATCCTCTCTGAGGAGTGGATAGGGGTGGGGTAAGGAATAAGGGAGGGAATGGGAGGAGAAGAAGGAATGGGAACTTAGATTGGTATGTATAATGAAAAAAGATAGTTTGTTTTCTTTTTAAAAATAAAATCTAACTAACATGACTACATTATAGATCTTTTTAAAAAATAAAAATAAAGTCTAACTAACATGACTATATTATAGATGACTAACTATTAATCTGTAACTTTTAATTATGTATTACATTTTTGTTTGGTTGGTTTTGGTTTTTGACACATGGTTTCTCTGTAGCTTTAGAGCCTATTCTGGAACTAGTTCTTGTAGACTAGGCTGGCCTCAAACTTGCAGAGATCTGCCTGCCTTTGCCTCCTGAGTGCTGGGATTAAAGGCATATGCTACCACCCAGCTCTAACTACACATTATGTTTTCAAATGAACTATAAAAACATAATACCTTTAATAAAAGTAGAAATACATATACACAAATGTAACAAAATCAACATTAAATTTGTATCAGTAGACCAAGATCCATACCAATGCAAAGTATTCATCTCTATATAATGTCCTCACTTTTTAAAGAAATTGACTGTGACCTTTTTAAAATGAAAATAAACATCTATAAACAATCATTTGGGGAACTTGGACATAGTTTTTTTCAAACTGCTTCTTGCTGGTTGTTGGATAAAGTATTTTTAGAGGTTCATGGAGACCTTTTGCTGAGATCTTGTTCCATTAAACCACATTAGCCTTGAAGGACTCCACAGGTTCTCATCTTCTGTGAAAACAAAAGCAGAACCTCTTTTCAAAAGTAACATAGCCTTAGACTCAAAGTTTGAAGTCAAGATACCTTTAAAATATATATATTGGTTTAGTTTAGGAGTCTGTACAATAAAATGTCTCTCTGTTGTTAGCTCATACACAGTCAAAAATTCAAATAGAACACAATAATATGCATAATCCAGAATCTTTGTATATTTTCCATCTTTATGCACTCTATTTCTTTATTCTTTTAATCTGTAACTGTCTGTACTCCTTTATATTACTTTTACTGTCTCATTAAAGACTTTACTTTTTATAATTGTTTATACTATTTTTCTTCTCTCTCCCAAGCCTAATACATTTATCTAACACTGTGACCCATTTAGAGGTCTTTTTCATCTGACTCTGTCTTTATTACAAATCTGTAGTCATTTTCTGACCAGGAGAGCTTTTTTTTTTTTTTCAAAATGCTAAGTGGGTGTGAATAGGACCAACTCCACAGTCCTATTGTTGGCTCTTCCCAGTCCAACATAGTGGAGGCATGTTCACCTCCAACTCTGCAAGCCATCCTTTCCACTCCAATTCCAGGGATGCTACCATGCTCACCACTCTATCCCTGGTTCCAGCTCTTCACAGACCAGCATCCTTCATGACTCAGTTCCATCTAATGGCCATATCACATACTTGCAATGACTCACTGCTATGATCACCCTTATAAAGTGCTGTGGAACAAATGTCTTTTATCCTGTCACTTATATTATTTTTAATAAAATAGTGATTGGCCAGTAGCCAGGCAGGAAGTATAGGTAGGATGACCAGGCAGGAGAGGCAGGGCAATGAGAATGCTGGGAAGAGGGAAGCACAGTCTTCAGTTGTGATCCAGATGCAGAGGAAGCAAGATGTGACTGCCTTGCCAAATAAGGTACCAAGGATGTGGCTAACTCAAACAAGAGTTATGGGCTAAGTTATAAGAATTAGTTAATAAGAAGCCTGAGCTAATGGGTCAATCAGTTTATGACTAATGTAGACCTCTGTGTGATTTTTTGGAACTCAATGGATGCAGGACTGGGAGGGACAGAAAATCTTGGTCAACAAAACAGATATAAGAACAAGCTTGACGTAGACAGCTGGAATTCTCAGTGGTATCATCCATATCCTCACTGGGTTTTTCAAAATTCTCAAGTGTCTTTCATTCATCATTCTGTCAAACAGCTGTGATAAAATATGTCTCTTTGTTTAGATAGGGTTTTATTATCTTGTTGCTAAGTGAGAAATGGGTCAGCATTTTTCTATTTCTACTTTTTCTTTTTTTAAATCCAAGTCTTAAGAAACTATGCTCACAAATAAGTATAGGATGAACATGATTTTTTTTTCTTTTAAAAAGCATCATTCTTTTGAACTCCTTATGATTGTATTCAAAGGACACAATACTCCACCGTCAAAAGGGATTTTCTTAGACTTATTTTTATTTTTCATTATGAGTCTGTGTATATATGCTGCATGCATTCAGATCACCATGGAAACAGAAGATATTGTTGGCTCTCCTGGAGTTATTTAGTTACAGGAGGTTTTGAGCCACTCATTGTAGGTTCTAGAAACAGAGTATAGTTCCTTTGGAATAGTAGCAAGCATTCTTAACATATGAGCCACTTCTCTAGCCCACAAAAGTATAACATATCACTGATGGTTACATTGGATGCTGGCTTGATATTGTGTAGCATTTTTTAAAAATTGAGTTAAAAGAAATTGTTATAACCTAGGCATTTTGTTCATTAACTTGCCATAGATTTTTTTTGCTTATTTGTTTTTATGTGTATGGATGTTTATCTACATGTATGTCTGTATACCATGTGTGCAATTGATACACAAAGACAGTATCAGAGCACTTGCAACTAGAGCTACAAATTGTTTACCATTGAACCACTTGAGAGTGGAACCCATGCCTTGTGGAAGACTAACCATTGCTCATAAGCACTGAGTCATCTCCGCAGCCACTGCTTTCTATAACTCTATTTGAGGAAAGATAATATTTATAAACACAGTTTGCATATTCTTATTGAGTATATTATTACTCTTCAACTTATAAGACTCTTATTTAGCTTGAGAAAGAAAAGAGAAACAATACAATATTTTGAACTATAGCAAGTTTGTTAAGACAGATCTCACTAGATAGCCCTGGCTTCCCTAGAATGTAAACCAAGTTGGCCTCAATATGTAGATCAGGATAGTCTTTTACTTAAAGCAGTTCTCCTACTTCCCAAGTACTGAGGCTGCAGATGTGAATCAGCAAATTCAGTATGCTTCTGCAATGGTGTTATGGTTGTTAAAAATACTCTTATTCAATCACAAGCTTTACATAGACCTTCACTATCTGGAAAGGCGGGGCTGACAGAGTCAGTCTATCCACTAACTTAGATCAAGGCTCACTTCCCAGCAGTCACCAATTCTCAGAAGAAATCTGATTCTATTTGTATTGTAACAATTGTAGCAGTGTGTTCTTAACAAAGTACTTTTTTTAAGACAGAAAAAAATGATAGATCACATTTTGTAAAAATCTACTACTAAAATTTCTTAGGATTAAACCACTATAGAGCTAATCAAAATCAACCCAGAAATGTTCTTAAGATAAGTTAGTATAAATATTGCTGATTTTCTACCTAGTAAAAATATAACATTTTCTCAGTTTGTGTTATTTATGAAGCAAGAAGCATAGTATAAAGACATGGCATTTGGCAAATATATTCTGGTACTTCACTTTGGGACATAACTAAATAAGAATCAAATTTTTTAAAGTAGAAGTAAATCCATTTATTAATTATATTATCATCAAACTATACTTTTATACCTTATGAAAAAGCATGTACTATTGAAAATTAATCAGACTATTTGCCAACTAGCATGTTTTGTTATGAATGGGAAAAAGAAATATTTATGGAATGAACTAAAATACAGATTTACTGTGTTTGAAATTAACATTTTATAAATATTTTGGTAAAATGGTTATTTCTAAAAAGTAATATTTCTCATATCCCAAAGAAATCATATAAGTTTTATTCAATTGATCTTGAATTTTTTGATAGTACTGTGAAATATTCCAGTTATATCTTTTAAATAAATAACAGCAACATCTACCGCCCTGGATTTGGAAAGTATTCTCTGTTCTCAGTGGTATTTGTCATAAGGATAATTATGGAACATTGCTGCAACAAACTTGCATTTTAGTATTGTAAAAGGTGCTTTGATGTCCAATCGTTTTTACTGTTTTGTTCTGTTCTTAAGGCACCTTCCCTCATATGTAACAGATGGAGAACTGAGGAAATTGGTCACCACTACTACTGTCCTATTCTGTCAACTATATGAATTCTGACTATGCCAAGGATAATGAAAATATCAAATTTTGAAGAACATGCTTTACTTTTAAAGAACTATTTTGTCCTTTAAGATTATAGTATAACTATGTCATTTCCTCTTCCCCTTTCTGCCGCTAAACCATCCCATATACTACTACTCATTGCTCTTTAAAATTCACAGCCTCTTTATCATTAATTTTTGTTATATACATACATACACATACATATATACTTGTATTCCTAAATACATAGTTACACCCAGCTCAGTCTGTATGTTGCTTGTATGTATGTGTTAAGGGATGACCGTTTGTATTGGATAACCAATCAGTGTGCTCTTCTCTAGGAAACACTTTTTCTCCCACTCCCAGCATTCCTGATTTGCTAGTAGCTCTCAGTATAGGGTTGAGCCCTCACGGCTTTCCCACATCCACCCTAGCATGTCTATTGCTGCTGTCTTTGTTTGGCTCATGTTTGGGCAATCCTGTCACTGAGACTTTATGGGCATGGTTTCTGACTTTACTGTGTGACACAGTCTTGCAGCAAATTCCCTGATCCTCTGGCTCTTACAATTTTTCCTCTCTTCTGGAATCATCTTTGAGCCTTAGATGCAAGAGTTGGTTGGTAGATGAAGCCTTCGGGACTACTTTGCATTTTGATTGATTTTCTGTAGTGATCTCTACCTGTTGAAAAGGCAAGTATCCTTGATGGGAGGTGAGAACTACACTTCTCATCTGTGGATATCAGAAAATCTACTTAGAAGGTAGTTAGGCAGTGTGCTGACCTTTTACAGTGGCAGTTGTAGGTTCTTCTTCAAGATCCATGAGCTCACTAGCCATAATTTCTCTCCTGTTGTGCAGGTCTTAAGTCCAAGTTCAGAGCTATTAGTTACCACCAGAGTATGCACACTACAACTCTACTTCAGTGTTAACTTGTGCCCTGCTGTTTGTTGTTGTTGTTCCGTGACCATGGCAGGAGCTCTGCTATATCCCCCCCCCCATCACCCACTGAGCTGCTTTTATAGGCATTGCCCACCCCATGATAGACTGAAACTGTGAACCAAAATAAAACTGTCCTCCAGTCTTGGCATCATTCTGTGGCTGAGATTGAAAACACCAACCAAGAGCGACTTAGGAAATGAATGAACATTTTTCAGCTAACAGATTTCATTGAGGGAAGTCCGGAAAGAAAAGGTATGGAGGAAAGAGCTGCCTGTTAGCTCCCTCATGGACCCATGTTTAGCTGGTTTCCTTATACAGCCCAGGACACAGGCTCATGGAATGGTGCCATCAACAGTGTGCTGGACCCTTCTATATCAGTTAATAGTCAAGATAATATCTCAGACACACCTATAGGCCAAGCTGATCTGGGGAAGCCTCTATTGAGAATCCTTTCTAAGGTGCCTTCACGCTGTGCCAAGCTGACAATTAAGGCTAAGACACTTCTCCTAAGCTTCTCCCATGAAATATTTTGTCACAGCAATAAGAAAAGTCACCAAGATGCAGGTTCTTCTTTCAGAAAGCACTTTTGACATTTTTTAGTCCAGAAAACATGTTTACATGGATGAAAAGAAATGTTAACGTTCTTCAGGTCAAAATATGAACTCAAACTCCATTTCAGTTATGCAATTTTAGGAGAGAATACATGTAGACATTGGGGGCCTAGAACTGAATTACTAAGTCCATGCATAAGCCTAGGAAAGTCAGTATGGTCCAAGTTGAAGGTTTTGGGCTTTGTTTACTTCATACATGCCATGTCTGAGTCCAGTGAATGGCCCTGCACGTAGCTGATGTTATCTGTGTGGGTATAACATATGTCTATCCTCAGCACTCTTGGCCACGTTGTCCTCTGTGTCGTTGCTAGGCAGGCGTGGTGGTTCCTACCTGTAATCTCAGCACTTTGGGAGCCTGAAGCAGGTGGTTCGCTGTGACTCTGAGACCAATCTGGGGTATAAAGTAAGTCCCTCAGCAAAACAAAATAAAACAGAAGTAATGGAGTTTGGGGGAAGCTGGTTTCAGGCATGACTTGCAAGTTTGACCCCAGAAATGACAGTGAGTAGTTCTATCCCCATTTTGTTCCTAATTTGCCTTTAAAGACCTCTGCAACCATCTGTGCTGTGGTCCAGTAGACTGCATTAAAGACCTGCTGCAACCATCCTTGCTGTCGTCCAGTGGACTGCGTTAAATGCCTTGGTCACAGCCACTTCCTGACTTGGGTGTGAGCTAAAAACTGTTCATTGTAAGGTGCCAGGGCACTTCCTTTGCAATACAATTAATGACCCCTTCTAGAGGTCATTACTTATATCATATTCACTATTCTGGAGGTTCAATTTATACACTGAGAAAAGAATATCTTTCAGATGTTAACCCAACTCATTTTTAATGATTTTTGCAATCTTATTCTAATTTTCAACCCATCAGAATTTTGTGAATGGCAGAAGTAATCCAATATATCAAACGTTCCTTTGAAATGGAAGTTTTAACACCACTTCTGTTTCTTCATTCACACATCAAATAGTAACTTCATAATTGTGTGTCCGACTCTCATGATGTCAAAACAAAAACAAGTTAAAGGACTGTGAACGACAGACATGAGAGCAGATGGGTGGCTGCCAGGGCTGGCAGGGCAGGGGTGCCAGTAACACAGGGTAGCACAAGGCATGAGTGGTCCGAGAACAGTCCTGAGCCCAAAGGCAAACTCTTCCTGCAAAAGGGTAAAAGATCACTATTTTAAGAATGCTGCACAGGGAGAATCAACCATTAGCAAAAGGGGGGTTGTCTTTTGAGTTGGTTCACTCTAAATACCTGGAAGACTTTAACAGCCGCAGACAAACCCGCTCCCCATCCCACCCCCACTTTGAAATTGCCCTTCCAGCAGGAAGCTGAACGCCCTGGTGATGGAGAAAAAAGGGATAGAAGTCTGCAAAAGGAATAGGGGAGGGGAGGTTAAGAAAAAGTGTAGAAAGTGAGGTGCTTCCTCCGTTTTGGACTGACAGATAAGAAAAATAAGAATTCTATTAATGCTGGGTTATAGTAAAGATTTATATTGATTGCCCATGGGGAAAATCTGGCCTACTGATTACTTTTACAAACGAAGCTTTATTGGCACGCAGCCATGTCCATTCATTCCTGCATGAGCACCACAAAAGCTGAGTTAAGGAATCATAACAGAGACCATCTGGTCATAAGACCTGACAGGCTACTGTCTGCCCCCTGCTCTTTTCTAAAGTTTTCTGCTGTTTGTGGCGGTAAACATTTACAATCCCAGAACTCAGAAGGCTAAAGCAGGAAAACTACCATGAGTTCTGGGTCCGTGTGGCTAGATATCTTGCTGATGTCTGGTTTAGTATGCCCTGCATGCACACTCCACGGAGCTAGTGAAGAAACAACCCCGGGTAAAGTTCTCCACTATATGGGGTGGCTGGAAACGGTTTCTGAGCCCTCACACATCTGGGGAAGGATGAAGAATTCATCTTTTAGCTATTTTCAAATAGGAACAGAGAAATCCGGAGAGTTGCTTCCCTAAGGTTATGCAAGCAAAAGGCATTCTAATTTCTTGGTCAATTAGTTTTCACATCCTCTTTGTATCTTCATGGATTGTATGGAACATTTCATCCAGCTTTTCCTTAAGGTAGGGGACAGTCTAAGTGATTGACATGTACAAACTCAGCTATAGGCTTCTGATGCTCACCACTTACCCATGTTAAAACCAACCTCATGCCACTGTCTCTTATCCAAAAAACTCTTATTCATCCAGCAGAGTCAAACCAAATGCCAGTGAACCATGAAGTCTTCTTGAAGACGCTGATGTAATCATGTTCTTTCTGTTCTTTTTTTCTGTTTATTTTTTTTTTTAGAATAAAATTGTTTTTAGGGTTTGAGGCGAGGGCTGTCCTTGAACTCAATATATAGTTGACAATGACCTTGAACCACAGATTCTCTTGCCTCCTCCACCTGCTGGGATTGCAGGTTCGTGCCACCATGCCCAGTTTATGTGAGGCTGGGATTGTGAAGCTTGGTAACAAGGTATCAGCTGAGTTACATTCCCAGTCCAAAGCACTGCTTTGAGTCAGGCATGGTAGGTGGCTCGTGCCTGTAATCTCAGACTGAACCCAGACTGAAGAGAGAGGCAGGTGGAAGGATCTCCAGTTTCAGCGGAGCTTCAGCTGCATAGTAAATTCCAGATCAGGCTGGGCCACACATGACTGCCTCAAAAGCAGTCAAACTGTTAAATGAATAAATAAGGAAATTGGTAATTGTTGCTTATACCTACTCTAACTGAGATCATTTTGTATAAGACCCTGAAATGCAAAATTGGATAGCTCCCCTGTGTTTGTTTTATTTGTTTGTTTTTACAAAACACATTTTGGAGGTGTAGGGGGAGGCCCTAAATAGGATAGCTATCTCTATAGCATTTCTCAAACTGGCATTCCATACAAAATATCCAGACAAATGCTGAATATAGTATTTCCCTTTTCATTCCTCACGAAATAATTTGAGACATACTAACCAAAATCTGCAGGTGGCCTTTCTGCTGAACATTCCAAAAAGACCATACTTCATTGACTTCAAGTCCAAAATAGGTGTTTTAGGAGTTGCAATGTAGCTTGATGGTAACGCCCTTGCCTAACATGTACAGGACACTGGGTTCAATCATCAAGACAAGAAGGAAAAATGAAGGTTCATACTGATGCCCTTCATAAGTTTCTACGGGCATATAAATGCCCCCTATTCTGAGTCAAAATGGCTGCTCCCATCACTTGCTGTCTCTACCCCGAGAGAGGGGAGAAATTGGAACTCGCATTATGTCCCTAAATCCTACTTAATCTCTGCTTTGACAGGTACACAGTTAGTCACCTCCTAGGAGTCCAAGGGCATTAACTATTCTGTAAAAAGTGTTGAGCATAGTTTGCAGAATGGAACACATTTTCCATAAGAGGAAGCTATTATCCTGACTGATTGTTTTAATCTCCCTCATTACCTTAAAGACCATAAAGACAGGGACCAAGTCATGTTTCTTTGTACCCTCCTAGCAATTAGAGCATTGTCTGGCTCATAGTTGGCTTAATAAATGTTTATTGAAGAAATGAAGTTGTTTACTCCACATTTTTCTTTTTCCTATGCCCTGTGGACCCCATTTGGTTAGAGTAATAATTGCCATTTGAAGCAAGCACTTATATCATCAATCTAAATTCCACTAAGAATGCAACATAGTATACATAGGAGAAACAGAGTTTGAAAATCCCTCTTTCTTGTGTCTAGTACTTTAGAGTTCCCATTCCAAATCTGATCAGACCATTGGCCAAGGCATGATCTCTGTCTACATTGTCACATAGATATGAAGTTAGATTAGAGATACTTCTGTGAACCCTGTTAAGTCTCCTGTGCAACTTCAGGTTCCTCCAAGCAGGGCTGAAGTTAAGCAGCCATTGCTCTCATCTAGGTGATACTGGAAATTAGAAATTCTTCAGTGCCCCCCTGGGAGTAGGAAATAGCACAACCCATGCTTGAAACTAAGCCCACAAGAGCAGTGCCCATAGCAAATGCCTCCCCTCACCCTTGCATCCCTGGGTGCTGTCCAAGAGAAATGTTTCAGTAATTAATATCCTCTCATTTTAGGAGCTGCTAAGTAGACATGTGGCTACTGAGCACTTGAGATATGACTCTTGCCAGGAAGAACTTAGTATCAATGAATTTAAGTAGTCATACGAGGTCAGGGCTTAGCCACAGGAGAGGATTTTGAAGGCAAAGCTAAACAAGTGAGACCCATTGGTCCTGTGCAAGTGCCTCAGTTTCTTAATCAGAAACATATTAGTAATATGAATTGGTTATGTTCTCATGAAGATTTTTTTGTAATCTGTGACAAATTATTACAAACATTGGATAGTAAAACAGTACAAATGCATTCTCTTAGAGTTCTTAAGTCAGAAGTTAGTTTTTATAGGTCTAAAATCAGGTTTGATTCATTCTCGGGGTTCTAGGAAAGGCTCTCTCAGTTTCTAGAGGAGGCTATACCCTTGGCATTGTTCATCATTCCTGGTCAGATGCACACCTACATAGTCCAGAAAAATTTTTCCCATGTAAAGCATCCAGAATAGGAAGATGGAGAAGAGTGTCATGAAACACTGCCATCGATATTTGACATTATTGTTGCAAACATGAACACGTGGCAGCTACAGATACCTGCAGAACACTGAACCTTCTGTTCTCCATCACAGATCAAGAAGCTGCCCATAAGGCCACATCCCTCTCTGAAGAGTCAATGATTTATAATAGTTGCTGGAGGAAGAGGTTATCACATGGCATTGCTACTGAGAGATTAGGCAGGATGAAAAAATGCTTCGAGGGAAAGGTAAGTGGGTATAAGTAACAGGAGGTGCATTAATTAAAATACACTCGTGTGAAACTGTCAATAATGAAACAAGCAAGGAGCAAGTTCCTTAATTAAGTCACTTCTACAAAATTGCTTTTGTCCACCAAATTAACATTCACTAATAGGCATTAGGACCTGGATATTTCTGGAAGGTATTATTTATGCCATTGCAAATAAATACTGCCACAGAAATGTCATTTTATTGATGCTATGAAAATCCCTAACTTCCCACACTGGAGGTCACAATATTTGGTCCATTTCTATATAAGCAATTGGAAAAGTGGTGATGTGACAAATTTTGAACTTTTGGAAGATAGTTTTTGGAGCAAATGGTGTCATCCCAGAAATAAATTGATATAGAGTTCAATTCTCTTTTGGGTTCAGTTTTCATCAGCAAGGGGAGGTGGAAATCTCTCTCCTCCTCCTGGGAAATGCATCCAATTGTCCTCATTTGTGGAGCGATTTCTGGTTACTGAAAGGCACAAATTACTTTACTAATTCAAATAGTTGGGAAAGGTAAAGAAAATGTCACACCATTGAATTTTTAGGTATGTGTAAGAGAAACAAACAAAAAACAAAACATCACTAACTCAAGGCAAATGTGTCCAGAGGACCAGGAAAGGATGCTGAAAACAATGTGTGAGGGGTGAGCAGAAACTCACTTGGAATAAGTGAATAGCATGTGTGCTTCCCATGAAATTGAAAGTCATTTGTAAGTTTCCTTTTAAGTCTGAGCCTCATTTTTAAGTTTTCTTCTACATCTGAGCCTCATTTTTAAAGGCAAAGAAACCAAGGCTTGGAAACTAATCTAAAAATCACAAAACTATGGAAACTTCTTAGGTATTTTGGGATCTGCAGAGACCGAGAGGGTGGCAGAAGGTTGGTGTGAAGGTAAGCACCTGTAATCCTAGCTACTAGGGAGATAGAGGCGCTGCCTGGGCTATGTTTAGCAAAACCTTATGTCTAAAGATGGAGAGAAAGGAAGTTGAGGAAATGGAAGTCAGAAGAGAACAGGACTGCACAGTGAGGAGCAGATGGTAGTGCCCTGTGCACTGCTGTTTTCTCTCTGGCTCCCCCATGCATAGCACCGGAAGTATAGGCTCTGCACCCCATTGTAGAGTCACTGTGGTCTTCAGGTGCACCCTGACTCCTGTAAGAGGAAGACGTGCTGCAGATATGTTACGAAAAGTAGTAGAAAAGGCAGCTTAGCCAAGACCAAACAAACATGGCTATCATATCAGCTTTAAAAGCAAGTCCAGAAAAGTAGGTCTCTGGTGGACCCCAGCCACAAGGGGAGTTCCTGGCAGAGTACCTGGTTTATAATAAATGAAGATTCCCCAAAAGCAAAATCATAGACATGTGAGAAACAGTAAGTCATGGTTTTGTAAAATAATGACATTCTTCTGATTAAAAGATAATTATTGGATTTGTGAGTGATAAGTTATAAAGGTTAAAAAATTGGGTATACTTGTCTGAAATGCTTAGAACCAAAAGTGGTAGTTGCCCTAATTTTTTTTGAGACAATGCAGTGTAACACAAATTCAAAATTATTTTATGATTGTCTAGCAATATTCTCACTGTGTCTCTTTTCTGATAGAAAAAATAACCCTGAGTATTGTCAAAACTATCTGCCGTAATAGGTTACAACTATGAGCCTATGCAATTTTGGAAAAGAACTATTTATATATACACATATATACAAAATGACTTCTAGAGAAACATATCCGGCTCTTATGATTGACTGACCTCTGAGAATTGAAATTGACAAACAAGATTATTTGGAATTTGTGTTGGAGTCTGTCTCCATATTTCTCACATTGTGTTTTTGCAATGAGTATAACAGTACTACATGTATTTGTGTATATATAGTATATTAATTATTTTTCTTCTGGCTGCACGAAACATTGACAAAAACAAGGAGGGAGGAGTTATGCAGGCTCATGGAGAGTACAGGTCAATATGGCTAGGAAATTGGGGAGACAGACTTGAAGTGTCTGGTCATGTTGCCTCTACAGTCCTGAAGCCGAGAGTGATGGATGTTCATGCTCAGCTAGATTTCTGCTTTTTATTCAGTCTGAGATCCAAACCCATAGAACAGTGCTACCCAAATTTAAGATGGGTCTTTCTGCCTTCATTAACCTAATAGAGATAATCCTTCAGAGGCACACTGTCTTAGTCAGGGTTTCTATTGTGAAAAGACACCATGACCACAGCAGCTCTTATAAGAAAAACATTTAATTGGAGGATGGTGACTAACTCACAGTTTCAGAGGTTCAGTTCATGATCATCATGGTGGGGAGCATGGCAGCGTGCAAGCAGATGAGCTGCTGGAAGATTATCTGAGAGACCTGTTACATCTTGCAGGCAACAGAAAAATGGTCTGAGGGTTACACTGAGCAAATCTTGAGAAAAAAAGACCTCAAAACCCACCCCCAGAGTGACACACTTCCTCCAACAAGACAATGCCTACTCTATCAATGTCACACCTCCTAATAATGCCATTTCTAATGAATTTATGGGAGTCAGTTACATTCAAACTACAACACATTCCCATAGGCTTGTGGTGGGTTTAGACTCAAGTTCACAGTCAATATACAAATTTCTTCACCAGAAATGATCATATCCAGTGTTCTCAAACACATCAAAGCTTGACAGAGTTAAGATCTCCCCAGGTCAGAATCATTGAGGAGAAAGTAGTTCTGAATTCACTAAGGAAAGAAATGGTCTGTGTTGACATGCATGGAATCAAATACAGTGCATCAAGCTGGACACAGTGGTGCACATTTGTAATTCCAGCCGCAGGAGGCATAGGCAGCATAATTGACAAAAGTTTCAGGCTAGCGAGGTCTATGTAGATTGTTCCAGGTCAGTGACAGTTAGACAGTGTAAACTCATCTTTTAAAAACCACATCGTATCAAGCACTCCCTATTGCAAATATTCAATGTACAAACCTAAGTTAACCTTGTCCATGTTTTACTTCTACTAAATCCTGTTTTAGTTAGGGTTTCTATAGCTGTAAAGAGGAACCATGACCACAGCAACTTTTATAAATGAAAACATTTAATTGGGGTGGCTTACAATTTCAGAGATGTAGTCATGTGGGGGAACATGGTGGAACGCAGATAGACATGCTGCTGGAGAAGGAGCTGACAGTTCTACA
Organism: Microtus ochrogaster; assembly: GCF_000317375.1. NCBI lineage: Eukaryota > Metazoa > Chordata > Mammalia > Rodentia > Cricetidae > Microtus > Microtus ochrogaster. The sequence goes on along the minus strand of NC_022015.1, from coordinate 47,957,758 downwards.
TCTTGATCCACAGGCAACAGGAAGCAAACTGTGTCACTGGCTGTAGCTTGAGCATAGAAGACCTCAAAGCCTGCCCCACTGAGTGACATACTTCCTCAACAAGGCCACACCTACTCCAAAAAGCCATACCTCCTAGTAGTGCCACTCCCTTTCAGGGCCATTTTCTTTCAAACAACCAACTTCTACTCCCTGACCCTCACAAAGCATCCAATAAGAAGTGGAAACTCAGAAAAGTTTAGTGATAGCATGACACAGTGAGCCCAGGCTTTGGCAAGCTTTGGAGGTTCTATGACTCTGTAGTCACTAACATGAATCAATGGGGGCAATGCTCCTGTAGGCTTTGGGAGTGACTCACTAGTCACAGGGTCAAAACAAGTTACTCCACTCTGCTAGCTGGTAAGTGAGAAAAAATACCACAACCCAATTATGAGCCATATAAATTTACCTTTAAAAATCTCCACCACAAGTGTCTTTCATTCATTTGTGATTCTTCTGTTGAGAATTGTCTGTTTAGATTTGTACCCCATTTTTTAATTGGATTATTTGTTATTTTCATACCCCGTTGCTTGAGTTCATTTATATTTTGGAGATCAGTCCTCTGTCTGATTTGGGGTTGGTGAAGATATTTTCCCATCCACTAGACTGCCCTTTTGTCTTATTGACTGTGTTTTTTTTTTCTTTACAGAAGTTTCTCAGTTTCAGAAGGTCCCATTTATTTATTGTTGTTCTCAGTGTCTATGATACTGATGTTGTATTTAGGAAGTGGTCTCCTGTGTCCATGAATTTAAGACTACTTCCCATTTTTTCTTCTATGAGGTTCAGTGTAACTGGACTTACTTAAACAGCTAAATTCACTTAAAACGTGAGGGAGTTTGGGAAGTAATTCTAGACACAAAAGACCAGAGTTAAGCATGGCTTCTTGGTAGCAGCATTTTCTTGGATAGGCTCTGTTTGCTAGAGGCAAGCACATCTCATTTAAGGGAAGCTTCCTGACTCAGCTTTAGCTGCAAAAAAAAATTGCAGCTCTTTTAAGAGGCCCTGCCACAAAACACTTAAATGGTCTTTGTGAGTAGCTGACAGCATTTGTTGAAGGTGCTTTCTTTTTTCCATTGTATAATTTTAGTTCTTTGTCAAAACTCAGGTGTTTATGAGTGTACTGATTAATACCAGAGTCTTCTATTTGATTCCATTGGTTCTCCTGTCTGTTTTAAAGTCATACCTAGCTGTTTTTATTACTGTAGCTCTATAAAAGAGCTTAATGTCAGGTATGGTGATGCCTCCAGAATTTCCTTTATTGTACAGGATTGTTTTGGCTATCCTGGGTTTTTTTGTTTTTCCAGATGAAGCTAAGCATTGTTCGTTTGAGGTTTGTTAAGAATTGTGCTTGGATTTTGATGGGAATTGCATTGAATCTGTACATGGCTTTTGGTTAGATTGCCATTTTTTAATGTGGATCCTACCTTTCCAAGAGCATGGGAGATTTTTCTATTATCTGATATCTTCTTCAATTTATTTCTTCAAAGATATAAAATTTTTGTTGTACAGGCCTTTCACTTCATTGGTCACTGTTATCCCAAGATATTTTAAGTTATTTGTGGCTACTGTAATTGGCAATGCTTCTCTGATTTCTTTCTCAGTCCCTTTATCATTTGTATATAGGAGGGCTACTGATTTTTTTGAGTTGATCTTGTATTCTGCCACATTACTAAAGGTGTTTATCAGCTCTTGGAGTTTCCTCATTGAAGTTTTGGGGTCACCTATGTTACTATTATATCATTTGCAAAAAGCAAAAGTTTGAATTCTTCCTTTATAATTTGTCTTTTTGATCTCCTTTTGTTGTCTTATTCTAGCTAGAACTTCAAGTACTCTGAGAGAGTGGACAGCCTTGTCTTGTTCCTATTTTAGTGAATTCGCTTTGAGTTTCTTTCCATTTAATTTAATGTTGACTGCTTGCTGTATATTGCTTTTATTATGTTTAGACATGTTTCTTGTATCCCTTCTCTCCAAGACCTTTACCGTGAAGTTGTGTTGGATTTTCCTGAATGCTGCTTTTTCAGCATCTAATGAAATAATCTGTAAAGCAGAGGATAACCAACCTATAGTCCACAACCCCAAGAAATTAGATAGCAAGGAGACCCCCTAAGAGAAACACACAGATTCCTCCTGGAATGGAGAAATGGACAGGATCTCCTGAGAAAATTGGGAGCTTGGGGGAAGCGGGAGAAGGAAGGGCAGAAGGGAGAAAGAAGGAGAGAACGGGAGTGGGGAGAACGTGAAAGAACAACAGGATGGTCCAAATGGGGGAAGGACAGAGAGCGAGAGCAAGGAAAGAGATATCTTCATTGAGGGAGCCATTATGGGACTAGCAAGAAACTTGGCCCTAGGGAAATTCCCAGGAAACCACAAGGATGACCCCAGCAAAGACCCTAAGCACTAGTGAACGGGGTGCATGAACTGGCCTTCCCCTGTAATCAGATTGATCACTACCTTAATTGTCATCATAGAACCTTCATCTAGCAACTGCTGGAAGCAGATGCAGAGATCCACAGTGAAGCACTGGGCTGAGCTCCTGGAGTCCAGTCGAAGAGAGGGGTCAAGGTCATGATGGGGATTCCCACAGAAAGAGATGACCTGAGCTAGTGGGAGCTCACTGACAGTATGGGGCTGGGAACCAGCATAGGACCAAACTAGGCCCTCTGAATGTGGGTGACAGTTGTATGGCTGGGGCAGTCTGTAGGGCCACTGGCAGTGGGAGAGAATTTATCCCCACTGGTTGAACTGGGTGTTTGGAGCACATTCTCTTTGGAAGGATGCCTTGCATAGTCCTGCCTCAAAGCTATGTGCTAGACTTTGTTGACTCCCCATGAGAGGCCTTATCCTCTCTGAGGAGTAGATGGGGATGGGGTGAGGAGAAGGCAGGGGAAGGGGAGGGGAGGAAAGTGGGAACTGGGATTGGTATGTAAAATGAGAAAAGATTGGTTTTTTTTTTCAAAAAATAAGTTGATTAATTAAAAAAATCACCACCTTAAATTCAGACTGTACATTATCCAGGTCAAAACAATCTAATGAAAAGGAGAAATATTAAGATGAGAGAGTTAGAAGCCTAGAAGAGTGAGCTAGAAATGAGGATTGAGTTGGGCTCAGCTGAAGTTCATCAATTTAGGCAGAATCACAGCTCCTCCAGCACCTTTCTTACTGCATTTAAGGAAAATGGACAAGAACAAATCAATAAGGTTCACTGTGAATTCTAAAGCCATCTACAAATATGTACCAATCGGTTATCCAATATCAAATGTTCATTTCTGAAAACATGCATGCAAGTAACATTATACAGCCTGAGCAGTTATTCTTAGGAATATGTATGTATCTAAGTAAACATACAGGAATGTGGTAATACTTAATGGAAAAAAAGAAATCATGAATTTGAACAATACCAAGGAAGGATATTTGGGAGATTTTGGAGAGAGAAAGGGGAATTCCAGATAGAGCTAACCTAGTGAAACGCTTTCTTGGAATGAAATAAGATAAAAGTCAAAGACTTTTTGAAAACATTATCTTATACATCAAATCCATTTGCTGATTTTTGTAACTCTTACAAGAAACAAAAGGAAAGTAGGGTGCTCTAAGAAGAAGTTTCTATAGAGATAAGATTGCAGCTTTGGAACGAAGAGTCTTGAATTCAAAACTTAGTGTCAGCAGTTTAGGCAACTCTATGCAGCTTACCACAAAAGCACAGAACCTGTGCTGATGTGATACCATAAAAGTTTTTACTTAGGTGAAGCTAGAAAGATGGCTCAGCTATTAAAAGCATGTCCTCCTCTTCTAAGACAAGAGTTCAGTTTCTAGAACTCAAACTAGGTGGCTCACATCCACCTATAACTCCATCTCCAGGAACCTGACACTGTCTTCCTGTCTCCAAAAAGGGCACTCATTCACGTGTGGCATACACACATAAACATAAATAAAAACAAATCTTTAAATTAAGATTAATTAGATGAGTGTAAAATGCAATCAGCACCTAGAAAACGTTTTCTTCCCTCAAGAGTTTGAAAACACACACACACAGAGAGA
>NC_022015.1:47944647-47953587 GCF_000317375.1 Microtus ochrogaster | reverse complement strand
GAGAGAGAGAGAGAGAGAGAGAGAGAGAGAGAGAGAGAGAGAGAGAGAGAGAGGAATACCTTAGGATGCTTCATAAACACAAAAGCAAAATTGTCCTGGCAATGCCTCCAAAGCTGTGTTTCTTGGTGGCATAAGCTGTGCTCAAGGATGGCGAGGAATGGGAACTCCTATAAACCCAGCCCTTTGCACATTCCAGCAAAGCACTACATCCTATTGAGTCTAATTATACATTACTGTGACTCCCCTCTAAAATACAATGAACAAACTTTAGCTTCACTCTTACAGAAGAATAGGGTTATCTGTCTCCAGTGTGGGAACTAAGAAAGACAAAGAGGTAATAGAATGTTTTTATTATTATTATTTCTTAAGAATGGATGGGAGCCTTGCCTTCTTCAGACACTAAATACATTAGGCAGCGTTGGGAAATGAGGACTGAAAATCTTAGCCAGCACCACTGTTTGGAGACTTGCCATATCCCCCACTCCCAAATCTCTCCATATCTTTCAGAGGATCTAAGTGGCCTAGAAGCTGTGAGAACCAGAAAATGGGGTCAGGAGACCCGCATTCTGAGAATAGCATGTCATATGACCTTGAGCGACCATTTTCTCATTCAGCTACAATAGTTAGGAGCTAGGTTGTAGATTTAAGGATAAGTTCCTGCTTCCCATGATCCACTTATTTTTTTCTTTTTAGCTATGTTTTTCTTGTGTATTCCCTTGATCGCACCTTAAGCACTCTGGTGCTATGCTTTAAGCTCTGACTTCAAAAGGACTTATCATCTAGCAGACTTTGGAAACTCCCATAAACTCTTTAACCTCAATCTCATCACCCCTGAATGATACCAAATGGTCCATGGAGGTATTGCAGAAGCTCACAGTCAGTGCTTAGCAAAACTGTTGATATTATCTCTCCAAAATGTCTGTGCAGTCACTCCTTTCTAATGACTCTGCTTCAACTCTTACAGCCTTGACCTAAATATCTAAGAATGCATTTTTTTATATTCAATACATGTTGCTTATGTGTGTGTGTGCACACAGCCATATGCCACGTATGTGAGTGGAAGCCATAGGTCAAGCCATGGACGTTAGTTCTCTCAATCTACCATGTATGTTTCAGAGATCAAACGCATGTCACCAGGCTTAGCAGCAACCTAAGCTACCTTGTCAGTAGTCCCCAAATGGATTTTCTTTGTTGTCACCAAATGAAAATGAAATGTTTTAAGTATTTATGTGGTTGTACTTGAACAAGCATGCTGAGTACAAGCAAGGAACTCTTGCTGGTTGCTTCCTTTTGATGAGGTAAAGCAATGGATTATGAGCTATGGTGCCTAGACAGGGAGTCAGTTCTTTACTACTTCAAGGTTCTCATTTTAAGGTTGGTTTTCATTTAATATTATAGACAGCCAAACCGGGGGGGGGGGTTTCATTCCACACCCTACCATGGAGTCACCTGGCATAATATCCATGATATTTAATTTCCAGCTATGAGAAAACTGCCCATATACAAGCTCTATTGGTAAAGGGCTTGTAATCCCACCTACTCCTCAAGTAGGCTGAGGCAGGAGGATTACAAGTTTTAAGGCTTACCTGACCTCTAGGGCAAGTTCAAGGTCACTCAGACATTCTGCAGCACAAGGAGAATAAAGGGTAGGGTTGAGAGCAGCTTGTGAAGCAGCTCAATAGAAACGCAATGCCCAGTACAGGCCTGGGGATTTAGAAACAAAGTCTGACCACTCAATCGGTATTACCAGCTTCAGATATGAAAGACACGCAGGGTGAGCTGACTTCAATCCATAAGACACGGGTTCTTTCTAGGACTCAAACGGTTGTAATGGGTTTCTCTTCCTCCAGAAGAAACAGTCAAACAAAGAAAGCAGCCCACACTTTTATCTTGTGAGAACTGGCAGGTTAAAGAGGAGGCTCATAGTCTCCCTGCCATTGTTTCCAAGGCTGAAGCCCAAGTAGAGAAAGCTGGGTCTTAATATTCATTCTGCCCCTAAACTATTCTAATTCCTGAACCTTCTCTGTGGGTCAATAGAGACCTCTGATCAATGCAGATGTTGTTTTTGTCTTCCATGTGTGGTCTGGTTATGGCAGAGGCACAGTACCTGGTAAGCAATTTGGGTCAGAACTCCAGGCCTCTTTCCTGTGATCATCACAGTCCAAAACATACAGCAAGTGCTGTTCAACTTTTTGTCCCCAAAGATATTATTTCTTAGCCAATCCATATTTTCCCATCAACAGTGTCTCAGTCAGCAATCAAGCACAAACCCAGGAAAGGCAGGAGCTGTTTTATTCAGCAGTTCACCTCCAAAGCCGTAGATGGCGCTAGAAACTCTGTAGGAGGGCCAGAAAGTCTTGGATTTCACTAGAACTTTCAGGATGCCTGTGCTAGGAGCTCCCCTCCCCTCCTCCTCCATAGCACAGAAAGAAATACCTGTTCTTCTCTCAAAGACTACTGGACTCCTAAGTACTACAGGAATTTTATCAGAAGACGATGAACTGAAACCAATACTCTTGGTCAGGAACAGACAATCAGTTCAAACTCTGCCTACTGTCAGTTTTTGTATGTAGAAGATTTACAGAAACACAGCTCGCCTATTTGTTTACATGGGGTCGATAGCCGCTTTCCGACTGCCGTAATGGAGCTGAGTAGTTACAACCATCTGGCTTACAAGGCCAAAAAATGTTTACTTTCTGGCATTTCACAGAGGAAAACTTGCTGACCTCTCCTCCAGTTTAAACTGCAAGATTTCAAGCGCCTCTGTCTGAACAGAAAAAGGGAAAAAATTCTCAAGCTCAGGAAAAATACTATTTCTTGATACAGTAATACTAAGAAACGTTTTTGATACATTCTGTATGAATATGTAAACGCACATGCACAACATTTTTCTACATTTAATTCTCTCAACAGCCGGGTGAAGTAAGCAGACAACTTTAACCTTGTTCCACAAATGGAGAAATAAAATAAAACATTAAGTACCATGTGCTAAGAGAGAAATTGTGTTAAGCTGGGTATTGTAGCGCATGTCTATAAGAGGATAAGGAGTATAAAGTCATCCTCAGCTACATATGAGTTCAAGGCTAGCCTGGGCAACATAAGACCATGTCACGAGAAAAAAAAATGAGAGAAAGGAGCGAGGAGGAGAGTAGAAGAGGGGCAGAAGGAAGGGGGAAATTAACTTACAGCTTGAATCAAATCTAGTTCTTTCCATGACACTCAATAATTGAACAAGACCTACAACTTCTGTCCTGCGTCCCTCTTCTTTCTCCACTATGGTGCTGATTCCCCGAGTCTCCAATGGCTTTGCAGAGTTCTGCATCCTACATTTCCCATCCTGGAGGCATGTAGTTCACACTACCTAGCAGTTTACTTCATTTAAGCTTTTTCCAGTCCTGATATAGCATCGTATTGTCTCTGCTCCAAAGCCTGTTTGTAGAATGGACAAATTATGACAGCCCATGTTTCCCTCAGGAAGCTGTCATTGTGGACACGCCCATGTGGGAAGACAAAGCACTGGTGTAGTCTTTCATGCCACGCAGTGAGCACACCCCAATTCAAGTTTTATTACAAAATCTTTATGGTGTATGGTCACTTCCTAGGCTCCCAGGGGGTGTACAAAAGACCCACACATCCATCTGAGTTTGCAAAAACAGTGCAGGGGCCAGAACGTGTGATGGAAGATCCTGTCCTAGCCTCTTCCTTTCCTGTGCTCTCATCTTTCCTAAAGAACAATGGTTCCTAGTGGAGCCATAACCAGCAGATCTTTTCTCTTTATCACACATACACACACACACACACACACACACAAACACACACACACGATGAAGTGAACAAATAAAAGCCAAGTGATTTGAGCACATCTGCTATGAACCCTTTAACCTAGGAGGATAGTAAGGAAACAATATCAGAGCTGGAAAACAGTTCAAAGCCAATACAGTTGCCAGAGACACGGAATCTGGACACAAAGGAGTCAGCAAAAGCCAGAGCGGGGATTCTGGGCCTTTGGGGCCAGTGTGTCCCTGGGAGAGTCCACCACACAGGGACGGCCAGGCCTCAGCAGAGTGATTCGGTTGCCAGGTCGTGGACCTGACTGACTGCATCTCTACCCTGTTCCCAGCTGATGTTGATGCCTTTGGTTCGTGGCAGCACTAAAAGGGCATGGCACTAAGAGGGCCATGCTGTGTCTGGAGTCTAGACAACAGGGGAACGTCTGTGATGTCAAGAGACCCAGGATTCTCCCACTTGGAGTCTCAAAACACAAACTTGGACTTGGTAATTTTGGAAGAAAAAGGCTCCACATTTCTAATAAACTCCAGGCACTGTGGACTTGGCTAATCTGGCCCCAATCGATTGGCTATTGGCAAGTAAACTCTCGCAAGTGGAACCGTTTGGGAGTTTCTGTGCAGTTAAACATGCTGCAAGACTCTAATTTTCTATCAAGGATTTTGTTGTTCTCCTGAAGGCGATGCCTTTTCCTGTCTTCCTCGTTGCTCTTTTCCTTTTAAACTCAAGTGTACTCTTTCATCCACTCCTGTTAGCCATGACCATATCATCAGGTGGAGAGTCAAGCAGCACAAACAAGCACAAACACAGGACGGAGTCAGTCTATTGGATTGGAGTTTGGGCCGCAGTTCTAAAAGCTGTACAACAGTGGAGATTTTACAGAGCTTTGAATCTCAGTTCCATCGGCTTCAAAGCGATGTGGTTATCTGCCTTAAATGACCTTTAAAATACCTGAAGACACCCCAAGAGTCCATAATGCTAAAGGCAGTAACAAGCACAGCAAAGAGAAATAATACAAGTGCTGCCACCTTTGGGTGGACCATGTAACTTCACCTGTATCACACCCAACTTTCCCAACTTGACATCTTGCCAAATTCCATCTCCTGTCACCCCAATGCCTACTTAATGCTTATTCCACAGGATTACAATTCATAGTGATTTTTCCTCAACATGGAAGTTCAGAAATAAGCATAGTGAGATTGATTTTGATATCATTGTCCCTTTACATATATTGAAAGTTTACAGCCTAATTAAATGATTTATGGACTCCCCCCTTCATTTTCATGACTTCCATGGTTTCAGAGAAATTGAAGTACACTGATTTATAATGCATTTGAATTGAATTATTAGTTAATAACTGAACACTCTCAAAATTCACCACTGAGGAACAGAAAAAAAGTGATGGCTTTGGATTAAAATGAACCTCATTTTGGCCATTCTCCCTTCTCACTGTAGTCTTTGGCAAGTCTCTCAACTTCCCTGTGCCATGTATTTCCACATTTCTCTAGCTTAATTCCCTTTGTTGCTGAAGAGTCAAAAATAATAATAATGTAATCAGGGCCTTGACAAAGTTGGTAGAGAGATTTCCCAGCAGCCACTGCAAAGGAGGCCGTGACTCTGAAACACTCGTGTCAGTGTCTGCCTGCTCCCTTTTATGACTGAGCATTGCTATGGGAATTTCTACTCATTACGTCTTCAGTGGAGACGAAAACTGTCTGAGATTTGTTGAGGATTAAATTGCTGTGGGCTAGACTGTGTCACCCCAATATCCACATGCTGAAGCCCTGACTCAGAACATGACATGAGACTGTATCTGGAGGAACTTGCGAGGGGGTGATTAAAGATAACATGGCTGTAGGGGTGTGACTCTGATCCAATAAGATTAATGCTCTAATAAGAAGAGAAATTAGATGTTAATGCATGTTCTCTGTGGTGGCTTGAATGTAATTGGCCCCCATAGGCTCATAGAGAGAGGCACTGTTAGGAGGCGTGGCCTTGTGGGGGAGTAGGCGTGGCATTATTGGAGGAGGTATGTCTCAGTTCACTTCCTGTTACCCGTGGAGCAAGATGTAGAGCTCTCAGCTACCTCTCCAGCACCATGTCCGCCTGCATGCTACCTTGCTTCCTGTCATGATGATAATGGATTAAACCTCTGAAACAGTAAGCCAGTCCCAATTAAATGTTTTCCTTTATAAGAGTTGCTTTGGTCATGGTGTCTCTTCATAGCAACAGAAACCCTAAGACATTCTCCATCACCTCATCCATCTCTGAGGGTATGAAAAGCACATTAGAATGTGCTTGTCTACACCCCAAAAAGAATCCTTACTGAATATCAGCAGTTACCATGTGGAAAACTAGATTTTTGACTTTTAGTCTCCAGAGCTTTAAAACAAACAAACAAACAAAAAAAAGGCCTTTCTATTGTTGAAGCCATCAGTTTGTAAAATTTTGGAACACCATCCCAAACTGATGCATATAACTGAACAGGACTTCTTTTGGGACACCAACCAGCTCCTAAATCATGACACAGGGATGAATTATTAGTTATGAGTGCTTGACATTAGCTTAGGCTTGCTAGTCCTTATAACTTAATCCATTTCTCTTTATCTACACTTTTTGCCTTGGGGCTTTTTACCTTTCTTTTTTTCTGTATATCTTACTGCTTCTTGTTTCTGGCTGACTGCTTTCCGGCTCCTCTTTCTCCCTCATTCTCTCCTTCTTCTCCTCTTGTTCTTCTTGAACCTAGATTTTTTTTCGATTTATTCTCTCTGCATGCCAGCTCTGCCTAGCCTTCTCTCAGCCTAGATATTGACTGTTTAACTTTTACAAGACCAATCAGGTACTTTATGGAGGCAAGGTGCAACAAATGCAACACACCTTTTCATAAATAAATAAATGCAGAATTAACAAATGTAGCACAACTTTATATCATTAAAAAAGGCATCAGAAATAAATGTAACACACCTTTACACAGCTAAAGTAATATTCTGTAGCATAAACAAATATAACACATCTTTGCATAGTTAAATATTCCACAACATAGAACTAAATGTATATAAATCCTGACTAGGGTTTGGAAAAGTATCATTTTCCTCCTCTCCTATTCATCCCTATCCTGATATGAAATGCTAAATTTATTGTATATATGAGCTCAACTTCATCAGGATACCAAAATGAACACAGGGCAATTTCTTGCATCTTGCACCAAGCTTGCACCTACACACTTTCTTCCAAGTGTACAATGACTTCAGATGTGGAAATAATTGCAAAGGAATAGAACTCATATGCAAGAAAAGTGTAGCTGGGAATTTCCACTGACATCTGCACATGGCATTCAGAAGGAAGACATCTGGCAGACCCACTGTATTGGCAGCCATGGCAAAGCATAGAAACCAGCATGTTTGGGCTTATAACCCACAGGTGGATTACAGTTCTCCATAATCATTCTCTTGTCAATGGAGATGGCTGTGATGCAAATATTGATGTCACCAGCCATAAAATAAATGCTAAGATCAATATTTTAAAAAATATTCTAACAGCATTCTTTGCTCCCAATTACTTTCCAACTCTATTTTTGACCACTTCTTTTCTTGACCATTTCCCTCAATTCACTCAGTTGTCTGCTCATGCTAATGGAGATCTCTCACCTCTGTTTGTTTTTTAATCTAGGAACCCCCACTCCCTACATCTGTTATTGGAAAACATTATTTCTCTGTGACTTTTTACACGTTCTGGTATGCTCTATGTCACAAGACACTAACGACACTAACCACTCCTGGTTCTGGACTGGTCATTCCAAAGAGGTTTGGAAAGATGTCTCCTTCCAGAGTGAAGTCACACAAAGTTATGTTCCACAAACTTGGGGTCTTTCTCCTCTGATGTAGCCCAGGCATGAGCAATCATCTGCCATCCCACACACTGCTTTGGAAGCATTAGGAATAAGGCAGCCCTCATTTTAAATTGCCATCCTAGCACTCAGAGATAGAGGCAGGCAAATAGTGTATTCAAGACCAGCCTGGGCTACATAGCAAGTTTTGGGCTAGCAGAGACTACATAGTGAGACTCTTTCTCAAAACATAAATAAAAACAAAATAATGTAAAATCCCAGTGCAGTGAAGAGTACATGGATCCTTAACAGAGAACCAGGGCCCTCATCCATCCATGGAACTGGAATGGTACTCTCAGCTTTCAAGGCTTACTTCTGGCCAGACATGGAAGTTCACTCCTATTGCCCCAGTACACAGGAGGCTGAGAAAAGTAAGATCAGATCACTTTGAGGCCTGCCTAGGCAGCATAGTAAGCTCTAGGCTCTCCTGGACTACACCCTGGAGACCTTGTCTCCAAAGATTAATTTATTTAATTTAAATTAAAACTTAAAGTTTGCATCAAATACTTCTACACAAAGATGTCCTGCTTTTCTTCTCCCCCTCACTTTAAAATAAAGATGGTAATAATATAAGTTTTTATCCATTTGGATTATTTTTAAAGTTGATATACTCACCCCATAAGAGCTATCTATAATCATTAGCTACTGGTATTCATTATTCTATACCTTCAGGGGAATTTATGAAAAGTAGTGAGGCATTGTTAGCAGATAACAGACCCAACTCAAGTCCCACGTCTACCGCTTCTACCTCTGGCGAGCTCTATGACTTTAGAGTAATATCATGCCTGTGAAGAAGACACAGTTAGTTACAGTGACATGTGCCTATGATCACAGCACCTGGAAACTTGTGAGGTAAGAGCTCAAAACTAGCCTGGGCTACTTAGTCAAGCCCTGTCACCAAAAAACGGGGGCATTATGATTCTTACCATTTTGAGGAAGTTCTAGAAACGTATATGATGGACATAAACTACATAATGTATAATAAGGGTTCAAATCAGCGTGAGGTGAATTTATTGTACTACCTCCCGTCTGTATGTTAATAAGGTATACTACTTATCTTCTATCAGCTGGGAGTTTGTAGCGCAATGCCTGTTCTTCGCACGCTACATAGTTGCGCAAGGGCCTAGAGATTGAAACAGAGAGAGAGAGAGAGAGAGAGAGAGAGAGAGAGAGAGAGAGAGACAGACAGAGACAGAGAGAGACAGACAGAGAAAGAGAGAGCGCAGAGAGAGAGACAGAGAGAGAGAGAGACGGGGGCAGTAACTGAG
>NC_022015.1:47943807-47944547 GCF_000317375.1 Microtus ochrogaster | reverse complement strand
GCATAGGAAAACAAGTTGTTTACTCTGGCAGGCAGGGGGTCACAGGAAATTCAGGGTCTGGGGCCCATAGTCTCCAACAGTAGTTACTTTGGGAAGAAAAACTCTAGTGAGAAACCAGGCATAATGGTGTGTGTCTTTAACCCCCAAAGCAGGTAGATCTCTGTGAATTTGAGGCCAGCCTGTTCTTTTTTATTTTATTTTTTATTCAATTTACATACCAACTATTGTTCCCCCTCCCCTCTTCCCCCTCTCTCACACCTCCACCCCCCCCATCCACTCCTCAGAGAGGGTAAGGTCTCTCATGGGGAGTCAACTAAGCCTGGCATATTGAGTTGAGGCAAGACCAAGTCCCTCTTCACTACATTAAGACAGAGCAAGGTATCCCATTATAGTAAATGGCTCCAAAAAGTTAGTTCATGCACCAGGAATAAATCCTGGTCCCACTGCCAGGGACCCCACAAACAGGCCAAGCCACACAACTGTCACCCACATTCAGAGAGCCTATTCTAACCCATGCAGGCTCCCCAGCTGTCAGTCCAGAGTCCATGAGCTCCCACTAGCTCAGGTCAGCTGTCTCTGTGGCTTTCCCCATCTTCGATTGGATTCCAGAAGCTCAAGGCCAGCCTGTTCTACACAGTGAGTAATGGGCCATCCAGGGATACAATAGTGAAAACTTGTCTTCAAAAAAAGAAGGAAGGAAGGAAGGGGAAAGAAGAAAGGAAGAAAAAGGAAAGAAAGAA
>NC_022015.1:47932968-47943377 GCF_000317375.1 Microtus ochrogaster | reverse complement strand
AGAAGGATCAAGACCAAGTTTGAAGCCAGCCTAGTTTACACAAGTTCAGGCCATCCAGGACTATACAGGGAAACCCTCTGCAACACACACATACACAGTGGCCACTTACTGCATGTATGGCCAAACTCTGTTGTGTGTGTTGGGGATCCATCAGGGGTGAATCATGCAGATCACAGACAGAAAGCATCCAAATGCTTACATATAGATTTTTTTATTTGTTTGTTTTAAATTGACACATTAAAAGATAGTTTTGGAGATTATAATTGAGGAAATAAATTTGCTTACATAATCTGAACCAAAATGGAAAACTGCTATGTCAGGTAAGGTTAATAATTATTGTATTTAATTTTTTCTTTTGTTGTGTTTACTTTTTATGGGCACATGTTTGAGTATATGTATGTACACCATGAGCATTTAAGAGCCCAGAGAAGTCAGAAGAGGACACCATCGGATCCCCTGAAACTGCGTTGCAGGAGGTCATGAGCCTCCACGTGGGTGTTGGGAATGGAGTCTGGATCCTCTGCACAAGCAAGGAGCACTCTCAACCACGGAGGCATTTCTCCAGCCCCAATACTTAACTTCTTTAAAACAGTGTTATTTTGTCTCTTTTGAATATTGGCTTAACAACGGCAAAAGAGTCATAGACAGCTTCTTAAACACTTATTTTTTATGTGTATTTGTCTGTGTTAGTTGAAATGTAGGCACACCATGTGTACACAGGTCACTGCAGAAGCCAGAAGAGGCCTCTGGGTCCCCCTGGAAAAAAAAAAAAAACACGGAGTTAAAGGAAGTTGTAAAGTTGTTTGAAATTGGTGATGGGAACTGAACCACGTCCTCTGTAAGAGCCGTAAGAACTCTAATTGCTGAGCCATTTCTTCTGCCCCCAACCACAGACCATTTAAGGTATTCTTTCCTTGTTACATGACTGAGTTGATTTGCATAACCTCTTACAGTCTTGTTATTCATAAACGCTGTGTAACTGCCTTTTTTCTTATGCAAGCAAACATCTCGCACACTTGTCTTCTGTTCCCTGTGCGTAAGAGTCAAATCTCCCATTCGAATATGGTTGGTGAACTCAACTCCTTGCCAGACTTTTGGCATCTAACACCGTCTAAAAGGTCTCAGCATTGTAAGTGTGGGAAGGGTGGGGTCATCCAAATGACATCACACTTTCATGGAATGAATAGGGTTTTCTCAGATAACAGCTCGTTTTGAAACACACCAGCCAGAAGGGAAGGGCCAATTTCAGAAAATCAACAGCCCAGTACCCACTCATTCAATCATAGGCCTCGGGGCCCTGAGAAAATCATCTTGCTAAACCGTGGCTTCAAATGCTCGAACATTATGCAAAATGCATTGCTATCTCCCCGAGAGGTGTCTAGGAAGACAGAAACATAGTCATAATTGTAATTGTATTTGCATCCAGAAAAAAAATGAGCGCAGGGATATGCCAAAGGAATTTTTCCTCTCCCTTAACACCACTCTGAACGAGAGACAGCAGCAGCCTCAGATACTGCCTGGACTTTTTTCGTGATAGGGCCCTATTGACAATAGAATGTCCTTTCTGTGTTTATTTTTTTTATTAGCTCAATCAACACAGAACATAAGCAAGAGTCGACCCAAACCTCATTTTATTTGTGCAAGGGAATGACAACAGCTGTCCAGAGAGTCAGCATATTTCTAATATCTCATGACAGAAAGAAAAGCGAGAGCGGAACAAACGCCAGGCCCTGCAGCTTTCTCCAACCTGCACGTAGTCCCCATCAAGTCTTGCAATAGGCTATTTCCAGACAAAAGACATCACATAACTTCTACTAGATGTTAAGGACCGGTATCATCACATCCTGACAGATGGATCTTCTTTTTTTCTTTTATTTTAAATTCTTTTTTTTTATTGTGAAAAGGAAAAAAAAAAACAAGTTTCCACCTCCTCCCAGCCTCCTATTTCCCTCCCCCTCCTCCCACCCTTCCCCCCCCCCCTCCCCCCCTTCTCCCCCTCCCCCCACTCCTCTCCCCCTCCCTCTCCAGTCCAATGGGCAGTCAGGGTTCCCTGCCCTGTGGTAAGTCCTAGGTCCTCCCCTCTCCGTCCATATTTAGGAAGGTGAACATCCAAACTGGCTAGGCTCCCACAAAGCCAGCACATTAAGTAGGATCAAAACCCCGTGCCATTGTCCTTAGCTTCTCATCAGTCCTCATTGTTCGCCATGTTCAGAGAGACCAGTTATATCCCATGCTTTTTCCGTCACAGTCCAGCTGGCCTTGGTGAGCTCCCAATAGATCAGCTCCACTGTCTCAATGGGTGGGTGCACCCCTCGTGGTCCCGACTTCTTTGCTCATGTTCTCCCTCCTTCTGCTCCTCATTGGGACCTTGAGAGCTCAGTCCAGTGCTCCAGTGTGGGTCTCTGTCTCTATCTCCATCCATCACCAGATGAAGGTTCTATGATGATATGCAAGATATTCATCAGTATTGCTATAGGATAGGGTCATTTCAGGTTCTTTATCCTCAGCTGTCCAAGGAACTAACTGGGGACCTCGGCTTGGCAATACCACTCCTGGGAATATACCCAAGAGATGCCCCATCATATGACAAGAGCATTTGTTCAACTATGTTCATAGCAGTATTATTTGTAATAGCCAGAACCTGGAAACAACCTAGATGCCCTTCAATGGAAGAATGGATGAAGAAAGTGTGGAACACATTAGAGTACTAAGCTGCGGTAAAAAACAATGACTTCTCGAATTTTGCATGCAAATGGATGGAAATAGAAAACACTATCCTGAGTGAGGTAACCCAGACCCAAAAAGATGAATATGGGATGTACTCACTCATAATTGGTTTCTAGCCATAAATAAGGGTCACAGAGTCTACAATTGGTGATCCTAAAGAAGCTAAGTAAGAAGATGAACCAAAGGAAAAACTCATAGTTATCCTCTTGGCTATGGGAAGTACACAAAATTGCCTGGGAGAAAATTGGGATCTTGGGGGTGGGGTGGGAGGGGGGTAAGGGGAGATGGGGAGAGATAAGGGAGAAGGGGAGGATGGGGGGAACTTGGGAAAAAAGGAGGATCGGGATAAAGGAAGGTTGGATAGGGGAGCACGGAAGCACAATTCTTAGTTAAGGGAGCCACCTTAGGGTTGGCAAGAGACAGATGGATCTTAAACAGATCTCAGAGTCGGAGGTAGGTTCTCCTGGGACAGACATGGTGGCACACTCCAGGAGTCCCAGGGAAAAGAACCACAGTTTTCTTTCAGGCGGCTTTGACAAAAAACAAAACCAAATTTCTAACCCTGATAGTTCTATTTAGGGTGCCATTCATTAGCAGGCAGTAACGAGCTTCCTGCAGTCACCAACTTTTGTTTGTTTTCCAAACGTTGGAAAATCAAAATTGTAAACTTTCCTATTAACAATGAATGCACTCTAGTGAAACTCCTTTGTGTCAACAAACCTCAGAAATGGATGCAGAAACATGGAAGCAGCAGAGAGAGAAGGAGAAACTTGAAATGATCTAGATTCATCCATCTTGCCAGTGAATGAATGTTTGTGGGTTCCTCGGGGCAGGAGCGAGGAAGCTGCCACTGAGATGCAAGCTCTCCTCCCTTCCTCCACTTCAGTTTGCCAATGCACCAACAGGTTTCCTTGCTTCATCCAAACTAATTTTGTTTCTTTCTCTGAAGCAACTTTCCAGGGAACCTGATACACGGAGTTCCATTGTTTCAAATATTTCGGCTCCCTTGAGGTGGTTTTGTAATGACAATGCAGATAATTCCCTTCAGGCCTCTCTTTGAGAAGTCATTCTGGGCAACGATGTGAGGAGGATGTCTCTGCTCTGGCCTCGGATGGGACCATGTTTCTGTGTCCTAGAACTTGTCACACTGTCCTGATTTGTTTCCCTCATAGGACTATGAGTTTCTTGGTAAAATGAACTGTGTTTTAGTTACTTTGAAAATTCTAGAGCCTGGTACAAGTACTGGGGAAGGAACCGTTGTTAAACATCTGTGCAACCTGGGGGTACGGTTCACTAGCATGGCGTGTGCCTAGCCTGTGGAAGGTCCTATGCTTGGAAGCCAGCCCCACAGAAAGAAGGAAAACAAAATCTTTGATGTCCACTTCAGCAATACATGCACAAAACCTGTCATAACTGAGGGAAGGTTAGCGTGGCCTTTCTGCCAGAATGACACACAAATTCATGACCAGGACCTGTTCTTCAGTGAAAAAAGCCAGACTCAGGAAGACAAATTCCAGAGTCCAGTGAGATGACTCAGCATCTGTGTTTGATCCCCAGGACCCACATGGTGGAATCAGGGAACTACTTCCTACAAGCTGTCCTCAGATATCCACATATGTGCTATGGTAGGCTCATGCATATGTTCGTGTGTACACACACATACAAAACAAAGCAAACAAATAGATAAGATAAACACTGTGTGTTCCCCCTCATATGCAGAACCTAAATGTAAAGTTACATGCATGTATGTGGATATATGTATCTTTATATGGGCGTGTTTGTAGGTCACAAAACTAGGAAGAGAGAAAGGCAGCATAAGGGAGATAGGATATGAAAACAGATGTGGAATACATGTAATAGGAAAGCGGAAGCTGGGGCTTCACTGCGAGTAGAAAGGGAGCCAGCTGGAAAAGGACATGGGACATAAAGGCTGGCAGTGGAGGAGGGCAATGGATGAAGACACAGCATAACTGTAAATGCATGAAGATGTTATTATAAAGTTCACTACTTTGTATTCTAGGCTGAAAAATAATTTTAAAACTGAAAACTTTTCTTTCTAGAAAACAAAAATAAAAACAAACACAAACAACAACAACAACAAAGGTTATCAGGTCAGAAGCAAGCGAGATGGCAGAACAGGTAAACGTTGTTGCCACTTAGGCCTGATTATTCGAGTTCAAGTACCATAACCCACGGTGGAAGGAGAGAAATGGTTCCCTAAGATCATCCTCCAATACCCACAGATATCCACTGGTACACATCACCATCCCCAATACAAACACTAGTAAGAAACAAGTCATATTAATAAATAATAAGCATAGTCTCATGTGTCTCAGACTGTCCTCTGCTTACCTGAGGATGACCTTGAACTTTAGAATCTTTGGCATTTACCTCTAGAACGCTGGGATTACAGGCATGGGCCACTGGCTAGCTTAAGTGTGGAAACCGAATCAAGTACTTTGTGCATGCTAGGCGAGCACTCTACCAACTGAGCTAAACATCTAGGCTAAAGAGAAAAAAAATAAAACATCATCACATCCTCCCTCTAACCTCCCTTGCTCTCTCTCAAATTCATGGCCTCTTTGTCTTTATTGCTGTTGGTGGTGATGGTGGTGGGGGTCATGGTAGTGTGTATGTTCCTAAACATATAAACACACCCTGTTCTGTATGCATAATGCTGCCTGTATATACGTGATTTCAGATTGACCACTTGATATTGGATAACCAATTTGGTGACTCCTCCTTGGGGTTTCTCCTGCTCTCAAGGCTCCTTAGTCGCCTGTAGTTCTTTGCCTGGTTGAGACCCTGCTAGAGAGATTTTCCTCTTCCATGCTGGAGTGTCTGTTCTTGTTGTCCTGGCAATCTATAGCACAACGGCTGTATCTCAGACTCCAGGCAGCAGGGAGATTGCAAAAGAGAGACTGCTTGCTCTCCTTTTCTCTGCCATCATGTGCCCGACACCTGACTCTCCTCCTCGCCGTGTGACTTTTCTGAATCAAGTGATTCCTGACCAAGAAACAAAATCCCATCATACTCCCCAACAAACCCAGATGAAAACTGGTGACAAAGATCAGGCTCAGCTCCAAGTAGACACGGGAGGAGAACAAAGCTGGGTGTGTGACGGTTCACACCCAGTGGCAGGAGAGCTTACACTCAGTCGTGATCACCCACCGACCCCATCCGATGACTGTTAATCCCAAATGGTGGCCATTTATCCATCCTCCCCAATGGCACTGACCATGTTTAACCTCTGGAGATTTGGTCTTGTTTAAATTGGGGATCTGATTTGTTTTTTTTATCTGTTTCTCATGAGCAAATCATTTGGTTCCATAATAAAATATGAAAAACCATTCTAGGAGAGAAGGAAAAAAAAGAAAGAATATTTATTTCTTGGAAAGTTAACCCATTAAACTCTTAGGGAGACTGATTTTAGCATTGTGCTAATACTGTACAAACATTGTTCTCTGGCAAACACTGATTGAAGGACACATGCACACACACACACACATATATATATGTAGAAACCCTTTTTTCTACTTTGACAATTTCTGTGAACCTTAAATAATTTTGACAGAAAAATATTTTTAAATATGTCTAAATAAAATAACTTCATGTAACATTAATTTCCTATAAATTATTCAAAATATTAGCATAGTTTTAAAAATTAATCAGTTGAGCTGTTTTCTCTTAAAGGAGAGTGTATTATGTCTTTTGATAGTCTCCTAGGGAGATGTAGACCGTGGTTTATTCGCCCTTCTGCCCGTTCTCCAAAGACATTTGTAGATTGGTTTTCCTTTTTGTATAAAGATAATCCACAAGCTAGGTTTGATGGTACATGCCTGTAATTCTAGCACTAAGGAGTTAGAGATAGGATTAGGAGTTGTACACAAGCCTCAACTGTATAGTAAGTTCACGGCCAGCATGGGATACATGAGACCCTGTCTCAAGAAAAGAGAAGAAGAAAGAAAAAAAGCTTTTTATAAGAAAAAGGTTTGGTTTTTTTCTTTCCATTTGTTATCCAAGAAGAAGAACCAGGCTTTAGAAAACACACATTCTAAAAGCAACCTATTCATGGCAACATTAGCTTCCGAGCCGGCCATCCCAGCACTCAGGAGGAGGCCGAGGCAAGTGGATCTCTGTGTGTCCCAGGCCAGCATGGTCTACAGGGAGAGAGGAAGGAAGGAAGAGAAAGAGATACCAAACTAAATCCTCCAAGAGGTCCCTTACCCATGCTTCATTCAGGCTTCACAAACAGGTTTTCCTGGAATAATACTATCACTTTCTGAGTCTAGGACTCAGATTTGACATTGGGTCAAATCCCATTCTCATAGGGATAGGGGTTGGAGGTGACTCTCTTCCCCCTCTTTCCTTGAAAGATGTGTCAAGACTGTATGAGGAGAAGCAAGGCACAGCGGCGAGAAGCCAAGCCTGAAGACGGGAAAATGATGAGACTGGATAGCAGAGCCACCTTCCCCCTTCAAGCAACGTCTGACTGATCTTTACCTGGCTGAGTCCTACAAGGTCTTTTTGTTATTAACCTCTTCTCAGAGGCCGTTTCTCCCTCCTCCACCCTTAGCACACACAGAAAAGCTGTATTACAATTCCTCCTCCACACTCCATGAGCGGCGTGACTGTCCTCTCTTACAGGATCTATGGCACATAAACTGTAGTTACTGGCTCACCTGCTTGCCTTCCTCTTTTGGCTGTGATTGCATCCTTGAGGGTAGGGAGGACGGGTTATTCTCCACAACTATCCGCAGAGAGAAAGTGTGAAGAAGACAAAGTATTGGAGTATAGGAAGGGCTCGAGGGACCAATCTCTTCTCAACCAAAAATTCTATCTGTGATTGTGAATTTTCCTGATGTTTTATTCTCCCCCCCCCCTTGGGTTGGTGTTGCAGCTTAGGTGCTAGAATGCTATGCACGAAGCTCTGTGTTCAATTCCCAGCACCCTGGGAACTGGGCATGGCGACACACACTTTCAATCCCAACGCTTAGGAGATGGAAGCAGGATAATCAAATGTTCAAAGACCTTGGCTATGTAGTGAATTGAAGGTCAACCTGAAAGTGAATTCTTTCTTATCAATATAAAATGCAAACTTTGCATTCAACTAATTGAATGTTTAGTTTAAATATATCAACATCACAATAATCTCAGAAAGATTTGAAAGCTGTATTTCCTAAGAAGATTTATCTACAACCCATCCATAGTAGTTTGTTGCCAAACAATCCAAGTTTTTGATGATCATGAACTCTTTTGGGTGGCAGGGTGGTTATGAGAAACAGAGAGCCTTGCTGTGTAGCTTTAGGTAGACTCGAACTGTGTAGCCAGGCTGATCTCGAACTCAGTCAACTTTTTGCCTTAGCTTCCCCAGACTTTGGACATTACTGGGTGTTTTTCTACCCAAGATGGTTTCACCTTTGGCCACAGAGGAGACAACTTGTGTTCTCTGTGATTTCCCAAGCTGAGCAAAACTCCCATCCCTGGGATGCTCTTTATCTGCCACTTTGAAGACGAAAACTGCCTCCGCGGTGTTCACCTACACAGAACAGATGTTTCACTTGGCTTTACATAAACAAGCAATTCTCCCCAATCAAGACTTGCTCCCACCAGTGTACTTAATTAATACGGCAGCTAATTAACAACTGTTTATTGAAGAGCAGGCCCGCCGCCAAGGCTTGAAGATACAACAGCAAAGAATGGGATCCCTGCCTTCAAGAGACTCGGGTAATTCGGGGAGTATGATCACGGTGATCGATGATAAACATCCCAGCATAGTTAAGTGATAGCCGAGGTAATAGAAAAAAGATTTCCTGCCTCGAGAAAATCACAGTTAGGTCTTTGCTTTATTGAGTGACTGGCGTGCAGCCAGGAAAAGCTCCAGTTGTAAGGCTTACTGTTGGAAAGACTGTCGTAATTAGGTAAACCAAGTGCTACTAACGGATCTCCAGGGCTATGGGACTAGCTACACTCTGTAACGGCATGGGCAGCTGCGAGATTTCACCTATAACCTACAAAAGAGCTGTATCATTTGGCACGAAAGGAGCTTCCCCCTCCCCCTGTTAATCTCTGAGGAGAAATAGATGTTAATATAGGTAATGAAACCAAAACAACTAGTTGAAAGGAAAGTAGGGCACATTTATTTTTCTGACAACCCAACAGGAGTAACTCATTAGCGGTCGTGGCTATCTGAAGTGCACCACAAGCGTGAGCGCTTACCACGCAGCTCACGCCGACTGTGAAGTCACTCCTTGCTTGCTTCAGCTTTTACTTATTCAAGCGTCAACCTGTACTGTTAGTTACACGTCTCCTTTAAGTCAGATCACAGTTTTATTTTAAGTTTGATGTCACTATGAATGGAAAAAAAAACAAAATTATTCTTCTAACATCACAAAGATGGATACAGAAAATCAGACAATACTTACATTCTAGCTGGGCGTTATTGTCTGGTGAAGACTACCAAAAATACATCTTTCATTTTTAAAAAGTATGAATTGTCATAGAGTGAGACCATGTACACACACACAAACACACACGCATGCGCGCACACACACATACACACATGCACGCGCACACACAGAAAGAGAAAGAAAGAGAGAGCTGTGGGGATGGGTAAAAGGAGTTAGAGGCTGTCTAGGGCTAGCAGAAAGCATTTTCTCCGAAGTTATTAGAGGAAATTAGAAGGAAGGTGTTTCTCCCTTAGTGATGCCATGTTGTTTGTCCATCCACACATCAGCTAACATAAGGAAGAAGCCACCCTTTGTGACCTTGAGAATGTCTCCCGCTCTTAAGCGTCCCCATTCCCTGGGGCATACTCTATACTTCTGGGAAAGTGAGAAAAGAGACATGGTTTGAAGTGCACTGCTAAGTTACTTAGTACAGGGCAGCCACTACTTCCCATTTCCTAAACCCTAGGCTAGATCCTCCCTCCCTGTTCTGTAACAGATACTTGTTAGCCTCCCCTTCTGTGGCCTAGAAATGCTCTCTCTCTTTTATTGAAAATAGATTCTTCTCTCATACAATACATCCCAACCACATTTTCCCCTCTCTCCATTCCTCACAGCCCTCCCCAACCTCCCTTCTCCCCCAGATCTGCTCCCCCTCCGTATCCCCTTCGGAAAGAAGCAAGTGTTTAAGAGATGACAGTCAAGCTGGGCAAAACCAGATACATTAATACAAGGAAAAAGCCCTCACGTCAAGGCTGGATAAAGCAACTCTATAGGAGGCAAAGAGTCTCAAAAACAGAAAAAAAAAGTAAGAGATACACCTGTTCCCACTGTTAGGAGTCCCACAAAAAACACCAACCTGACAGTTAAAACATATGCACAGAGGACCTGGTGCAGACGCACGCAGGCCCTGTGCTTGCCGGTTCAGTCTCTGTGAGCCCGTGGAAGCCCTGCTTAGTAGATTAGAGGAACCATATTTCCCAGGTGTCCCCTGTCTCCTCTGACTCCTACAGTCTCTCCTCCCCCTCTTCTGCAGGACTGTCAGATCTCTGAAGAGAGGGACCTGATGGAGACCCCCAATTAGGGCTCTCTTTGACATGATGTCTGGCTGTGGATCTCTGAACCTGTTCCCATCTGCTGCTGGAGGAAGCTTCCCTGATGATGACTGAACAAGGCACCTATCTATGAGTACAGCAGAATATCATTAGGAGTCAATGATTCCTCGGGTGGCAGTGG
>NC_022015.1:47877748-47932328 GCF_000317375.1 Microtus ochrogaster | reverse complement strand
AATACTGATAAGATGCTACACTCTTTGGAATGCTTACAAATACAGTATATTATCACCTCATGTACCAGGTTAGTACCTGCTTCTATTATTTGATTTGATGTCCTTTAGATCCACCTCCAGTCCTATCCTAATACAAGACACATGAAGTGCTACCATGGGTCAAGACATTTCCAGGACATATGAGTTTGTGAAGAGCAAGAAAGCACTGAAGAGGCCCTGAGATCTTGATGAAGCTGAGAGGAAAACTGGAAGCATCTCTCTATGTTCCGAGGCTCTCTGCTTTTGTGGTAGGCTTGCTCAATTTTTCTCTGTAGTATCCTTTTTAGCTTTGTTCTGGCAAGGAATTGGTCATAATTTAATATAAGTAAAAGATAATGATCCCTTTAATCCATCTTAATTGTTTATGAAAGACCATTTAGTTCCGGATGTTCAAATGTTATTGTTTGCCTTAATCTGTGATTAAAACTATGCATAGAATGTCTATGATTTCAGAAAGAGCACTCCCTCTTGTGGAAGCAGCTGTTTCTGCAGTCAGTTCTCAGGCATTCAAGTTCCTGGATAATTAAAAACACATTTCATAAGCAAGTGACAGAAATTTAGAGAGGACACATGAACTTGGCTGTGTTTGTCCCTGGCTATTTCCTCAGTCAGACCCAGTATCCAGGTCTGCTGTCTCCAACTGAGACCTTCCCTTCCACAAGATAGAAGTTTGGGGAATGGACTCACTGGTAGGATTCTTCCTCTTTCACTCACTCCACTTTCTGCTGCCATCCTTTGGGCATTTTTTCTCCGGGTGAAATCATCTTTGTGTATTTTCTCTGTGATATTTAACTGTTTCCCAGAGAGGACTCCCTCATATCCTGCAGCAGGTCTGAGGTACGATAGGGACTCTCTTCATCCTTGTGGAAACAGCGTCTGTGTTTCATCCCTGGGATGCTACCTGTTGTCTAATTCTCTTCCATTTGGCTTATTGTGAAAACTAATAAGGCCTTATGCAGAGCACAAGCAGGTTCAGAAAGCACACATTGCAACCTGACTTCCCAGAAAGGTAAAAATTGTAATTACTACAGACGTGTTATAATGCTCTTGAGCCTGCCACTCAGAATGTTCTTTGTGGACTAGGGTCACCAACACCATCTGGATGACCCCTAAAATTGACAACTTAAGATAGGCACTCCGGGATCTGAGGGTGGTACAGTGCTTGCTTAGACAGCACAGGACCCCGGCACTATGACCCACCCCCAATAAAAACATGTGCTCTGATTTAAGAAGTCTAGGTTGAGGCATTCTCACAAGCTTTTACCTCATGTTGATGCTGTTGGGACATGAATTTCAAACAGTCTAACAAGAGAACATGACAAACTAAGTTTCCCAAGCAGAAGCCAAGGATGGTGACTCATGCCTGGAATTACAGTACTTGTGACTGGGAGGCAGAGTCAGAGGGATCAGGAGTTCAAGGTCATCTTCAGCTATGTAGTAAAATGGGGGGGGGGTTGTTAAAAATGTTACAGACTCCAATTATAATATACAAGCTCCAATTGTTGGTTGCACAGACTGGATACAAATTGGAAGTTATTCATCAGGGCCTGAAGAGATGGCTTGTTGGTTAAAAACTCTTATTGCTCTTCCACAGACCTGAGTTCTGTTCTTAGCACCCACATTAGGGAGCTCACAACTGCCTGAAACTTTGTTCCAAGGGATCCAACACTCTCTTCTGGCCTCTATAGGCGCTGACACACATGTGGCATTCACTTACATACACATCTAAACATAATAAAAATAAGTATTTCCTCCCCCCCAAAAAAAGTTTTCGTCAAAACAAAGTCAATGATAAGCTCATAAACTCAAAGGAAAGCCACCACCAACCTCCCAACCCAGCCAATTAAACTGTATTCAGCTCTGTTTAGACTTTAGTCGGAAGTTAAATAGGGCCAACGACATTAATTCTTGGATCCCAAAATATACTCATCACATGTTGCATATCTTACCTTTGTGCCTATCTCATAACTGCCAACAAAAAACAAGACGTTTCTTCATAGATTAAGATCAAATCCCAACAGCTTAACACACCCAACCCGCATTATTTTCTGCAGATAAATCCATAGCTTGCCATGATACAAAAGACCTTCCTCCAATAGTGACCTCCATCAATCTATGCCTGAATTGGCTATAAGTCAAAGAAAATTCAGGAAGTAACATAGTTTACTAGAATAAACAGCATCATGGTACCTTACAGGATAACCAGTGTGGAAAAGAAAGTTGAACACTGCAATAGGAATCAAACACTGTACAATGAGTCTGATGCCCTCTCAATAAAAACAATGCTTGTAATTGCTCTCAACTGTTTTAACTAATTTGAATGTGAAAAGATACTCGTCATAATTAAAATGTTTCAGATGTATTAGCGAATCATGAGCCATTGCCTACGTTTTAGTCTTCTGTGATGCCTAAAAATAGATGAGTTGACTTTGGAAACAACCAATCACTTCTTAATATTATGTATTAATTCTTTGATAATTTCACAGGGTGTATTGTGATCATATTCACCCCCACCTCCTCCCTAACCCCACCATTTTTGTCTGCTTCCTCTTCTTATTTCCCAAGAGACTCTATCACAGCAGAGGTCCTTCTGGCTCCTAGAATTTTTCTGCCTCCTTTTCCTAAATGTTTCCTGAGCCTTAGTATAGGGGTTGGGTTGTAAACGTACTCACTAGGGAAAGGCATCTCACAGTCAGTTGATCTCTGCATTTTGACTGACTGTGGCTTTCTGGAACGGTCTGTATTTATTGCAGAAAGGAAGCTTCTTTGATAAGGAATGAACTACACTTACCTATGGGCATAAGGATAAATATTTAGAATAAAGTTAGAGCTTACACTGGTTTGGGAAAGTGGCTGTAGTAGGTTCTTCACTAGATTCCAAGACCTTGCTAGACATGGATACTCTGCTGGGCTTACTTCTGTATGAGGCATGACTTTCCTCACACTGAGCAGGCCTTACATACAATTAGGTAGTTGCTGGTTACACCCAGGCTATAAATACCACTATTGGGCCCTTCAGAATATGCTGGTCATTGTTGGAATTTGTAAGCACTGAAGCTGGGTAGAATCATTGATTTTTCTCCCTTGGCAGCTTACATAGATCTCTGAGGTACTATGAGAGCTAGTCCTCAAGGAAGAGGCTTCCAGCTCCAATCTAGAGCAGTTCCACTAAGACTTGTGCCTAAAGCACATAGTGTCTTCCGCAACAGAGTCTCACCTTCTTTGTTGGAAGGTACCAAAGGACAACAGCCTGTATTATTTTGGTGGTCTCTTGGACTCCCCTGATGAGTAAATCCAAAGGTTTTCCAATATGGGCACTATGGCTTTTGTTAGATAAGTTTATATACAGTTTTGGAGTGAAGCACTGTCACCCCAAGTGGTGTGATTTCAATGAAACTGTGTGTGTGTGTTTGTGTGTGTGTGTGTGTGTGTGTGTGTGTGTGTGTGATCCCAGAATCCCAGCAAAGCCTCTGGGGTTGTGTTATAGCAAGTGCCCTGGAAATAGAGCACTATGGGAAGCTGTATCAACTCAGCAAGCTGGAAAGGACTGGACACAGGGAGATGTGACCAATGATACAGTTACGACATGGATTCTGCTGATCTCATGGAAAGTTCTGAAACAGAAATGGCCATTCAGAAATGCCCCAAATAGAGGCAAAAGATTAAGCATTTTTACCTCTGCAATCATGAGAAATGAACTTGAACAGCAGAGAAACCTTGATGAAGCAACTACCTTGGCTGAGGCAATTCCCAAGAGAGACTGCAGTGTGAATGGTACCTACAGTATCCAAACATGTTGTAAGGAAGCCAAGGGATTGAATGCCTTGGGCTTCTCATTGAAGGGGTGGAAGGCATGCATCTGGGTTGCACACCGCAGCATCCACTACAGAGATGCATTGCAAAAGGTCCTTGCTGCTTCCTCAACCCTGATGATATCTTTCTGTGGTTGAAGCTGCTGTCTTACAGCAACTGCAGAATCATCTGGAATGGATTTTAAAATGCTTCCACCAAATTCTTACCCTCTGATTGAACTGATTGTAAGTACAGTCATGGTTAAGTCATCCATACCTACTTAAATACTCATTCTTAATCCGAAGGGCAGTAATGTCTCTTAACATGTGAGGTGCCTCGGGATTACACTTGGTTGGCCTAGAACAAGACTACAGTGAACAGCGCTTTCACCAGCTCCTGATCCAAAGGGATTAGTTGTAGATGGAAATCTCTGTCCTGCTTGGTGTCTTAACTATTCAGCCCCAAAGAAATACACAGAGGCTTATATTAATTATAAACTGTTTGGTCTATTACCTCAGACTTATTAGTAACTATCTCTTACAACTTAAATAAACCCATAATTCTTGTCTATGTGCAGCCAAGTCTTGCTGCCTTTTCTCAGCGCAGCGTTCTCATCCTGCTTCCTCTGTGTCTGACTGGTGACTGCATCCTGCCTTTCCTCCTCCCAGAATTCTCCTAGTCTGCTTGCCTCACCTATTCTTCCTGCCTGGCTACTGGCCAGTCAGCATTTTATTAAACCAATACGATTGACAAATCATTACAGTGTACAAGAGCATTATTCCACAGCAAGTAGTCACAGATGGCTAAGTTGTGTGAGGGAGAAAGGAGCCAGCGTATAAACATATGCACTCTGCCTCCCTCACACTGCCACCTCCTTGGACTTTGCTGAATAGTTTTATTGGCCAAGCTCTAAACCTTTGAAGCTTGTAGTTTGTTTCTTTTTCTTTCTTCTTATTTTTGGTTCAAGGTCTGCCTTGGGTCCTAGTACAAAAGATGCTTTTATTCATCTAGCTCTTATGATCCTAAAAGTGTTGGCTGAGGTATAGAGTAATGAGCACAGAATAAACATTTAGTGAGTTGCATTCAAACGACCCCACCCAAACATGCCACCAGCCACAAAAATTAAAATTCCACCAATGTACACTCTCCTCTAGGATATTGCCGCCATAGGATGTACTTTTAGTGACTTCAGGCAAAGTGATTATATGTTTATGTGTTTACTAGAACTTGAGAAATTTCAAAATTGAGAAATTGAAAATATTACCCCTCACTTCTTAATCAAAATAATGGTATGCTTTAACTCTGCCCCATTTGTTGCTTAGCTTCGACAATTTCCAATATGTATTCAGCTTTTTCCACTAAAAACCACAATTTCTCTTCTTTCCCCCTGAGATCTACCTTCTTTTTGAACAACTCCCATATGCATCTTTTAATCAATAAATACTTCAGAAGAGGCTTACTTTTTAGTGCCTGTCAGTATCACTAATTTATCGGCACATCTGCAGAGTGATGTGGACTTTAAGTCGCAAATGAAAGACTGCAGGATTATCATCCTATGGGTAATTTTAGGCACTTAGCATATACTTGCTGCTTAAGGAAGAAAATGAAACTTCTTGAGATGTTTTAATTCTGCATGTGCACACACACATACTTGGTAGATAAATAAAGGCAAGAAACAAAAGCACATCATTTGCTCTAGTACATCTTGAGTCTTTGAGGGAAGACGAGAGGCCTAAATTTTGGAAAATTCTTAATATTACTATGTGTATGCATGTTTGGCATACATGTGACTGTAAGTATGTGTGGGTCACCCTGTATGGGTCATATTAAAGATGTGCACTATCACATCCGACTTTGTGTGTGTGTGTGTGTGTTCTTGGTTCTGACTTTGGGTCAGGCTTGTGTGGCACGTGTTTTGAACTGTGGACCCATCTCACTGGCTCCTGGAAAAAAGTTTACTTCCTAGCACAGGCATCTTGACCTGAACTTTGCAGATCTATTGCCAAATACTGCAGGAATTAAAGTTCTGGGTAGTAACAAGAACTATGAAACTCCTATATCATATTGCATATTAATGTCCAGATGCTCGTCCTTAGAAATTATCTAGTCAGCTTTCCTAAGGGAGACATTTAGCATCACACCAACGTGTGAGTACAGTCAGAATTTCCAAAATGAATCAGAGCAGGAAGGGCAGCTGGTCTACTCTTCTGTAAATCCTTTGGTAGCCTGCACCAGCACCTCTGCCTTAAATCCGTAGTTCATCTAGGGAAATTCTCAGTAAATACTGAATGGGGCGGGGGGAGACATATGTACCTGGAAATAAACTAGAAGGCATAGCTTCAGAAGGTGGTTCAATACCACTGTCCCCACATAGCTGTGAGTGGTTGTGGTAGAACATGAAAAAGAAAGAAATTGATAGTACACTAACAAAACATATTAAATTATAGATTTTTTTTCTTTTTTAAGACATGTGGTTTAATTACAAACTTTTAAAAAAACAACTTGCAAAGGAAAAGTGAAATACCATCCCCATACAGGACCATGCTTGGGGTAATGTGGCTGTTTAATACTTCTAGTCTGTATTTTAATAAAAGTAAGGTTTATTCATTTTGTTGCAAAGCTACTAAATGATATACCATGTTAAAACACTTCTTATAAGTCAGTTTATTTTATCCTCACAGTAAATTTGTGAAATCTATTCTGGATTTAGTCTCCCTTTAGAGATAAAGATGCAGAGTGAAAACATTTAAAGAATGTAGCCAAGGCCACACAGACACCACCAAGCAGGTCTGGAACTTTAATCTGAGTGGTGTTATTTCAGAGTCCATGGTGCCCTGCATTCTTCACCGGTGTAGATATTGGGCCCCAACACAATTTCACTTGGAGTCAGATCCTCTCGGCAGCATGACAAGCACATCTGGGTGTGTTAGCTCCATCCTGTAATCCCAGCCCTTGGAGGTGGACTCAGCAAACTCAAGATTATCTTTAGCTATATAGCAACTTTGAGGTCAATTAGAATATATAAGACCCTGTCTTATAATGGAAAAAAGAAAGTAATATGACGAACGTTTAGAAGATCTCTTAAGCTATTTCTGGACTATGTGAGGCGGCTCACTCTGTGTGAAATCCTTTAACACTCATCTTAGATGAGCAGAGCTCAGCTTCTCTACAGGTGTCCAAGTACCATTATCTGTCACATCCTCCCCAAATGACAGAGAGTAATAACTTTATATGTGTGTATTATGTGTGTATGTGTGCTTATATTACATATATACAACACCCTTTCGTGTCTGCGGAATAAATGAGGAGTTCAAAATAACACATTTCATATAGATAAGCAAAATTAACAAAAATATTAAAATACTGTATGTATTTTATGTATTATGTTTATGTATTAATGTGTATGTATGCATATATGTGTAAATATATATATTTGCATGTGTATACATAAATGTGTAATTGACTGACAAGAGAGAAAAAAGAGAGTGGATATGGAAAAATAATTATTGGAGGCTGGAAGTATTAAGGAGGCTGTAAAATACACTATATTGCTTTATATAATAAAATGTATACTTCTTTAAGAGGAAAAACATTTCATTTTTATGTACATCCATCTCTACCTTTAAAGTAATTAAAATTTGAAATAAAGGATGTGTCATAAACTTAAGGAAATCATGAATTTTCTATAAACTATGCTGTGTTCCAATGTAATTGCTATTCCATTTTATTTTTATCTTGGAAGATCAGGAGGAAATTCTATATTTAAATTCTGTGATAAGAATTTCTAGTCTTGTCTTTATTTTGACCATTTATTTATAAATGCTTTAACAGTGAAAGATATGCCCTTACATCCATGGACTGTCTTCAAGTCCCAGAAGGTCTTTGCCTTTGTTGATATTACAGCTGAGATATTTGAACAAAACGGTTGTTTTGTCCATATTTGCAGTGGGATACATTAAGATAAAAGAAGATTGAAGATCGCAAAGTAGTCTATGCTGAATTATATGCTATAGCACAGGCTTACACAGATTCCTTCAATTTTGCATAGGCTTGTACTTCCTCCGTGCATACTTGAGCCTCCAAACTGTCTTTTCTTTAAATAATGCAGGGAAGAAATTAAATAATTAAAGTTGCAGCTAAGAAGTATTAAAGACTTTCAGCCGGAAAAGGGGGGAAAGTGAAAGGAAAGAAATGGATATTTGTAGAGGAAATGACAACCTTTCAGGGTGTCTCACTTTGAGGGGAAACCCTTGGAATTAGAACTGGACGGTTTGGGGAAACGGACTCCCTTCTTGGATGGAAGTTCGGGATCTTCACTGCTGATTATTTAGTTTTAATAAGACTCCAGAGATTAGAGCTTAGACTGTACTGTTTCAATTTAAAAAGCATTTTCTTTTTGAGTCAGGGCCTCACTACATAGTGCAATCTGACCTTGAACTCACAGCGATTCTCCTGACTCAACTTCTCAAGTGCTAAAATTGTAAGCATGCGTCACCACACTTGGCTCAAGTAAATGTTAATTACTTGCTTTGCTTCATTACTTATTTTGAGACAAGGTAGTCCAGACCAGACCAGACCAGAACTGTGTAACCCAGACTGGCCTTAAGCATGTTGAAAGGTGCTCCCGCCTTACCCTCTGCAGTGCTGGGATTACCTGTGTGAACCACCAGTCTCAAGCTACTTTATAGACCCATTGTTCTGAATGCTTGAATTGACTGGAACTT
The DNA here is from genome assembly GCF_000317375.1 of Microtus ochrogaster. Lineage (NCBI taxonomy): Eukaryota > Metazoa > Chordata > Mammalia > Rodentia > Cricetidae > Microtus > Microtus ochrogaster. The sequence continues at coordinate 47,923,773 of NC_022015.1, read as the reverse complement.
GTTCCTAGGTTCTGATTATTACAGAATCCCCCATTTGCATTTTACAGACTATTGGAAAACTGAACATCAGACGAAAACCCTTATGGGGAAGGTTCCAGGCATCCTGATTTCCTTCCCAAACCTAGTCTGCTGCATACACTTAAGACTGTTAGATAACAGATTTTAGATGTCTGAAGGAGCAAAGCATTCCTTAGCTTCCCTTCCACCTTGCTCTAATCTAATTATGAGCCCAGGCCTCACACTTTGCTCAGAGTTGACTGTTAAAGCTTAAAGGAAGTCCTGAAGTCTTACAGAATCCGATTGATTGAAGACAGATAATATTCAGCCAAGATAACATTGATTAAAAGTAAAATAAATAAATAAGCCAACAAAGAAAGAAGAAACTTCCTTAAATTCTCCAGATCCCTTGTGAAAGTCTCTGAGAAGTGTCCCAGATATTTGAATCGTGCAATGATGTCACTCAAATCCAATCCCGAGAGTCTGGCCTTTCAAATGTATTTCAAGTTCTTTCTTCCTCGGCACAGAATTCCTCAACTGCTTCAGCAGTAGCTTCTTTGATGACCTTTCTGGGTGACTTCTCACTTAAAGTTAGCATTTGGCATTGACAATTTGAGAACCTGGTACTATACCAATTTAAGCATTAAATGTTAATAGCTTAAACCTTTCGAAAATGTGAATTCTTATGTTAGTCGTTGAGTTAGCACTGGCTGACTGACTGACTGGTAAGCTGCATAGCTGGATGTGTGGATGGATGTATGGATGGGTAAATGGATGAGTGGACAGACAGATGGATGAATAAATAGACAATGGAAGTAACTAGATAATTAGTAAGCATGGTAGGTTTGGGAATTCTATGGCTAGAGTGGGAACGATTCAATTCACCACATTTATTGGACCACTTAACTTGTTAAAGTTCCCTGTCTGGTCCCCTTAGGGTGTGCCTAATTTTGAGACCTAAAAGTTGTGAGTTAATTTTGAGGAAAATATCTAACACACACACGGCCTTTATTTCTGACACTCTCCGAAGTATTTTTACAACAGTGAAAAATTATAAACAATTTAAATGCCTAATAGAAGAGCTTACTAAATTATTATGTATCAACCCAACTGAGTATGGTCATTAAAATGATAATTACAAAGGCTGTAGAGACATATTTATAACATGTATTATGTGAAAACACGCAGGATATAAAGTATATGTGTGCTGAGTTTACAAGGTTATAAAGACACGCCTTGTTCAGCTTGCTTCTAAAAAGGAAGATCTAGACATGAAAAGAGCTGTGTTTTAGCAGGGGAAATGCTGTATTTCTCTTCTTTTTAAACTATTGTAAATATATTTCTAGTACTTCATTCTGATGAAAATGAGGGTATCAAAAGTCAGAGTGGGGAAATATTTTAGAATAATGTGAAGAGAAAATTTAAATTTTCCATAAAGGGAAGAAGATGACATGAAACACACCCCATCACAAACATTTATGCATTATTATTATTATTATTATTATTATTGTTGTTACTATTGTGGCTGGGTCTTCTATATTCTAGACTGGCCTCAAACTCTCCAGCATAGGATGATCCTGAACTTCTGAATTTCCTGATTCCACTTCATGAGTGTTTGGATTACGGGCATCGTTTTGAGTCTTTCTGCTTTATTATCAAAGTTCTATTAATAGCTAGGTATATTAGGCATGTGCAAGTATGTTTGCGGTATGGAGGAGTCAGGGTTTAAAAAATGCCGCAATGGGAAAACTGATCTGCCAACAGGAGCCACTACAGAATAAACATGTCCTTGAAATCTTCCAAAAGCTCTTTTTATAACAGCATCCACCATAATGAATGCCAACAGACATCTCCGTTGTTTCTCTTAAACATGGGATTTCATCATAAGGAGTATTTCACAATCCAACTCATCAGCCCATCTGTAGGATCTGAGTAATTAGCAACTCAATTCCACTCTCAGCCTTGACACTTCTGGGCAGGGTTGATTTGGATATCCATCTGGGAGGAGAGTGGAGGATTTACTGGACTCTGAGGTGGAGCGAGATGAGGGGAAGAGGTGGGAGGAAACTGCCTTCTAGTGACAGACATGGAGAGGCTAGGAGGGGAGTCTCCAGACCCTTCTTCTCAAATGACAACAGAACTTTCCCACTAAGTGAGTGGTGAGCACAGAGATGAAACAGAAGTTCCTTTCGGGAGTTTATCTTGGTAGAGGGATGGTGAATTAGGAGTTCACGATTCAGAAAGCATGAGTAACGGCCCAACCACCGTCACTCACTTGCTGTGTGTAGCTGGACAAGCAATTCCACTAAGCTGGTTTCCATTGCTCTAGAGAAACTGGTAGCTATGAGAGCGTTAAAATAATGACCATGTCTCTGTTAATCTCACGTGTCACTGTGAAGAGCAAATGTGACAGCAACTGGAAAGGAGTTTGAAAAGTTTATGTGAAAGCTGTCATTGTGCTCTGTGGGCATTGACCGTCAGAGTCAGGCAGGGTCATTCTTTATCCAAAGCCATTTGCCTTCGCCCTTAACATGCGGCTTAGTCAGCTTCCCTCTTTTTTCATCTAAATGTTTTTGGGGGAATTTTGCTTTGAGTTGGCATGGTGGAAAGAGCCTGTTCCTATGCGAACGCTACTTGGCAGGGAGTTTATCATTAAGCACATAGAGAACAAATAACAGGAAAAACTGCCTAGAAAGCCCAGTGGAGGTAAAAGGGCTACAAGATAATAGAATATTGATTAGATAATTTGCCTCGGTGTCATTAGTTTCCTCATATAACCCGAACTGCTTCTGAAAGAATTAATCTGCTAAACCCACAACTCCGCCAGAACACACCTGGGCAGAAAAATTGTTTTCTCAAGTGTGCAAGGTATTAATGACAACATCAATTCCATAAAGATCCAGGTCTTTTATGCAGCCAACACTGTGGCCCTGATTTGTTAAGGACCTTTGGTTAGCCACCGTCTTCACTGCTAATTTTACTTTCCTCTTCCACCTGATGTCGACTATGCCACTTCTTTTGCATCCTGAAGTCTAAACTTCACCCATCCCTTAAGATCTTTCCCTAATACTGTTTGCCCCAGTTTTACAGAATGTCAGTGTTTTGCATTGCTGACATTTTCCACAAAATTCTTTTCATTTTTCATGTTGTTGCCAAAATGTCAACATGCAAATAGTCCACGAACTTGCCCACTTGTATCTGTGCGGACGCACACAAAAGGACCACGATGGCAGAATCGGAAGTGATAACAGGTGACAAAAGGATTTCCTGCTTTCCTGCAGTGGTTTCAATCTTTGCTCACCCCTCACAGTTTAGTGTCTTTCTGGAACTTGAAACATGTTCTCACTTTTAAATAAATAAGCAAAGAGTTGTAGGAGAGAGAGTTCTCCGTCCCCGAAGGCAAGCTGTGTCGTGGCGCAGTGTGATCTGGAAATTCAATCTCAGCTTCACTGACAGAGGCAATATTCAGCCTTTGTAGAAGCAATTTACATTCTAGCCTTATTTAACATATCTATGAAACAAGAGAACGTTGTTCATATTTGGAGAACAATTAAAGAAAAAAGCCTTTGTCTTTAATCACTCCTTAGACTCTTGGCTCATGAATTGCGAGGGAAGTCAAATAAGTCACTGGACTTAAAGGGTAGCACTTGCCGGGTTTCATATTAGAATATGATTTCCTCCCTGTTTTTATGCAGTATCTATTTTTGAGTAATGATAGGATCTTATAAATACCAATGAAGAATATCATGCACTTTAAGAAATCTGAAATCTGAGCTTTCTGCTGAAAGTATTCCACCACTTTTTAGGAAAAACAACTTTATTGGTAAGTTATTCTCAAGTGTAAGATAACCATTTGAAAATAGAACTTTGCTGCCGTTCTTGGTGTATAAAGTGGTCGCCATAAGTCTCAGCCGAACGCCTCCTCCAGGAAACGGCTACTGAGAGGGTTGGCTCTTGAGGACAAATGGCTTTATTGTGAGTCTAAAAGCTGTGGGAACAAAGAGGTTTACATTTTGCTTGTGTAGTACTAGAAGTCTGAGATGAGGGCCTGGAGCTTTGCAGGGCAAAAACAACAACAACAACAACAACAAGACTGTGCAGTGCCTTAGTAATAACTACAACCTGCATACCACAGAGGTGGATGGATTGTGCCCCCATACAATGATAGTGATCTATACACAGTTTCGAAAGTGATCGAACATAACAGAGTCACATGCCATATGTTGTTATCTCAGCCCAGCTCCCCCAGATAACAGTACGCTCATAAGTTTAAAGGGAGCTGAAAAATGAACGTCACCGGTTAGGTGGTAGCCATTACCACACCATAGCACAATGCATTCCTCGTGTTTTGGCCTAATAAAGCACTACATTCCAGGTGTATAAAAGTAGAGCACATGCAGTTACATGCTGTCAGAGCTTTCCAATTTAATAATAACTAGGTTACTTGCTTATGCACATACTATATTTTTATTGTTATTTTAGATTATTCCTTCAAATTATTTAATGAAAAGTTTATTGAAAAACAATGTCATATTATGCCAGCATTAGCTTCACATATCTCTTGTTTACCTTATGTTGTGGTTTGAATGTAAATTGTCTTCATTGGCTCATGAGTTTGAATATTTGAACCCCAGCTGGTCATTGCTGTCCTGGAACATTGTGGAATCTTTAGGAGGTAGAGTTCTCACAGGAAGCAGTGAGCCATCAGGGGAAGGCTTTCAGGTTTGATAGCTGGGCACCACTCCTGTCCATGCTCTGCTTCTTGCTTAGCTGAGATTTGAGGAAGTGCTGATTTCTAGCTCCACACTCCTGCAACCTGGAGCCATCCACCATGGGTACCTTGCCTCTGTGATGCACTCACTGGGTTCTCTCAAACTGTGAGCCACAACAAAGCTTGCTTTCTCAGAGTTGCTTGGCATTTGCATTTGGTCAACAGGCATCGAGAAAAGGAATAAAGATGCCATGTCTTTTGATTGTGTCAAGAGGCTACAGCAAGTGAGCAACCTGGAGTGTGTACATTTGTATCAGTTCCCTCTTCACAAATGCTTTAAGGCTGCAGGTATGGGAAGGGATATGTTTGTACTTACAAAATGTATTTTCTTAGTCTATCTTGTTTCAGATTAGCATTTCGAAGTCACAGTGAGTGCGTATCATTTTAGAATTTCTCACTTGGGCACCAATGAATAAGAATATTCCCTTAGAATGTGTTCTAATTCCTAAGGCATTTTAGCTTTATCTTCCCAACAAGACCATGTTGTTGAATTGGTCGTTATTAAAGACCTGATTCTCTGGGAGGAACCAGAGAATAAAAAAGACAATTAAATATCTAAAATAACGAACTCCAGAGCCATTACAGGGAGAGCAAATCTTTAACCCAGAACTTTAGACTTGGAGAAGGACTGCTGTGAGTTCCACAGAAGCCTGGCTAAAGAGTGAAGCCATCTTGACGAGAGAAAGAGAATGGGGTGGGGCTTACTCTTGTTGCAGCGTAACTGCCATTGGCTTGTGGGTCTCGTCTTTCTGATGGGTAAAATCTCAGGCTCTAAAGCTGTTCCTTTCATTTCCTCCATCCTTTCCCTGACCACTTTACCACCAATTAGAGACTCAAGCAAGGTGAGAGCACAGTAACCCCATCCACCACTTCCATCATGAAGGGGACAATTGCTGTGGGACCAGCTATATGGAAACTAGAAGCTAGGAAAAGACACTCAAACTGTCTCATTTCTTTCCTGTTTGAGAGAAACAACTCATCCACAATCTTCACACTTCCTGTTCCAATTGGAAGGTTGTGTAGGTTAGCACATCAAAGATGACCTCACAGGCACCAGAATGTGTTGGTGTCACATTAAGGAATGAAAACACAGACTTCCTTTTGGATTAATTTGACCAAGAGTGAGCCCAAATGAATCACTCTTTTTTCTCCTGTGTGTTCTATCTGTTTGTACTTTGTGATTACTGACCCATCTGTGTCTGTTTGTCTCTTTTACTGTCCCCAACAAAGAGTTTTGTTCTGTATTTATTAAACATCACACACACACACACACACACACACACACACACACACACACACGCACACGGCATGGAAAAAGAATGAAAGATTTTTACAGAAATCTTTAACAGACTTTTACTCACAGAGAAGTCATTTTACTGACCCCAACCAACTCAAAGAGCAAACATAACCACAAACAGACATAACATGTTCTCTCTAATATGTATAGTGGATATCTGTTGTACAATGTGCTTCCAATATGTTGGCTGCTTTTAGCAAGCGATTACCACATCCATACATACTTATATTACTCTGGTTTGGGGACATGGAACAGTACAGAGCTTAAATTAAAGCTATGCACTGGCTGAAGTTGTAAAAGCTCATTACATGGGCAATCCAAGGCATAGTAAGGCTGGTTACATTGTTCTCTTCAAGGAGCATTAAACTTGAATACGCTGGGTAGCCCAGCAGGTTAAGACAGAATGACCCCAGGAGGTATCACTAACTTTACTGCCACATCTTCCTAAAGTTCAATATTTTTTTGGGTGTATGGGGGATCTCTGCAGATATTGTCATGAAACCGTATCACCACCGAAAGCTTCCTGAGGATCAGTTTGTCACTGCAGGCTTTAAATGCTTAGAGAAGGTAGTCAACAATGCCCTTTTAAGTCAGCTTTGAACATGTTAAAGAAATAACCCAGGCTTCCTAAGGCTTGCAGGATGTGTCTCCTCTTAAGATCACAGAGTATATATTTCTGTAGTAAATGTGACAGCAAGCTTCGAGCTAAGCTTTGTCTTGGGGATGTTATGCATCGTGGATCATATTTTTAAAGCGGCGTGGATTCAACACCTGAGACATCTGAGGGGAAGTCAAATGTCTGTTTTCCTGATTGTGTTTGTTTGGCTAGCCTGAGTATATATGAGGCTAATGTTAATTCTAGTTCACAGCACACTACTGTGGTTGACTAATGTAGCCTTTTCTCTGTTTTATTTGTATTATTCTTCCATCTAACCCATTTTTTCTCTGATTAGATTACTGTCTTTCAAAGTGGCTTTCTATTGAACTTTGTGATTTTATCTATTAAATAAAATTGGATGATGTGCTATCTAAGGTCCCCTTCAACTTTGATATTCTGTGAATGATCCTGGGACTTGAAATATATTTGGCTCAGCGCCTGGCATATGACAAATGCTTAATAAATGCGGCTTATTTGCATAACTTATTACTATTACCATTATTAAATCTGATGAATTTTTATTACTCTCCCTGAATTTCACATATTGGAAAGCTGCTTGGGATCACGTGACTGGGTGACTCTTCCACTGAGCTGTGAAATATACAGCTCCATTTTTTCCCCTTGGTCAGCTCCAAAGTATCCATTATGAATTTATCATTGACTTACAAGATTTAAGCCTAGAAGAAATTTTAAAGGTTAATTTTCATCTGGGAAGACAGGAAGTATCCTATAGTGCAGAGCCTTCCCAGAATAATTCCAGAGTGCAATGTCAAGATACGCCCTTATGGAGTTCTTGTTTACTTAGACACTGCTGCTTAGAGTTCATGTAACGTTTATTTTAGGTCTTGGCGGAGAGGCCAAACACTAGTGGGGCCTCATTGTGAAGTCATATCTTATAGGTATTATAAGACAGGGTAACAGTGTAAAACTGTCTGACTTCACACCATATGGCAGTTCTAGAGGGAACATCTATGGTCAGATCTTAAGGTGCTATTCTTTGCATACAAAAAAGGCAGTGTTCATCCACCTTGGACTTGGACTGCCCGTCTCTAGTCAGGGATGGTGTACTAGCCACCATTATGCCATCAGCTCCCTTTCCCTTTAGTTTCTGAATATTTGTGGTAAAGCTGACTGTCACAACTAGCATGTACCTAAAGGTACAAAATAAACCAGTCCTCTTCTCTAGTTGTTGGTCCTTATCTGAGAGCTACATTCCTGACCCAGGGAGACTCCGCTCAAGGATGTGAAAGGGCCAATGAAGACTCTAAATCAGGTGAAAGTGTCTTTATCAAAAGACAGGGATGTCATATAGATACATTTGTTGTGTGTGTATGTGTATGTGGTGTGTGTGCGTGCATGGTGTCTGTGTGTGGATTCTTGTGAGGGGTTAGAGGATACCTTGCTGGAGTGGAGATCTCTCCTTTCTCCATGTGGGCCCTGGGGGTTGGACTCAGGTTTCCGGGTGTGGTGGTAAATACCATCTCATCAGCTGGACTTTTTTTAAAAAAAATATACTTATATCAAAGAGGAAAAATATGTCCTTGAAGAAACTAAACCTTGGTCCAAGAATTGACTAAGTGATTTCCCCCAATGTCTACCTTTGTCATGTTTGGGTATGCCAGGCAGGACACACGTGTGGAACGCAAGAGTGTTAGGAAAGAAACGTAAACACAGCAAAGGAAAATTAATAGCAAGCAGTTTTGTCATGATAGGGAAACAGTATTTAGCCCTCAGAAGACTTGGGCATTCCTCTTTATTTCATTTACAAGCTCAAACCCAGAGGCAACATGGCTTCCAAGAGAAGTGTTTTGTGTTTGCTTGTTTGCTTGCTTGCTTGCTTGTTTTTTGGTGTGTGTGTGTGCTGTTGAGAGACTTCTAGAGTCCTAGAGAGAAATCTCAAGGCCATGCTTCAAACTTGACTCTCAAAGTACTTTGGGCTGTGAGCCTCCTCCTGCTGAACAAGGTCAGACAAGTGCTTTTGCCCCACAGAGAGTGAATCCCCCCAATTCTGTCCCTTATGGACTTGCCGAGAATAGATCTTCAGTGAGCTCTTCTTGCTCTCTCTAGAGCTCAGCCACTTTGAGCTCCCTAGCTGCAGAAGCTCAGGATGGCAGTTAGCAGTTGACAGACCAATCTCTCCCTCTCTCCCTGCCCCTTACTCTGCAGCCCAGGGTGTGGGGGTTAAGAGATGTGTCCAAAGGGACTGGCCAGTAGCCAGACTATACCAACACTCTAAAACCAAGCAGAGTGCCTATGTTTCTCCCTTTACAAAAACAATGGGAATAACAATGAGCCACATTTACTCTTGAAAATTCTGAGCCTAAATTCCACTAATATTTTGTGTGTCTGCCCCCCCCCCCATCACAATGTTCAGCACCATGTGAGAGGAACCATACCAGGTCCTCATACAGATGTGTTAAACCAGCCAATTGAACAATCAATAGACTACACATCCTTCTGAAAAGGGTATCTGTTTTTCTCATCTACCTTTGACCTACAATATAGGGATAATGTTATTTTGAGTTTGTCAGATTCAAAATCATAGCATGTTTATACAGTATGCAAAATGCCATAAAAATTATGCTTCAAGGCACTAGTAGAATTAAGTTTGCAGGTATGCTTCACATAATAAAATCATCCTGCAATGGGTTAATCTCAAGCACATTCAACTAATGTTTAGGCAGAAAGATAAGGAATGGGAGAAGAGGGGAAAGGGAGGTGGGAATTCAGGACAGTAAGTCCTTTTAAGGCCAGGCGAACCATTTCATGAGGTCTAATTTTTCTTTTTTACGGTAAGCCACTCTTTGGCCCCTCACCTGCAATAAGACAGTGTGGTTGGAGAAGCTTGAAGAGGCCCAGCAGGGTTCCCTGCTTTGTCTGAAGTCATTGTGCTTTAACACAGACACGGTATTTCATCCGACTTTCTCTGTGATCTTTTCTGTAGTATCATCCTTCACTGTTCCCAAGTCATATTTGGAAAGTTGGAAAACTCCTTTTGATGAGGAAGATGAAGCCCATTCGACGAATGGCCACTCCCTGGGAACAGACACTTGCCCACCCTCTACTACTCCAGATATCCCTAGAGCTATCTTTTCTCATTTCGAGCCTGGGATTTCACTCTCCTGTGACGCTGTTGCTGAGTATCGGAGTATCTCTAAAGTCAGCAGGCGACAGACTTGGCTTTGGCTTTTGTAAGAGTGGATAAGACTTAACTGTCCTGTGTGGCAGCTTCTCCCGGGATCAGAACGTGCAAAATAAACAGTTGCTGAAAAGCATAAAGAATCAGTAGAGTGAAAATCTCGAGTTATTTGTTCAGCAATTGAGACACCAGTGACCTTAAAACGCTTGCTTAGTTAGTACAAGATGTTTAGAGCCGGTATGAATGAATCTTTGCCATACTTCCGTCTTATCATTGTGTAAATCTTAGACTTTCCAGAGTAGTGGCAAATTAATTCAAATCCATACTGGTGGAGAGAGAAGAATAGAAACCAAGACCCTATGGGTGCTCTCTTCTCAGCTCTTTGGGGAGACTGTCCCCCGACCCTAGAGGTTACAGTGGGGAGAACAGGGAGGCGCTAGGACCTGGGTGGCGCCTGGCTGAGCCAGGCTCGTGAGGGCGGAGGAGTGGAGAAGGGAGGGGAGGGAAAGGAGGAGTGCTCCGGGGGCGGGGGGAAGTCATTTATGCGGAGCGGGCGCCGCTACCGTCGCCACTCACAGTCGCCGCGCGCTGCTCAGAGCCTGAGGGAGCGCTGCGAGCGGGCGAGAGAGCGAGCGAGTAGAGGGGGCGCCTGGTCGTTGTCTGAGCTCGGGCCGGTCGTCTCCACCGCGCTCCAGGGCCCCCCGAGAGGAACGAGAGGCAGCCGAAGAGTGCAGGAGCGGAGCCCGGAGAGCCCGCGGCTGAGGCGCCAGTCCCACTCCACCTCCTCCTGTGCCAGCCGGGGAGTGCTCGCCCACCGCCCCGCCGGCCCAGAGCCTATAGCCCGGGTCCCCGCTGTCACAGGGATGGTCTAGGAGCCTGCAAGGGACTCGCAGCTCCGCTCCGCTCCTCTCCCGGACTCTCTGCCTCCTACCGACCGCTCCCGGTTGCGCGCCCCGCCGGCCCAGGCCGGAGAAGTTAGTTGTGCGCGCCGCTTAGCGCGCGAGCCAGCAGCCGGGCTAGCGAAGCTGCGAGGCGCCGGGACCATGGGCTGGGGTTGGAGGAGCCGCTGCTGCTGCCTTGGACGGCGGGACCTGCTGTGCGTGCTGGCGCTGCTCGCGGGCTGCCTGCTCCCAGTGTGCCGGACGCGCGTCTACACCAACCACTGGGCAGTGAAGATCGCTGGCGGCTTCGCGGAGGCCGACCGCATAGCCAGCAAGTACGGATTCATCAACGTAGGACAGGTAACCCAATCCCCGGTGACTCAGGCACTGCACCTAGAAACTAGCTGTTGGGGACTTCTTGTCCCCTTTCCTTGGACCCCTCCCCCTTTTCCAGATGTACTTCTGCAGCTGCGGCCCGAACTCCGGGGCGATGCTCTCGCCCGTTCCTTGCACAATCACACGCATGCCCCGAAGTTGCTGGGGTCCCTGTTTAATTTGTTTTTACAAGCTGTGCGGGACAGGTAGGGTCTTTGGAAAATCTGGGGTGCCTCTGCCCTGACTCAGACTCACCTTGGACCTTTGAACGGTTCGGGAGGGCTACTAACTTGAGGAAACACCCCTGCGAGTAATCGTGGCAGGGAAGGTAGAGACCTTTGCGAGGCCAAAGAGTGAGAACGCCTCTGAACCCAACTAGGAGGGGAAAGCCTGGATTAACCTCTTGGGCCACAGTACTGCTGGGCTCTGGTGAGCCTGGAGCACTTCAACTGGAGCTGGGGTGGGAGGAGTGAGGAAGGGGGCGGGACACCAGAAGGGAAGCACGAATTTAGAGGGGTCCTGGCTGCTGGTTCGCCTGGCTGGGATCCAAATGTGGGCCCCCGGAGCTGGGTGGGGAGGAACCTGGGAGACCTTGAAAGCCACTGGCTGGGTTCCGCTAGGGGAACTTCGGAATCTTCTATTGGGGTGGAACGTGAGGTACCCTGTTGCAGCGTGTCGCAGGAATGTTTTGATGAGGTGCCTTTGGTGGGTTTTCGTTCCATTCGCTATCCTGAGGGAAATGCCAATACATTTTTATGGGACCCTAGCCAGCGCTACCGATTTGTATTCTGGCCTAAAAGCCCTGGATTTTGTCCTCTTTCCCATGTCCCTACCAAAAACGGGACTGGAGAGTGCTCTGTAAATGCCCCTCCTAAGGACCTCACAACTTTGAGACTGATCCAAGGAGGGAATCCTGTTGGAGCTCAAATGGGGTTGAGTGTAAAACCCAAGGGACACAGGGACGTTTTGGAGTGTTCGCATGGTGCCACGGGGCTCCTAGGAAGGTAACCATTGGTGTTGATGAAACGAGAGAGCACAGATGATTTCTGAGACCATTTCATTTGAACTCTGTGCGTGCCTAGGATGCTGGGCCAGCCCCCTCCCCGCTCTGGCCACTGGGGCAAAATTCGACTGGAGGAATGAACTCCTTTGCCTGCTTCTAGAAATAAGCTGAGGAGGAGCTGTGAGCATACAGAGGACAGAGAGGGAGGTGTTGCTCTTTACCCTCCTGGAGGGAGGATGTATTCCAGAGAAGCCAGTGGAGGGCTGAGCCAGGGCAAGAAGCATGGTTTATGTCCCTGTCGCTTCTTTGGGGCCCCTGAAGAAGTTAGAGCACCCAGTCAGATTTTGTTACCTGAGTGTCTGCCACCTGCAGGAGAATTACCTCTTGAGGTTCTATCGACCTCTTCCGTGAAAGAAACACGGAGTCCATTCAGGTCTTTTAACCAAACCTTACAGTTTAGCACCACATAAATCTCAGTAGTACCTACAGAAGGCTAACAGACAGAAAGAACACATCTGTCCAATCTTTCAGGAGACATTTTCAGTTCAGCCAACATTAAGCATCTTCTTTGCCAGCCGCATTTGGAGGCTAAGTTCTCAAAGCCATACTAATTCAAAAACAACCGTGGTGCACAATGGGCATAAAACAGACCAGGACACTGGGACAGGAGACTGACCCCAACTGTACAGCCATGATTGGAATCTAAAACTCTGGTCCAGGATGGCTCCTTTGGGGATCTTGTTGCTTAAAGAATCCTTCTATCCAGTGTGCAGAAGGAAAGAGTAAAATCCCCCTTTCCCAGAGTTCTAGTTGGTAGCTCAGTAGACTGGAAGCAAATATCCAGTCAATGCTCACTAATATTTGCTTAGAAGGACCTGGACTTGTTGATAATGGGAGGTTTCTCAACTTTCAAGGGTAGAGAGACACTTCTGTCCTCCTGGACTCAGAATTGAGCTAAGATTGCAGAGTCCAGTCGCCTCTAGTGAGAGGGCAGCACCGTTCTCTCATCCGCTTTGAACAAGCAAACATGCCAGTGTCCTATAACCTCTTCTGACTTTTTACAAATGTCTTTATAGCGAAGAGCCACGGCTTTCCATGTCAAAAGTAAAACCAAGGAAGTTTATATACATACCGCTAACTACTATTTACTGTAGTTTTTACAATCCCATTGTGGAAATAAAGCTCTCCCAGGGGTTACAGAGGAGCCCTGAATTGCTGCAATAACTAGTGTGAAAAGATCTGCTATTGTACAGAGTAAAACATTTTCAGGCAAATGAAAGGAGCACAAAGCTTTTGGCTTAGGCGGGGTAAATTGAGTTCCTGCGTGTGCACCATCATGGCACTGTAAAGGGACAATGTATTTCGTATTCACCCTTTACTGCACTGACCTTTTAACACTTTGGCCATCCTTCTGTGATTCTTTCTTTCCAGCAATAAACCGGCCATGGTTCAGCTTAGGGCAGTAAATAATTTGCCAATGTTCCTGGAATGTTTTCATGTTTTGTGCTGGGGGTCTGGGGAGTTCGCTCATGTATCACAAATTCGATCAAGAACTTGTTTATTATTTCTGAAGTCATTTATGATCCTGGCAGCATGTATATGTATATATTTAATATGATATCCTAGGCGAGGAAAGTAGTGAATTTTTACCACGGTAAAGCTTACAGTGTTGGCTGCCTACTTAGACTATCAATGCAGTGTTTTGTGTAGCATGTTAGCATTTAAGGGTAAGATTTCTGGCCTGGAGATTTCTGCAGAAAAGTGGAGGTGGATCTCTTTTCTGTTCCGGGAAGATAAGACATACAGAGTAATGGGAGAAGCAATCAAACAAGCAAAAAGGCCCTCAAGAAGGGAGCAGTAATGAGGGTTGTTCTTGCCTCTGGTTATGGAGATAGCATTATGTTTTCTTAGGTTTTATGAATGGTTTATGTTTAAAACTCTGAAGTGATGCCTAGCTATCGTCATTGCTAGTGGTTGTTCTTGTGTCAGAATATATCAAGTTTTGCTTGCTATGTTGGCTGTGGGATGCCTGGAGTTGGCAAGCTGAGCTCTGAATAGGAGCCCCTGGAGTATCTAGAACTACCAACCCCTAATAGGGTGCCGCAGGGTGGGTGATATGCATGGCTGTTGGCGTGCCTGGGGTAAGAAGAAGCAGCCTTTGTCTGCTGCCACTAATTGTATCCTCCAAGTCTTTGAGTTAACATCCTACTGGTTAGGGAATGGAAATATAAAGGAATAAGGTCAGGTACATGTTATTAATTGTTGGTAGACGAGATCTGTATAGAGAGGAATGAATTTCTCGTTAATTGAATTTGGGAGAAGATCTCTTGTGAACAGATGGTTTGCGGTGCGCAGTTGCTGTATTTATCCTTCTATGAATTGCCTATAATCATTGATTCCAAGCCGGAGATTACCAATAGCAGCCTTCCTCACCACCAGCCATGTCACGTTTTGTGCAGGTTTCCACAAGGGTAAAGCCAGCTGGAAGCTACCCTGGGATTTGCTTTACACGGGGCTCCCCCAGTGAGCATGTGGGTGTGAAGACTAGCAAGGCTGTGAGCGGGAAAGTCACTGAACTTAGGGGCACCCCTGTGCCTCTGTGTGTAAGATGATAAACCTTGAGATAAGAAAGCAGGGGTCGCTATGCACTGCTCAGCACACAGGTCTGTGGTAAAACGTTCCTTGAATTTGAATCAGAAGGGACAGGTTGAATAAGTGAGACCTAAATGTTATTTAGATATGGTGAAAGGAGGACTTTTTTTTTTTTAAATGGAAGATAGGTAGATGTCAAGTGGCTGAGTTAGGTGAGTTTTGTACACGAGGAGAGTGATTTTTCTATTTCATTTAAAACTGTTTCAAAAACAGTTTTATGTTGCACTTAAACAATGCGAGCCGATGGCCCTGGATGGTACCATCTTCCCTCATTTACCTTTGCTTGAGATGGCAGGGAGGAAAGGGCAGAGAATGAGGGCTGGGGATAGAGCTTAGTTGATAGTATTGTACAGAGAGCTGAGTGCAGTTCCTAGTACCTCATAAAGTAGGCATGCTGGTGTGCGGATTGGGAGTTCAAGGTCATCCTCATCTATATACTGAATTTGAGGCCAGTCTGGGCTACATGAGATGCTCTTTGAAACTGAAAATATCTGAAGGACAATTATATCATATTTATGTATATTATAAAGCATTTTGCATTAGCATATTGTGTTTAATCACATTTGAATTAAAATGTTAAGACTGAATGTTATCTGTACACGTAAACTCAGAATGATTTTCCAGGTAAGTAGAAAATGATCTTGAGCGGAAAGAACCTTGTTCAAAGATGCTGCTGCCTGGTTTCCTGGTTAATTTTGGCCTGTGACAAATAGGATTCTTAAATGCTAATGAGTGTCGGAGAGTGAGTTCTGGGTGTTCATGGCTAGCCCGCTAGGCTGTATGCAAATGGGCTGAGTTTCCCTGGTAAATCTGTAGGCATGTTGTAAGCGGGAGAGTAGATGCATTGCTAATCCCATCTGATTCCTATGTGATACATCTGGCCTTGCACGGGATAGCTCTTCACAGCCAAGAACCTCAGCCCTGCCTTGGCTAGCTACTCTCACATGGCATGTTTCTCATGATGAGACTGAACCAGAACAGGGAAACCTGGACTAGAAAAAGCCATCAAAGGCCGTAGCCTGACGGTGATGGAGTGTGTGTGGGGGTCTGTTGTATTAACCTCATAGACAAAGAATGGCTTCTATGAGGCCTTTGGGGTTCTGCTTAGCTTTAGAAAAACATTTCTGTGAGCCCCAAAGCCATTGAATTTGCCTTATCACAATCTCTCATGGGCTTCGTTCCAGAGGTTTTAGCTTTAAAGGTCAGCCAAAGAAGCAGGATAGTATGCTGGGAAAATATCCAGAGAAAGGGAGTCCTGACCCAGAAACACCCCTTGGGATGGGAGGGGTATTTGTGTTATTCGTTCAAGTCCTGTGAGGTAGAGTCTGGATTCTTCCCAAGGCTGAAGCGTCTCCAGGTATTGTTTTGCCTGGCGACCACATCACTCAACTCACGCAGGTTGGTTTGATGGCAAGCTGCCTTTGGCTTCCTGTGTCATGAACATGAATGCCTCTGGACATTCATGCATGCTGGAAGATAGTTGGTGCTTATGTGTTTGTCCATTTTAGGTTTTATAAAAATAAACACTGCACAGTTAAAAATGAAATTACTTGTGAAGTATTCTCATTAGTTTCTGAGAGCACAGCCCTACATCTGAGAGTACCAAAGACAGCAATTAATATCAATAAACGTGTTGATTGGATGAATCCTGAGAGAAAAATGAAAGCAGAAAGAAAACAAGAGTATAGGTGTGTGTGTGTGTGTGTGTGTGCGTGTGCGTGTTTGTTCCTTTGCCTAACTGACCTGGCCCTGGTCCTGGTTTATAAAGTAGGGCACCACTGTTCAGCTCAGTTAGGGGGTTGCTGTTAAAATCAGGAGCACTGATAATGAAGATGGATATTTGGCTAAAACAGTGCACCAAGAGCATTTTACGCTCTGGAAGGACCCTAGAGAATGACAAGAGCTGCTCACAGGAAAACGGATGAACGTTGTGGTTACTGGGGGTCCTGTGGAGCGGAACAGTTGTGATTTTCCAAATTTCTGTGGTCTCCCTTCAGGATGTAATCAGGGACAAAAGGCAGAGGAGCCAGTATTGTGCCTGATTTCCCTAAGAGGAGACTGGGGGCTACCTAAGCTTTTGCCTGAGAGCCATGAATACCATCTCTTGGTTGGACAGGCAGGCCTGGTGTTTACCAATTATGTACAATATAGGGCCTAAAGACTTTTTGTTTCAATAATCAAACTAACAGTCTTTAAGTTTAACACCGCTGTGAATGTGTATGAAAGAATGGTGGGGAAGTAAAGCTTGGAACATTGGAGGCCTGAAAGAAAGCACAGGGAACCATTTCAGGTACGGGTGTCCAGAACCCAACCACTGTCACTTAAACACACGACCTGGCAAACAGATGAATACACAAAGGGAATTTATTAATTGAGATAGATCTATTATATGTCTTAGTTCACAGTTCTGAAAACATGAGGTGAAGTTCTTTGACAGAATTTTATTCATGTGCTCTATACTTTTTTTTTCATAGCAAAGTCTATTCTGATGTAAACTAGCTTCGTTAACTACAGCGTTATTTTATCTTACTACGGAAATAGTAGTGAGTTTGACCTTAGGCGCGTTCCCAGTCCAGACAGACATGTATCTAAGGCGGTCCAGCACGTATGCCGCAGGGTCAGTTGGTAGGCATTTGTGTACCTTCTTCATGTGAGGAACTGTCAGTTCTGGAATCTCCAGCCAAGTGATTTTGTTTTTAAAGAGCGATTGTGGGCTTGTCTAGCTCAGCAGCCAGAGGGGATGGGAATGGCTGTGATTTCTTCATTTCCCCATGTGCGCTTCATTCTCAGGCAACTGTTGTCTACAAAACATCAGAACTCACGTGAGCCTTAGTAATTCTTCTACCCAGTGGTGGCATTGAAACCCCAGAAGGGATATAGTGTGCTCTGACCATGGAATGGGGTCACGTCCCCCACATTTGGGCCAGACGTTTGTCCAAGGGGACAGTGGTTCATGGGTGGGTCATCTTGGGCCACATGTCTAGCTTTGAAGTGCGGGAGATGTTGATCTCTGCGAGGCAGTCCAACACTTGGGGAGGGGCCGTTCCCTAAAGGAAAATGAAATTCTATTACTAGAATAAGAGAAAACAGATGTGGGACAGGGAATGACCCCACTACTGATATGATTATATAAGGCCATGAATGCCTAGGCTCTTTCCAACATTACCAGGGAGGATTTGTTATATGGATATTCTGGGAGGAGCGAATAAAGCACAGGTTGCTTCACAACCATGTAAGTCTCCCCAGACTGGGAGATTGGAAGATATTTTCTGGGACTAGGGATTTTTACTTACAACTATCATTTGGTGGAGCAGTGGCGATCTGCCTGATTAGTATGGCCCAGCAATGCCTGGGGAGTATTCATAATGGACTGGAGGAAGCAGAGAATAATAACGGTTATTATTAATAATGAAATTGGAAAGATTTGGAAGTTCCTATGGAAGTATACTCAGGTTTTGGTGACTAAACAGAAGTGAGGTTTGAGGGAGAAAGAAGGATGTCAGGGCAGCTGCAATTATCGCCTTGGGACCTGGAGAATGTGGACTCATTTGTGCCATTTGGACAGTTTCCGGGAGCATTTTCAAGGAGAGAAATACAGATTAAGCCTTAGTTTTAAAGATTTTTGTTTAACGTATATTTTAAGGTTACACAGCATCATGTTTTGGCATATGAGTATGCATGTATGTATGTGTGTGTATGTGTATTTCTCTCTACATGTATAAATGTATACACACATAATGGTTACTAAAGAGAAGCAAGTAATTCTGTCATTTTTCACATCTCTTCGGAGCCCTTTAATTTGTTTATTAAAATTATTTTATTTAAAAAAATTGTGTTTGGATGTGCCTGTGTGGGTGTATTTGCATATGAGCACAGGTACCTGCAGAAGGCAGGGGCTTCAAGTTCATCTGGACCTGAAGCTACAGGTGGTTGACAGTTGCCCAACATGAGTGCTGGGGACTGAACTTGGCTTATCCAAGAGCCGTACATACTATGACCCACGGAGTCATCTCTTCCAGCCTTTTTATTGTTTGACGAGTACCTAAAATCTAGTCGTTTAGCTGGTTTTCAGTGAACAATACCATATTATTTCTTTAGTGTTTATGTTGTGCATCAAATCCCTAAGTGTTTCTCATCTTATAGAACGCTGCTCTTTTTGACCTAGGCCTATCAGTTCCTCTTCCTTCTAATCTGTGGTACCTACCATTCTACTGTTTCTGAATAGCTGGCTTTCCTTCCTTCAGATTCTAGAATACAGCTGAGGTCCTCTGCAGTAGGTAGAGGGGCAAGTGTAGTGAACTTTCCAGTGGGTGGCAGAGTATTTATCCCAGGCAAGAAGTAAGGATCCCTGCAGACAGACTTTACCCCTCATGCAGCTCTGCATGAACTATGGAAGTTTGTAGCAAGGGTGCTGTGGAAATGAATCGCCAAGGTATGACCTATGGCTAGAAAAGAGGGCCTGTGAATATAAGAAGGAGGAATGTTCTCATTCAGTCAGCAAAGAAGGAAGGCGGTGGATGAAGGGGAGAGCAGAGCAGGAAGGTGCAGGCTAAGAGCTCCCGAAAGAGAGGGTGTGTCCGCCCAGTTCCAGCTCTGCAGCAGTGAGGTGTGCTGTCAGGAGAATCCAGCGGGATAAGAATGAGCGGTAGTGGGGTCTCCAGAGTTCTTAGCAAGTGCTCTGTTGACAGTGTAGGGAAGTTGGGTTGCAAGGGCTCAAGGACAAAATCATTACCTGCATTCTGCCTTACTGACTTTTCTATATGCCTGTCCTCTCCCTCCATCTTTTTCTCATCAAGATACTGTAGTTAGGACATAGATCCAGGACCAAGGATCTTTGAGCCCTAATTCCATTACTTCTAAGCTGGAGGACTCTAGGCAATCACCTTAAGCATTCGGTGCCTCAGTTTCCTCGTGTGCGAAAGGAGATAAGGTTATTCCTCCTTACAGGATTGCTGCGAGGGTTAAAATAGCACCCAACACATTACATTATTAAGAAATAATGTCACTTCATTTTTTTATTAAAAGTTGTTTTAACCCCCATTTACTCATTTTTCTCCACCAATTTCTTTTCATGGGTGCTCTTCCTCTCAAACATGATAGAAAAGAAATGATGACCACCCTGTGTGTGTGTGTGTGTGTGTGTACATGTGTGTATGTGCATGTGCATATTTATACTTTTACCCTTTCACTAGCCAGTGAGATCCTTGAATATAGTTTTGCGCTTCATTTACGCTACGTTTATGTCCCCAGCAGCCAGAACAATAAAAAGCATAGTGGATATGATAGATGGGAGGCACGAAGAGCTTAGGTAGAAGGATGCATTTAAGGAAGGGAGAGAGATGTTGGTGCCTGGGTTCTTGCAGGAAATGGAAGGTGAGTGGCAAACAAGAGGTGCTTCTGTTGGTATTGAGAGGAAGTGATCCCATCAGCCCCTGAACAGGCGAAGCTCACCTACGGAGCAGTAGGGACTGTGTGGAGGTGATGTCTGGATGCTCCAGTGTTTCAACTATTTTTAGGAAAGTCATAAAAAAAGGGCCACTGTAAAATGGATTTCCAAATAGGAACATGGTTTTTTGCTGCTTGCACTTATTGCTCAGTAGGTATCGATTAAACAGACGAGTAAAAGAAATGAACCATTGATTGGTTTTTTGCATCATTTTGTTCTTCATATCAGAGAGGTAGAATTTACCAGGTTAGAGGGAAGGCAAAAAAGAGTCTTTGGAACTAGGGAGTAGTAGTTCCTGGACACAGGAATAGTCTTGAAATGACTGAGCAGTGCCCGGATGGAGAGGTAGCTGATAGGGACAAAGGAACGGGGTGGATATAGGGCTGTAAATTCAAAAACACATGGATGGCTAATTCAATAGGCTAATAATTAGAGCCATTCCAGAGGGGCTTTGATGTTGTTGTTTATTTGAAACAGGGTCTCTGTCTGTCCTGACTGGTCTGGAGCTTGGAGTAATCCTCCTGCTTCTGCTCTGCAGTGATGGAATTAGAAGCATGAGCCACTATGCCCCACCCCAGAGGGGTTTTTAAGGTGCTACTTATAGCACTTCTGCTTGACGATGAGATCCAAGGTGGGGTCCAAGTGGGTGGAGAGAGAGAGAGAGAGAGAGAGAGAGAGAGAGAGAGAGAGAGAGAGAGAGAAAACCGAAAACCGGTGAGTTGGGAGGCGTCAATAACTGGAGGCTGAGGAGCTGGAGAGAGTGATCCGCGTGGGTAAGATGAGGATTGAAGTGATTTGTGCTGCTATACCCACTGGGCTGGGGAACGCTACGGTTTCCTCGCATTTCGATTCTCCCTAGATAGCTGTAGGCGTTATCTCTGCTTTTCACTACTGTGCGCTATTATTTGCACTGCAGGTCCTGTACCAACTTAAGGGACAAAGACAGACACACAGGTGATTGCTTTCAATTTCCAATGTGGTTTTTTTTTTTTATTTGACTTAAAAACTGAGGATTGCGTTGAGCACTCGATATAGAAGAAACAGGGTACACAGAGATTGTAAAAGCAGAAATAATACTTAAAGCGGATTTCTTTATTCTTTCGGTGTTATGACTTCTCCTGGGAGACATGAACAAATGTCTCTTCACCCTAGATAGGGCACACATGACAAACCAAAAAAGCTGGTCTATTTCCATCTGTTTTATTGAGCCGGGAGTTTATTGGAGTCACTTAGAGGAACGTGAGTGAGGGGTTATTTGCAGGAGTGTGGATGACTCCTGGACAGCTGCATCACCCACCAGAAACCCCATCCTAGCATGTGTGACCACTAAAGAAAACTGCATCCCTGAAGCTCCCTGTTGCAAGGAGCCGCTGCTTGTTCATTCCAGCCACCCGGGCTAGCTTTGACCCGAAATAATCACACAGAAACTATATTAGTTAAAACATTGCTTGGCCCATTAGCTCTAGCTTCTTATTGGCTAACTCTTACACATTAATTTAACCCATCTGTATTAATCTGTATATTACCACAAGGTCATGGCCTACCAGCAAAGTTTCAGCATGTCAATCTTTGGTGGTGGATAGATGGCATCCCTCTGACTCAACCCTTCTTTCTCCCAGCATTCAGTTCTGTCTTCCCTGCCTACCTAAGTTCTGCCCTATGAACAGGCTACGGCAGTTTCTTTATTCATTAGTGGTAATCACAACACACAGAGGGGACTCCCACACCCGCTCCCTGTACAATGTCCAGACAGGCCTACTAGATAGCCCTCTCTCTGACTGTTTGATAGCCCTCTCTCTGACTGCTTACTGCTTGGGGAAGGGTTTTGTGAACCTTGTAACTCTTGTGGGTTTCATTAGCTTTTTGAGTGTCGTGGCCCTGCTCTTCTTTTCAGAAAAGACCAGTTCAGCTTGGAGGCAATAGCTGTATAACGTTTGGTCTTGAGAGACAGGGACTCAGAGTGGAGTCCAAGATTGCTTGCTTTTCATTACCAAACCCAGGCTAGCCTCAAATTCATAGTAATCCTCCTGTGTCTGCTTCCCAAGTGTTGGGGTTGCAGGTCAGGTGTATTCTACTGCACCTGCCTGAAAGAATGAATTTTTAAGTGATATGTACTAAGTCATATGTACTCTGCTCCAGCTTAGGAAGTCGTATAGTCTGCTTTCCATCACTGAATTATGGTAGATAATTATAATTCATTCACATGTCACAAGCCTGACCTTTATATACATATTTTATGTAGCACAGTGAAGCAGAATTCTGAACGTGTTGCTTTATGTATTCTTGTTCTGAGTTTTACTGCCTGTAGGATATGGGTTTTAAATTTATTTATAGAGTGTTCTTTCTGTAATGTAGGACCATTTTTCCATGTCAGATGGGTAATATGCTGACATCAAAACAAGGTGTGAGAGAGGAAAGTCACAAAAACGGTGTGGGCATCTATCTAATCATTGTTCTTATGAGTCCGCAAAGATCTGTAGTAGATAACATTCTCAGACTGCTCTATATGGTAGACTAATCTGGTTTGCATTTGTGTGTTAATCTGTATGTTAATTTAGAGCTAGAATTGCAAAGGAAGCTTTAGGTTCGTTGTGTAATTTTCTGTGCATTATCCGAGTGCTTAATTCTCTATTGGGAAAACTATATTTGAATGCCATGCCAGCACTGAAACTCAGATTTGTTAAAAGTAAGTCTTTCCGTGATGCTTTTTCCCAGTGTTCTAGTACTCTCCCTCTCTCAACCTCTCTCCCTCTCTCTCTCCTCCCCCCCCCCCCCCTCTCTCTCTCTCACACACACACACACACACACACACACACACACACACACGTGGAGTGTGTATCTGTGTGTGTGTGTCTGTGTGTGTGTGTGTTAGGGATGAGGGTGGTCACAAACATGAATTTCAAAGCTCTCTAAGGAAAAATGATGGGGCTGATTTTTTTGTAATAATATTCATGCATAAAAGATTTGATATTTTTCTATAGAGACACTGGTACAGCTGTGAAAATACAGCATTCTCTCCATATTGATGTTCCCAGGCTTGTGTCTTGTTTTCTCTAGTTAAAGTTTCTCAACTGAGATAAAACTTGGTCATGCACACTAGTTAGAGTGCAGGGATGTGGAGATAATCCCAGAGCCTTTAATGTTGTAGGCAGATATCCATAAGTGCAAAATGAGAAGGGTACTGATTGCTTGTGCTGGTGTTCCTGGAAGGTTTAAGGGGGCCCTTCCTTGGACACAAAGCATTACTGCGGAAATTAAGGTTCCCTCTTTGGGTTTAGTCTCGTTAATATAAGAATTTAAAAATGGACTCAGGGGAACTCAAGAATGATTTTTATTAGAGTTGGGAAGTAAACAGCAGGGCAGGCAAGCTGTAAACTGTGGCAGATGTAGATGTGTGTTGAGGGGGATTGGGAGAGGAATCTGCAGGGGGAGAAGGGAGGAGGCCAGTCATGGCTTCTGAGTTAGGTTAGCAAGTTCAGCAGTGGAGGTCAGCAAGCAGCCATGTGGCAGCAAGCACCTCTGTAGTGGAAGGGGAAGAGAGCTTGAAGGGCTAGAGAAAACATGCTTCAGTGTTGGCCAGTGTCTGAAAGAAAGGTGGGAAAGAAAAAGTTACGCTCTTTTGAGTAAGGACGAAGAAAATTGAATGGAGTTAACAGAGGTTCATGGCCATTTCTTCCCAAGGTTTTGTAAATGATTTTTGGTGTCTTCTTAATCTAAACTACCCAGCAAATTTTCACCTTTTATCCCTTATCACCAGGACTGTTGTAGCTGCCCTAAACTCTCTTATACATGTGTGTGCGCACATGTGTGGGAGGGTGCGTGTGCGTTTGCATGTATTGAGGATGGAAGTGACAGTAAGCCTAAATTTCAATGCTTTCTAAGAAAGAAGTGGTAGACTACTTAGGATTTGCTACAGGAACCTTGAAAATGCTATGCTAAATGAGACAATCATACTATTCTGTTTATGCAAAATTCACATTTACAAATCTGTTGAAGCAGAAGGGAAAAGCTGATGAGGAATGCTAATCAAAATGCCTTCTAATTGATTGCTATGTCCTCCTTGTATTTTCTGAGAGAGGGTCACATATTCCAGTGACCTCAAACATTGTCGCACAAGGATGATGCTGAACTCCAGATCCTCTGGACTCTACCTCCCAAGTGCTGGGATTTACAGTCATTTGACACTATGTATAGCATATTTTTTTTTTCAATATCTCTGGATCAAACCACTAGATAGTTAGGGTATCTATTGTTGAGATAAAAGCCAGTAGCCAGAAGCAGCGTGGGGAGGAAAGGGTTTAATATGGCTCTCAGGTCACACTTTACTGCTGAGGTTAATCACTGCAGGAACCTGGAGGCAGAAGCTGAATTATATGCCATAGAGGAACACTGCTCACCGGCCTGCTTCTTATGGCTTCCTCAGTCCACTTTCTTGTAAAACTTAGGACCGCCTGCTGAGGGGCACACTGCCCACACTTCTACATCAACCATTAGCCAAGAAAATACCCTATAGACTTGCCTACAGGACAATCTGATGAAGGCATTCTCTCAATTAAGATTCCATCTTCTTGCCAGGTATGTCTAAGTTGACAACAACAACAACAACAACAACAAAAACCCAAACAATAACAACAGCAGCAACAACAACAAAGCCCAACAAGGACAGTATATTTATGTGAGTGTATTGTGTGACAGATGGCGTCTATCAGATTGTATCAGTACCTATTTGTCAGCCATTCTAGTAGGCATAACGCTGTTTCATTTACTTGTTCAAGTTAAGTTTACTTTAGATTGGGGGGAGGCAAACTATAAACTACAGGGACATAAGGAAAATAACCTGAAAGTGCTGTTGGAAAGCAAAATGCATCAGTAGGTTTAAAAAGTGAGCATCTTTGGGACAGCTGGTCAGACAGGTTCATGCAGGAGGAAGGGGTGAATTGAGTACCTGAATGTTAGGAGGGAGCTATCCGTAAGGCTGTCTGCAGCAAGGTGGGGTCCATGCAGAGGAGATTGCACATGGAACCACCCCAAGGAGGAGGCCAGCTGGTGTAAGTGGACCACACCTAACGAGGAAGCTGTGGTGGAGCTTGAGATGGCTGTTAATGCTTCTTTGTTCTGAAGTCACCAGTAGCTGTGGTACCTGATGTGTCAAGACAACGGTGTTCGGCTTTTCCTGATTTCTTCCCACTTGTCTCGAAATACTTGTACCATTTGTCCTTCCTACTCCACCTTATAAAAAAGCCAGACTGAGCATCACTCGCTAGATGCGCTCCCCACTTTTCTGTACCTGTCTTTACACTCAGAATGTTCATCTGACCATTGCTTCTGGAAATTATATGTCATCTCAAAGTCACTTTTTTTTATCTACCCTGGAAGTATAGTTAAAAATAATGTATAGGCAAAATTGCTGTGAGCTTTCTAACTAATCTATCCCTATTGTGCTTCTCTTCGGGGATTTAGTACAGTGAGTTCTAATTCCTTGGTGTCACTCTCATGGGGACCCAATTATGACTCTATAGTGTGCTGCATGGTGTCTCACTTCATAGAGACAGTCATATTGGTTGAATCCTAAAACATTTACAGACGTGCGATTTGTGCAAAATAAATCTGAACACTAGAGAAAATTTATAAAAATAAAAATCTATACCCCAGCCCATGAGGAACGCTAGTTAGGCCATAATATGTTTGATAAAGGCGTGAAGTAAAAATCAGTGATGTGGGACTTTAAAACTCAGGCTTCCTGGGAAATGCCCAACGCTTTTCTCTTACTGTTTCCGGCCGTGGCGTCGTCCTCAGGGTCATTCTGTCTGATTTTTGACTCTTGGGAGTATTGTTTGTGTGACAAAATACTTAGTAGGACAGTATCTGAGTCCTGAGAGCCAGATCCCAGATCACCCTGGGAGCAGGGTTGCTTCTCCATGAATCTCAGTGAGTCCTAAGAGCCTGCTAGCTCTGATAATTGTCCTGAAAATGGCAGTGGAGTCTTGCATCTACTGGAGCCATACAAACTATCACAGAATCTTCCTAGGAAAGAATGGGCTGGTGGTAAGAAATCAGTTTCAGGTCACAAGCAGACCCCTATTTGTGCAGAAACAGCAGAACGGTGAAAATATGCAGATCCAGCGTATTCCAAGGTCCCTGAAGCTCACTGAAAGATAAGCGGTGAGATCTTGTAAAGGTCCTAAACACAGGGCAGGGCAAACCGGGATTGGCCATTTTGAAGGCCAAAACTCTGAAGTTAAATCTGCATGAGAGGGAGGATTGGATTGCAGACTCCAGAACAAACAGACATAAATTTGCCCTGTAGCTTAGACCGTAAGGAGTGGCTTCTGAAATATCCTGGGAGATAGGAAACAAACTCAGGACAAACAGAACAAACATTCGTTGGGAGTTAACTCCCTTTAATTACAGAAAGAACATTCTCTTGGTTGAGTGACATGGCCAGACGCCAGTCCCTCGACTGAGATGGGTCTCCCCATTTGACCTACCCAGGGGTGTTAAGTTCCAAGGCCCCAAATGTCCAGGCCTTCGGGCTCAGGCAAAGAGAAGGAAAGATGAGTGGCTTTCCGGGTTCTCCAAAAGAGAGATAGGAGTGAGTTTTCTCATGGGATGTGTGATTTAAGAGTAGAACCATTTCTTCCTCTGATGTGCGAAGATTCTTTCACTCTGTTCAGACTTTTGTCAGCCTTACCCTGGCCCAGTCTCCTCTCCCAGTGAGAGCTGATGCCTTCCACTTCTCCTGTCCATTCAGTGTTCACAATGTCATTCACCCTAGTTTTTCCTTCTTCGCACATGGACTGCCATGTCCATTTTCAGTGTCTGAACACTTTCAGGCTCAGATCCTGCCTCTTTGCAAGGACCACTTCCATGGATTCAATTATCGGTGGCTAAAACCTCTTGTTTTAAAACTATTACCAAATCTTGCATGGTTTTAATTGGCATCTGACATTTTTTATCATGAAGGCAAGCTGTCTTTTTTGTTTTCTTTCTTTCTGTTATTTTTTTCTTCCCCCTGTGTGTGTGTGTGTGTGTGTGTCTGTACAGTAGTATGGGTTATGAACCCAGGGCATTGTCTATCTGGGCGAGCATACTGTCACTAAACTATATAAAACGTTTTGCTGTTTTTTATTTTGAGACAAAATCTCACTAAGCAGTCCAAGCTGGCCTTGAATTCATTCTATACCCATGGAATATCTTGAACTTGTGAGCCTCCTGCCTCATCCTCATGAGGTCTCATCTAGCTGTTAATTTCTTTAAAGCCAGGGTTTCTGTCTGGTCTATCTTCAAATGCCATATGGAACTCAGAAGGGTGCTCAGAAGTTAAAATGGCCTCAGCAATGTGTTCTGAAGTGGGTAGATGATAAATTAGGGAGTCAGAAAGACTACTGCAGCCATCGCTCCCCACGGTGTGAGAACTTACTGATTTTCCCAGAGTTACGTGTGCACAAGCGACTTCAGTTGGCACATGAAGTGTGAGCAGAAGTGACACCTGTCCCTTCATTAACAGTCAGTGGGTGACTCCTGGTGATGGTCATCTGCCTGGGTGTCTGGCAGACCTCCAGGTGGTGAATGCTTCATTAGCCTGAGTCCTTGAGGGGGTCTCACGAGGAGCAAGGGCACAGTGGACGTATGACCCAAGGTCGGGATAAACTTTGTGGTTTCAGTTGTTTTGTTTCTTGGGTCATTTCTAGTTGCGGTGGAACCTGGTTCATCCAGATTAGCACAAAAGTCCAATCTTAATAGGTTTCTTCTTAGTCATATACACGGTATAGATGTGTCATAGAAAGACAAGAAAGGATTGAACCCTGTGATTTTAGAGCAAGTCCTAAGTGGTCTACTTTAGTAACTACATGTTTTCCAAACCCAGAAAACCAGGAGACCGATGAGTAGGGTCTTTGCACACATGTGGTCACATGATTCCCTTGTTTAGAGGAGATTTGTACCCCCTCAAAGGAGCGTGGGAGACCCTGGAGCTCAGTGGCTCTAAGCTGCTTTGCCACCATCTTACAACACTAAGATTTGAAGTGTGAGTTCAAACGTAACTGTCAATGACGGGTAAAGCTGTTCAGAAGTTCAGAGCTTTCCTTTTCCCGTTTGGGTAGGCAAGCATTTAATGCGTTAGAGGTTGTCTTTCATTTTCCACTATCAAATAAAAATTTTTGTTAATTTAAAAAATTTTGTCCCTGTAAGTGCCGTCTGTTTGGAAGGCTGAGGCCAAAGGGTCATTAGAGCCTGGGAATTCAAGGCCACTCTGTGCTATGAGGAGTCAGCTCAGGAGAAAGATTGTGGAAGAGAGGGCAGGACAGTCTTGCTGCTTGCCCACAGCTCCTGCCTGTGACTTCTCAGAGACCTTACTCCTTGTCAGAGCTGTGAAACCCTCTGCTGCAGGCAGAATCTACTTCAGTTTGTGGTCCCTTCCTGAGGTCAGCAGTGGGGTAGGGGGTTAGGGGTTTGCTCTCAGGGTTGCAGAACTGGCTTCACAGCATGTGGGACCTTGCATTCCCTGATTTACGTGATGTAGACACAGTAGGGAATATCTGAGATGTAAAACGCGATGGCCTGAGTCTTCAACTGTTGAATGGAGTCCAAAGCAGCAGATTTTTCTTCTTTGGCAAGACAGAGCTGAAGCAATGTGCAGGGATTTGGTTTGCCGATTCCCAATCTGCTGAAAACTGCAGTAACTTAAAGCAGGGGTGGGTGTGGTGGGGGGGCGGGGGCCGTGCATAAGTGCTTTTTAATGTGGAAAATACTCCAGAGATCACGTGGCTTACTGTCTTAGGCAAGCTAAAGACT
Source organism: Microtus ochrogaster (assembly GCF_000317375.1). Classification (NCBI taxonomy): domain Eukaryota; kingdom Metazoa; phylum Chordata; class Mammalia; order Rodentia; family Cricetidae; genus Microtus; species Microtus ochrogaster. The sequence continues at coordinate 47,894,761 of NC_022015.1, read as the reverse complement.
GCGAGGCTTCACTTTTGTTTTGTTTTGTTTTGTTTTAGTTGGATAACTGCATGTGGATATATGTACCCACATACTCTTTCATTTAGAAGGCTTTATTTTGTTCAAGCAAAACCTGAAAAGAAAGAAGGGCAGTATTGAACCCTGAAAGGTTTTTTGGGCACTCTAGCCCCTAGAGTGGGGAGGCCATCTCTTGCCAGCATACATCGATTTCAGAGGGTTTCCCTCTGCTGTTGTTCTATCTCACATTCCTTGAAAATGCTTTAGAATAGCCACACTATGCTGCAGGCCATCCCAAGCAGAGTTCACTAGCCCTGCCCTTGGAAATTTTTATACTCATAGGTGCAGTTTATCCTCTTGCTTCAGTACAAATTACTCAGAGCTCCTTGGCTTTAAAATCACAATCCCTATTTCTTTGGGGCTATGAGTTAGTTGGTAGACTCTTTAGCATTTAGTTGGTCCTGGGGCTTGGCTAACCTAGGATGACTTTTCTGGTGTGTCTAGGGATTGCTACATTAGTGTGTGAAGCCTTTTCATATTTCTGTTTGTGTTTTGTTTGCTAACATCCCATAGAGCAAAGCAAGTCATAGTACCAATAAGCTTCAAGAAATGGAGATAGACGTTTCATCTCTTGGTAAGGGGAGATACAACTAATTGTATCCACATTTTCTAGTGTATCAAGGAGGCTGCTGTAGTTAATTAGATAGGAAACCAAGGTATGCCAGGTGATGGTAAGTGCTAAGGATAGAAAACAAGGTGGGGGGAGCTGGAAAAGTGGTGCATTCTTGTAGTTTAAGCTCTTAGGAAATGGACCCAGGCAGATCAGGAGTTCAAGGCCAGCCTGGGTTATAGGAGATGTTGGAGTGAAAGGAAGGAAAGTAGGGAGGGAGGGAAGGAGGGAACAAGGAAGAAAAGAAGATGCAAACTAACCAGAGAAGGGAGAAAATAAATCAAAGGCAAGGAAAGGGGACTAGCTGGAAAAACCATTCAACTGCAAATGGTTGATTAAGAAAATGTCAAGGAGAGGGTGTCTTAGGGTTTTATTGCTGTGAAGGGACACCATGATTATGGCAACTCTTATAAAGGAAAAATTGTAATTGATACTAGCTTACTGTTTCAGAGGTTTAGTCTGTTATCATCGTGGTAGGGAGCATGGTGGCACACAGGCAAGGCAGGATTTCTACATCCAGGTTGGCAGATAGCAGGAAGAGAAAATGGTACTGGGCCTGGCTTGAGCATTTGAAACCTCAAAGCCCACTCCCAGTGACATACTTCCTCTAAGAAGGCCACGCCTATTCCCACAAGACCACAAGCCCTAGTCCTTTCAAACCAGTTCCTATGAGCCTGTGAGGCCAGTTTCATTCAAACCACCACAGAAGGTGAGTATGTCATATATACATACGTGAAATGAAGGTCATAGGCCCAAGAGTTATCTTAGATGAATTGGGAGAAGCCACCCAGAATGAGCACAGGTGTGGAGGAGGATGATATGGGGTCAAGCAGCTGAGCTGAAAAGTATGGTGCACCCCCACCTGTAAATGCTGTTTCTCCCATTTTAGTGCATTTCAGTTTTGCTGAGATACTGATTCTGATTCAGTAGAGCTGAGATGTGCTCAGAGAAGAACCTTTCTAGTAAGCTCTGAGCTGTAGCACTGTTGTTGCCCAGAGTGGTCCTGGGATTTTCCCTTAGTAGGAGGGTGGTCTTTAGGATGCTCTCAGTAGGTCCTTGTTTAGAATATTTCAATACTGACGTGTCATCTGAAGGGATGGCATTCTCACACAGTCTGTTGTGCAGAACACTGAGTGTTGCTTGTGAAAGCCCCTATCACTGGCATATATTTTTTTACCCAGAGAGCTTTTTGGTTTTCTGTGTTATGAGCAACAACAACAGGACCAAGGCCTGGGTTCCTGTTTGTCCGAGTTTTCTGCCAGGTTTGTTCCAGAACACACCTGCTCTGTCTCCTTGCATTCATTCAAATCCAGGCAACTGGATGTCTTCTCTCTTAGCCCTTTTTTCCCCTCTGGTCCTTGCTCCAATGTCCCAGTGGCTCTCAGTCCTGCCTGTCCATTTCAAATACCTGGTGCTTTTTAAAGATACCATCTGAGCTGGTCTTGGTGGGCTTTTCCTGCAGCCGCCCATCTTGTCTGTGGTTTTGCTTTCTGATGTTTCAGTTATACCTTGGTCAACCTTGGTCTAAATATATTAAGTGGAAAATTCCAGAAGTAAAAAGCATCATGGGTTTTAAGGAACTTATTACAGTATGTTAAGCATTGCATCCTTTTGTTATTAACTTTTGAAATCTCGTACTGTGCCTAATTTGTAAATGGAGCTTTACTGTAAGTATGTGTTATAGGAAACCATGGTGTATACCCAGTTCGACCATCTGTCCTCCCAGGCGTGCACCAGGGGGCTTTGAACTACCTCCGTGGGAGGCGGAACATGATTTACAAGTCACGCTAAGACACAGTGTGCTACCACCCTTTCCCTCGATCCTCTCATCCCCTCTGGTCCCTTTCCTTGCCATCCAAACACATGAATCATTAGCTGATTTTCAACTCTATTACATTTTGCGTTGAGATGGTCTGGTGGTTGCGTAATTACAATCTTTTGTGTTTGACACGGGGAAGATCTACAAATAGAAGACCATGAGTAAGTATCTGGTGATGCTTTCTATCACGCATTTATAGTTTCCTATTATTGGCTCTAAGTGGCCCTATCCATACACCAGCTCACTAAGAATACTTTAGGGTCTTACCCAGGATACAAGGGCCCTGGAAACAGCCTCAAAAGTCAGCTGCCTCCGTGTTGCATATTTTTCTTCTTCCCCAATGAGCTTGCAGATGGTTTTGTGTCCTGGCTGAACTGGAATACAGTGTGCGTTTGAGAATGCTAATCTTATGTATCTCAGTAGGAAATAGTCCACACTATGCATCTTAGATTGGGGCTCCATTTCACCTCTTTAAAAACAACTGCCCTTTCATTATGGGGGGCTAGGTGACATCTTTTTAGCATGGTTATATTTTGGTGTTACATTTAAGCATTTGTGAGGGTTTTTTTTTTTTTTTTTTGACATTTATTTGTTTTCTAACATACCAGGAGCCTCTCAACCTCTCCTGAATCTTTCCCAGGGCCATCTGATTCCTAAGAGATGGCTTCCTTTGTGTTTAAATGCAGTTTGTATGTGTAGACCTTATTTCAGAATCCTGACATATTTCTTGCTTGTTTTTGTAAGACAGTCTCTTCCTTACCTCCAGCTGATGTAGGATTCACTCTGTTCCCCAGGCTAACTCCAAACCCCCAGTAGTCCTTCTCCCTAAGTGTTGGGGTTACAGATCTGAGTTAGCATACTTGGCTTACTATTAAGAGTTCCTTGATATTTTTAACTAGGGTAGTAAAAGAAAATTCGAGTACTAAATAATTGGAGTTGCAAAACTATTATCAGCGAATTGTGTCACAATTGGCTGTATCATCATGTACCAGGGATGGCTTGAGTGCGACACTGATTTGTAATATAGTTAAACTAATTATTAACTCAGCCAGATAGATTGACTTGAATGTTATCATAAAGGGCTCTGAGATGTGACTATGACCAAGTTCCATAAATTTTATTGCTTGACTATTACTGGATCCAGTGATTCCAATAAGGCATTGCCTTTTGCTCCCACACCACCACAATAGATAAGGTTGTTATGTACGATTGGGAGGAGAGTGTGTGTGTTTTAATTTATAGCAATTCATTTGTCTTGAAATAAAGTTCCTTTAAATAGTCTATAACTTTGGAAGAACCCTGGTATTATTCTCCTAAAATGCCAATACCCTTAGGTAGTTAGACTCTTCTGGTTTATTATAGTTGAGAGAAATAATATCACTTAGACCAGTGTTTCTCAGCCTTCCTAATGCTATGGCCCTTTAATACAGATCCTCATGTTGTGGTGACCGCCAACTATAAATTATTTTCATTGCTGCTTCATAACTATAACTTTGCTACTGTTATGAATTATAATGCAAATATTTTTAGAGATAGAGGTTTGCCAATGGGTTGAGACCCACAGGTTGAGAACCACTGACATAAACCCATATTATAAAATGTAGAAACTGGAACCTCAAAACGAGGTACAGATGGTTCACTGTCCAGATATTTAGCAGACTTGACTGAACATGCCTTACTAAAAATGTTCAAGTTAGCATGCAATCTCAGTGCATGGGAGGTAGAGACAGGAAAATCAGAAGTTCAAAGTTATCCTCAGCTGTGTGATAAGTTTGACACTGTCTGACCTACTGTATTAAAGCACAACAAAATGGAGCAACAACAAAACCCAAGGAATGGCAAATGAAAGTGTTGAGAAGCCTCTCTGATGCTCTAAGTCCTTTGTTAGTGCTCAGCAGGGAAAAGGCACTCATTGTGTAAACCTGATGGTTTAGCTCAAAGCCCGGAACTCAGGGCAGAAGGAGAGACCAACTTCTGAAAGGTTATCCTGTGACCTCCACACGTGAACTCACACACATCAGGAAACACAATAATAAACAAATAAATATCATCCGCATGTCGTAGACACACAATCATAGTAAATAAATAAGAGTCATTTAAAAAAAGAATCCCACTGTTTCCTTTTGCATTCCTAACGGCTTCTGTTTCTGTAGGAGTTTTGTGTATTCTGGGCATGAGTTGGGATAGTCTGAAGGTTTGCACTGGAGGTCTAAGGCACTTGAATAAACACCTCCATTTTGAGGGTAGCACTGTTTCGTCGGTCTGTGGAAATCTAACTCTTCTTCTTTCATTTGACTTCTATAATATGGTAATTTTCCCCCAGTTTGGTACAGAAATGTGGTTTAAGGACAGTTCACAACTCTCCCCAGATAACTGTGTGTGATAAGCTAAGAAACTGATCACGTGCTTACTGGTGTGTCCATCTTGCTTGATCCCTTGGACTTCTTTCCTAGGAAAATCAGAAGGCTCATTGTTGTGAAGGCAGCTGTCATCTTTTCTTTTGCATGTAGGAATATGACCCTACTACTATCAAGTGTAGATAGATACAAACATTTGCTACAAGTTGAAAGACCTGAGATGGTCTCACGTGGCTTGTGAAACCAATAGAAAGGGTGCAAGATGGCATCCATCATGGCGAGCAGTAGAAGTTCTGTTTAGAGATCTGTATTGCAGCCTCCAAAGTAGCAGGCTAGAGACCGCACTGTGGCTAATGTAGAAATTCAGTTTACCATGATACATGTTTGAAATGGGAGTGAGTGCTTGTAGCTGCAGAAACCGTTCTCCACCCCAGGTCTTTATCACTGTAGTTTATTGGGGCTTTAAATCTGTTTCACAATTTAGTTACAGAACTTTGGCATGAGGGTGGAAGTTCTGCTCTTCCTTTAAATTCCTTGCGTCTACGCTGGACATGCAATTCAGCAATATCCAGTGTTTTGAACATTAGCGCAGTTTGTGGATTCATCCCCAATCCCATGGAAGCCTCAGATAGCAGCCTAATAGCTGTTAAATGAACTTGCTTTTTCTCCATTTATCTAGATATGAGGTGTTTGTCCAGATAAGCATATGTCTTCAGTTAACTGCAAAAATGTGTAAACATTGCAATGATTCTTTTGGTAAAACACTGTATTGAGTTTATCTTTTATGTCAACAGTAAGTACTTAGGAATGATAGAAGAGAGATACTTAAAACTCAATCTACAAGGCCAAATACATTTTCTTATTCTGACTTTCATGTAGATAGATACAAACATTTGCTTAGTGGCATAATGGTTATTTAAGGTCTCTTTTTATGTATTTAATATGTCATGACCAAGCCAGATGCTGAGATAAAAGGTCAGTGGGCAGCTTATGTTAAGAAAATAATAAATAAGTAAATAAAAGTTGGGCACTTGATCCAGGCATAGGAATTGCTGAGATAAGATAGTAATCTGGTTAGTAATCACGTTGAAGTTGAACCTTCAGTAAAAGCTGGGATGGGACTCAAAGTAGGAGCTACAGTATTCTTTAAGTTTAGCTTAAAATAGTGAAAACAGCCCCGAGTATGGTGTCAGAAACATTTTGTTGCTATCTGTGGCTCCTGCTGTAAATGTAGGTCAGTGAGAAAATGTAGTGAGTATCAATTCTATTGTGTGGGAATCCTTTCTCAGTCTCTTTCCACTCACTGCCTGGGTAGGTAGCCACTGTGTCAGGGGCTGTGGAGTGGATGTTCCCAGTAGACCAGCATTCTCAGACTCTGGAGTGGACGCTCCCAGTAGGCCAGCGTTCTCAGACTGTGGAGTGTATGCTCCCAGTAGACCAGCGTTCTCAGGCTGTGGAGTGTATGCTCCCAGTAGACCAGCATTCTCAGACTGTGGAGTGGATGCTTCCAGTAAGCCAGCGTTCTCAGGCTGTGGAGTGGATGCTCCCAGCACACCAGCGTTCTCAAGCTGTGGAGTGGATGCTCCCAGCACACCAGCGTTCTCAAGCTGTGGAGTGGATGCTCCCAGCACACCAGCGTTCTCAAACAGAAGGAGACAAACAGCTTGAGCAGGGAAAGGAACCTGGAAAGGCCACTTGGGAGATGAGAAAGGACGTGCCAATGAGAGGCACGGTCTGAACTCTGAGAAGGAAATGAGAGCTGGCTGCACAGGGACTTCCTTCTGGGTGGAGCAGCAAGAACTTAGACCCAGAGGCTGAGGAGGAGATCTGTGGGGCTGCAAGGGTAGAGAGGGAAAGTGAAGGCCTTAGGAGGTAATGATCTGAAGGCAAATGGGAGGAGATCTGATAGCCTCTCCTAAAACAAGTAAAAGCAAGTTTGGTCATTTCATAAAAGTAGAAAGTAAGCATGTTTTATAAAATGGTGTGATATTGTCTTTTAAGGTTCATTTTTATTGTGTTGATTTAATTTTTTCAGTGTTGGGAATAGAATACAGGATCTTATACATAAGAGTACTCTAGTGCTGAGCAGAATCCCCAGCCATCTGAACATCACGTTATATAAACCAATGGAAGAGCCCTTCAAAGATGGGTAGTTTGTGTTGCTGTTAAATATGATAGGATAGTTAGAAAGAAGAACAAACACGGCCTGATGTGTTATTTGGCCTGATGATGGGATGGTAAATGATTTTACCTTCTTGAAACAGCATCTCACTATGTGTCTGTGGCCGGGCTTGAACTGACACCATTTGACTGACTTCCCAGTACTCAGGTCATAGGTCTTTGTATAGGCTTTTGCTACCGTGCTTGGCTTAGTGGCAGGATTCCTAGAGTAACCAATTGTAGATGTGCTGGAACAAATGACCCCAAACATTTGGCATTAGGAATTTGGAAGAGGATGTATGTATAGACATGAGGTGTCAAAAGATCTCTCTTGCTAATATTACACCTAAACGGATGTTCAAAAGCATTTTTAAAGCCTGTATTCCCTGAAGAATCATGGGAAATAGCATCAGATGGAATCTGGGTGGCCGATTACCAGAATTGATTGGTTGTTCCCCTGTATAGAGCTATAGGAATTCATATTCCATGATACCGTGAATAGACAGTGGAACAGGGTTCCAAGGAAACAATGATACTTTAATGCAGATAAAGCCTTGGGCTTGATGAGCTCTTATTAGATCTGATGGAAAACATTTCTCTGCTAAAAGGTACCCCTGAAGAGATCAACACATTTTACTTGAAAGAGGAAGAGAAGTATGTTCTGAATTGTATGGTTTGAGGTTGGAAAACTTAAAATTGAGAAGTAGAAGGTATAGTCCAGTTATTATGGAGGGTCCAGTGGCCCTGGGAAGGCAACTTCAGTCTTTCATACTCTTCGTGATGCCTGGTGCATCACCCATGGATTCCAGCTCCAACCTGTGCTGTTATGTTGATCCAATGAATAAAATTTTTATCCAGATGCCCGTACTATTCTTTCTGGCACTATTTATTTGTTTGTTGGTTTGCTGGTTGGGTAAAGCCAGAGGGTAGTAAAGGCGGGGAGAGGAGGAACTAGAGAGATGGTGCAGCGAATAAAATGCTGGACAAGTGTGCAGACCTGAATGTGCCTCTCTAGAACCCACATAGAGCACCTGGACCCAAGTGAACCTACAGCCAGATGGGAAGGGGAGACAGCTCAGAAAGCTCACTAGCCTCACATAGGCAATGGGGAACAAGAGGAGACAGCCTCAAACAAGGTGCAAAGGTAGGACCAACGTTAGGAATGTTCTCTTACAGCTATGCATGTGCACCCGCAGTCATACACAGGAACATATACAATCACATACATGTACATACTGTATACATATACACGATGCTTACATTTTTTAAAGGGAGAAATGGGCAAACATGGAGCACATGTATACATTGACTGACCAGGCCAGGATAGCCAGCAATGCTTGCCTTCTGTTATGAGTACTGAACAGTCACTCACTCATTGGTGCCACATCCTTGTCTCTTGACCTGAGTTGACTGAGCCCAGGGTGACTAGATTCTGGGGGGCTGTGCATGCCTTTCAGCCACCCCATGGGGATCAGTGTTGTTGTCATGGTGCCGTTGGTCCTGACTCTGTCCCGACGTACAGACTTTTCCTTGCTTTCAAGGCAGTTGTGTTAGGTATATGGCCAGTCCCTCTTAGGAGCCTCCTCATCTTGTCTTTTCACTCCCAGAATTGCCAGCCCTTTCCTTTTTTTTCCGTTCTCATCATGTTGCATAATCAGTCCCATTTTGCTGTGAGGAGAGCAGCATTTTACTGAGAGTTGTTGAGATATTCGCTTCGTTCCACAGAATGGGGCGGTTTACATGCCGTGCATGATTCTCAGGACTGTTTGAAGGGTGTGGATCTGGCGCTGAAGAGGCCGCCATGGCTGTAAGAAAGCTTTTCAACTGAATAAAGCTGATTTGATGATATCTGATATCTAAGCAAACAACTTCACTTTCTGCTTTTGCATCTGCCGCATGATATCGGCATCTCCCTCTGTAAGTGTGGCTTTACCCGATGGAGTTTCTGTGAAAATATCAAGTTTACTGAAGGGTCATTTGCATGGAGTATTATTGTATAATGTGATGGTTGTTGACAAGTGTGTATAGTGCTCTAACCACCTCCACAATAAAGACAGAGAACGATAGCCTGGAAATTTTCCAAGTGCTGCCTTGCAGTCAGCCTCCTGTCCTGGGGGCATCTGTTAACCTGTTTTCTGGTCTGTTTTGCCTTTCAGAGGATACTCCTTTGGTCCCAGACACATCTTTGTTTTTACTCATATCCTTAGGGCTAGGAACTACCCCCCTGTAGTGTAGGCCATAGAAATTACAGTTTCTCTTCTCTACGGCAGACCATGATCAGCTCCAGACTCCTATTCTAGTGCTGGCTGCAGAAACTCCAGCCCAGCCCTATGGTAAGACTCCTGTTCAAAGTAGGTCTGTCCCATGCCTGGGGGAAAGAAGTGTTGCAGAGAATCTACATAGAATCTGGACAGAAGACCTTGTAGGGTCCCCCCTTTGCCTGTCAACATCTCATTAATCCCATACACTTATAGCTACATAATATTGATACAAGATTTAAAAACATGCTCTGAAAAAAACCCATCCAATTAAAAAAAAAATGATACCGTCAAAGCTGGATGTCCACCTGCAGAAGAAGGAAATTTGATCCACACCTCTCATTTGAACAAAAGCAATTCAAAATGGACCAGAGACTATACTTAAAATCTGATACTTGGAAATTAATAAAGGAAAACACAGGCTTTTTTTTTTTTATTCAGTCATGTCAGTGAAAATAATACAGTATGCAGTCCTATGTGAGTTTGGCTTCTTTTGCATCTCAGATTCATTCCTGATGAGCCAGAGATCATGGATTCTCCTCACTGACTAGTACTGCCAATTTTTATAGAGGTACCAATTTGCTTATTCACCAAGCTTGAAGGCATTGGGCTATTTAAAGATTTTGGTATTTATGGCTGAAAGTGTTATAACATTCATGTAGAATGTTTTAAATGACTATGGGGTTTTTATTTATTTATTTTTTCTGGGGCAATACTTAGAAGAAAGATTTTTAGGATTTACGAAGTAGGATGAAGGTTTAGTTTCATAAAAGCTACCTTGAACTTTTCTAGGTGTCCCCAGTGGTGGCAGCAGTGTCACGCCTCACCCCCACCCCCAATTCCTCACCGTTATTTGCTCTTGCCATTTTATGATAAACTTTGGTCTATTCTAATAGTTCTGTGTCTATGACAGCTTGAGTTAATAGGACAGCTCAGAGCTGCTACCACTGGCTGGACCCCAGGAGCTGTGCAGATAGAAGACACTAGCTCCCACCCCGTGCTACCACTGCACTGCACTTCATTGCTGCTCAGCTCTGGTCCTGACCTACCCTAGGGGTCACCTCTGTGAAGTTCCAGTTTTACCTGTTCTCAGGAAGGACCCAAGAATGGATGCACGAGACGCCTCTGAACGGCTTTAACAGAAAGGATTCTCTCCTAATAGGTTTTTAAAACTCGAGGCGACAAGGTGTGGCAAGGCCATCAACTGCCCTGCCTAGCCTCATGTTTCAGTCTGTCATATTTTACATTCTCACAGCTCTTACACAGCCAGTCTTCCCCTTTATGGAGAAAATGCTTTATTTAAAGGGTTGTAGTCGGCCAGTAAGAAAGCCCAGTGGGCAAAGGCATTTGCTGTGCAAGCCTGCTAACCTGAGTTCCAGCCCCCAAATTTACATAAAACTTGTGAGTGTGTTTTCTCTCCTTCCACCATGTGGGTCCTGAGGGTTGAATTTATGTTATTAATGTCGTCAGACTTAACTGCAAGTGCTGTTACCTACAGAGCCATCTCACTGTCCCAGTAGAAGGCATCTATCTATTTATCTATCTGTGTATCTATGTATCTATCATCTATCTATCTATCTATCTATCTATCTATCTATCTATCTATCTATCATCTATTTGCAAGAAATTTGTTCTTAATTCAGATTGTTCAAGTATAGAGACTTGGCATTAGTGATTTTTGTTGTTGTTGTTTTGTTTTGTTTCTATGTCCGCCTACGGTACTAATGGATGGCCAGAGTTTAGTCCTAGTTTTAAAGGCAGACAAACTGTTCCAGAGATTAGCTCTAGCAATATTTCCACCTGTTAAACTATGTGCTTTTTCTGTTTGTTTCCATGTGCATGCGTTTCCAATTTCTACCGTGATCACTAATGACACCAGTAATAGACAGTGTGCTGATCTCTCGTGGCTTCTCTCCGTCTTGAGCCAGTCTCAGTAAGAGTTTCTCCTTCTCACCCCAACCCCCCATGTGTGTGTGTATAAGTCTGATTGCATGCACCTTGGAAGAGGGTGTCCAATCCCCTGGAGGTGGAGTTACATACAGGTGGTTGTAAGTCACCTTAGTGCGGGTGCAGGAACCAGACTCAGGTCATCTGTAAGAACAGTAAGCTTCCTTAAGCACCAAGCCATCGCCAGTCTAAAAATAGACTTAAATTAAAAAAAAAAGGACAAGTATAGTATTATTAAATGTTCTTTTTGGAAGAACGTAGTTTGAAGATTATTTTATATTAAGACCACAATTATTCATTTTAGAGAAATCGTTGCAGAAAATGAATGAGAGGCTATTTCCGGGTCATTCCTAAATAACTGTTACAAACATGTTGGGGGTTGAATGTTAAAACTCATTCCTCTTCAGTGCACAAGTATGAAAATTTATTTTGATCTGTCTTGGGTGAAATATTACGATTTGGTAGTGCAGACATAAATTTCCGACTTGGAGCTGACAGAACTTGGGTTGATGGAAGCCCGTCAAAGTTCTCTCTACACTGGCAGGGCTTTGCATGGTTCCCTCGTCTGTGGTGTCTGGGATCTGTGCTTGGCATGTAGTAACACTCAATAAATAAATGACTGTCTAGACAGGCTATAATTGTGTGGCGTATAGAAAGTGAAACAGCATTCCAAACAAATGCAAATTTCTACCCTTTACTTCTAGGAAATTAAAATGTAGAATGGTGAAGAACCACATTTAAAAGCATTTATGTGGACTGTCCAGCACGCTCTGCTAAAAATATTCAATTTTAAAAACCATTTTGCCAGAAATATCAGCCGAGGGAGGTTATGGTGTCATTGACTCCATCCTGGCTGCACAGTGCTGGAGTTGACATGTGTTATGTTCTTGGCTCCAAGCTTTCTGCAGAGACATCCCAGATGTTGGCTTTTCTGGGAGAAGCAACCTGCAAAGGCTTGTCACCCAAGGCCAAATGGAGAAACGTGGATGTTCAGCTGGGAACAGGAAAGGTCCAGTGAACTATGCTTTCTATCTGCCTGAAGAGAGAGTGCTCTCTGGTTTTTGACACAGGCTTAAGCAAGTGGATTTATAGTGCTTACTGGGAATAACTTTCTAAAAGTTATACTGTCCCAGAAAATACAGTACTTTGTAGGTTATGAAGAGTATCCTCTTGTGTATAGGATAAAAACATCAGACCAGACATCTGCTGTTAATTCTGTTCAATTTGACACAAGCTAGAGTCATCTGGGAAGAAGAAACCTCAACTGGAGAATTGCTCTGTAAGTTGGCCTATGGGCATGTCTGTAGAGCATCTTCTTGATTAATGGTTGATGTCGGAGGGCCTAGCCCACTATGAACGGTGCCATGTCTGGGCACGTGGTCCTGGATTGTATAGAAGGTGGCTGAATGAGCCATAGCACGCAAGCCAGTAAGCAATGCTCCTCCATGCTCTCTGCTTTAATTTCATGACTCCAGGTTCCTTGAGTTCCTGCCTTGACTTCCCTCAGTGATGGAGTGTGATCTGGAGTTGTAAGATGAAATAAACTTTTTCCTTTCTAAGCTGGTTTTGGTCATGGTGTTTATCACAGCAATAGAAAGCAAACTGGGCCACTGAGGGCTTTCCTAGCTCCAAGATTCTGTGCTTTGGGGAAATAAAGCACATCATTTGTGTATGGTAGAACAAACTGTAGATTGCTCCCTTGAACTTGGAAAAACTGCTGCTTCTAATTGTCTTGGTTTCCTTGGTGAGAATTGTTATGTGTTTCTTGTGTGTACAGGCTTGATGTTTATATTTGTTAGCCTGCTTTCACGATGGATTATGAGGGTTTAGGTTCTTCCTACGGGCAGCTTGGGGACAAAGTCATGAAACCTCCTTCTGGCTAGTGAGGGTAAAAGGAGCTGGGATGGGATGAGTGTGTCTGCGGAGATGGGTGCAGCTTCCCAAAACCCCGCGAATAACTGTCAGTTACAATCAGAGTGCTAGGACTTGGCATGTGGCTCAGTAGAGTGTTTGCCTAGCATGCATGACGTTCTGGGTTTGATCTCCAGCACCTCATAAACTGGGTGTGGTAGTGCTCACTGTAACCCCAGTTCTTGAGAGGAGGAGGCAAGAAGTTCAAGGTCATCCTTTGGGTATGAAGGGAGTTTGTGGTCACCCTGGGTCAAAAATCAAAGTGCTCTGATTAGGAAATATTAGATTTTAAAGTGGAATTGACCTGGCATTCACAGCCTTGCATAGATACTTCGTCCTTTGGCCATGTTACTTAATCTCTCCTTGGCTAAACTCAATTTCATTGTCTACAACATTAGAACAGTTCTTATCCTTTTCTGGGCTCTGGAGCCGGAGAAGGTAGATGCAGTGCAGGGAATCCTTCAGTAAGTACCAGCTGTCCTAATGTCTTTGTTGTGTGATGGTTTTGCATCATTCACAGGAGCTGGATTGTAGGGCTTTTGGTAGAGTACTTACCTCCTATACAGGAAGCCTTCGGCTTAATCCCCAGCACTGCATAAACTGGGTTCAGAACCCCAGCAGGCAGGAAGATCAGAAGTTCAGGGTCATCCTCAAGCTACAAAGAGAGTTTGAGGCCCCCCTGAACTAAGGAAAACGAAAAGCCATTTCTAGTTTGTTACTCCAGGAAAGGTACTTACTTTGAGATTCTGCTTATTTGGAGATGAAACAAGATGATGCTAAAGCCCAGGACAAAACACCTGGCCATGATTAAGCTCATAACTGTATTGCCACAGCTACTTGGAAACTGATAACCAAATACCCAGGGAGTCCTGAAAGCTACGAAGAACAAAAAAGATCACATCTAAGTTATCTGCTTGGGCTCCTTTGCTGTCTATGGGCATCGAAGAGGCTCTGCCTCAACTTTACATCTGCCGTCTGTTATTGCAGTAACAAATTGCCACAAGGTAGTGGGTTTGAGCAATGCAATGTTATTACCATCTTTCCAGACAGAAGTTCTAACTGCAAGCAGGTGTCAGGGGACATGTGTTCCTTTTAGAGGTTTCACATGAGACTCCCCTTCCATGCCTTTCTAGCTTCTGAGGGTCCCTTCGTCTCATGTCTTGAGGCCCCTTTTACCATCCACGAAGTTCAAATTCTCAAACTTCTTGTTCTGTAAGCATTATCTTTTTCTCCCTGACTTTATTTTTTATTTTTATCACATTTCTTCCCTTACTACTTTGCTGCCCTCTCCCGGCCACCCAGAACTGAAATAACCACACAGAAATTGTATTAATTAAATCACTGCTTGGCCCATTAGCTCTAACTTCTTATTGGTTAACTCTTACATTTTAATTTAACCCATTTCTATTAATCTGTGTATCACCATCTGGGCTACGAGCAAAGTTTCAGCATGTCTATCTCTGGCTGTGGATCCATGGCATCTTTCTGACTCCGCCTTTCTTCTCCCAGCATTCAGTTCAGTTTTCCCTGCCTACCTAAGTTCTGCCTTATCAACAGGCCAAGGAAGTTTCTTTATTCATTAACTAATAAAAGCTACACATAGATAGAAGCACCTCCCACACCGCTGCTCATACCTCTCCTTGTGTTCTTTTGAGACAGGATCTCACAATATGTCAAATTATCATCAGATTTGTGTAGCTCAAGATGGCTTTTAACCTCTGGATCTCCTGCCTCCACCTCTCAATTACTGGGATTACAGACGTGGCCTGGCTCCTTTTCCTTTATAAGGATTCTTGTGATAGTGGTAAGCTACCAGAAAGTCCATAAAAAAAAAAAACCTCCCCATCAAGATCAAGATTTATAGTATATATATATATATATTCTTAGCCTATTAGGCATCTTTCCCCAGGTTCCAAGGATTAAGACACAGATGTTTTGAACACCTGTTATTTAGCCTGCTATATACGTGCTTATCTTAGAGAGAGAGATTACATATCTAAAATCATTTGGGAGTGCACATCTTCCCTTGAGCATCCCGAGTTTTTTTTTTTTTTTTAATACTGTAATGGTGTAGCTCTGAATTTATTTTTTGCTCCAGTGTCCTTCTCTGAAGGAGCTCAAATGCTCAGCTTCAACCTAAAGGAACTGAGAAAGAAATCACAAGAAATTTGAACAGTGGATGTGAAATAAAGGTCAGAGAAAGATATTTGTGTGCTGTTGCGCAGCATACTGGCATCTGTGAACTGGGTTTCAGACACTAATATAAGCTTCCTGGGACAGCAGTAGAAATGGGCATGTGCTGGCAATCTTCCCCCATGTGCTACCAGAAATTCTCCCAGGGTCTAGGAACCACTTGGCAACACTGCTTTTTGTTTTTTTTAAAGATATGGTCTCACTGTGTAATTCTGGTTATTCTGGAATTCATTGTGTAGAGCAGGCTGGCCTCAAACTCAGAGAGACCCGCCTGCTTCTGCCTCCCAAGTGCTGGCATTAAAAACATGCACTCCTGTACCTGGTTTCTATGTAACTCTTAGGTTTCTTTAACAGTTACTTTGCCCATTGCTGTAACCAGATTCCTCACTGGAAGCACACTAAAGAGGCTGGGCTTTATTTAGGCTCACGGGTTAGGAGATTTCAGTTTGTTACAGCACAGAAGGCCTGCTGCCTGACCTTGGTTGTTTTGGAGGCAGTGGTAACACTGCAGGGCATTCTCCTAGTGCATCATCGAACATTATTCTGCTGGAAGTGGGGCTAGAGTATATCCTTTGAAATCTGCTCACATTACTCTCTTTTACCAGTTGTAATTTTCTCAAAGCTGTGCTACATGGTAAAGACCAGATGTCCGAGCATCTGAGCCTTTGGAGGACATTACACATGCACTCATCATAATGATGGCAAGTTTGGTTCATCTGCAAAAATGTTATTGCCCACATCTTTTTGAGTAGTTAAGGGAGTATGTTTGGAAGTAGGTTGTTCGGGCCCAGGCTCTTGACTGCTTGGCTCTAGTCATGCTCCTAATCTGGAGGACTGATAACTACTGCTGTGTTCTGTTGCAATGCTAGGTCTCACTGGATCTCGGTGTGTCCCTGCATGCTGACCCAGTGCTTTCAGCTAATTTAGCAGCTTTGCTGTAAGTGTTATTTGGCTTAGTGACATACAGAAGTCACTCACTGAGGGGGTAAGTAAACAGTTAAGCCATATCAAGGCAGACTTTGGTGATTACAGGGATGTTAGTGGTAAAGTGATCATGTCCAATGTTTGGACATGATATTGCATTATGAAAATTGTCAGTACAGGGGTAACCTTTCTTACAGTAGAGATGTGACTGCTTTTACTAGGTTTTTTGTTTTCTTTTTTATTATTGTTTTCATTGAGCTATACATTTTACTCTGCTTCCCTCCTTTCCTCCCCCTCCCCTTTTACTCTCTCCTATGACCCCCATACTCCAAATTTACTCAAGAGATCTTGTTTTTTCTCCTTACTATGTAGATCCATGTATATCTTTCTTAGGGTCCTCTTTGTTGTCTCTTAGGTTCTCTGGGGTTGTGGACTGTTGATTGTCTTTTTTTTTTCTTTGCTTTATGTCTAGAAGCCACTTATAAGTGAGTACATATTATATTTGTCTTTCTAGTTCTGGGTTACCTTACTAAATATGTTTTTTTCTAGATACATTCATTTGTATGCAAATTTCAAGATATCTTTTATTTTACCACTATGCAGTACTTCATTGTGTAAATATACCACTTTTTTAAATCCATTCTTTGGTTGAGGTGCATCTAGCTTGTTTCCAGGTTCTGGCTATGACAAACAATGCTGCTATGAACATAGTTGAGCACATTACTTATGGTATGATTGAGCATCCTTTGGGTATATATCCAACAGTGGTACTGCTGG
>NC_022015.1:47858940-47876823 GCF_000317375.1 Microtus ochrogaster | reverse complement strand
TTTGACTTCTTCTTTCCTATTTGTATTCCCTTGATCTCCTTTTGTTGTCTTATTGTTCTAGCTAGAACCTCAAGAACTATATTGAATAGATATGGAGAGAGTGAACAACTTTGTCTTGTTCCTGAATTCAGTGGGATCTCTTTGAGTTTCTCTCTATTTAGCTTGATGATGGCTATTTGTTTGCTGTATATTGCCTTTATTATTCTTAGGTATGTTCCTTGTAACCCTGTTCTCTTCAAGACCCTTATCATGAAGGAGTGCTGAATTTGTCAAAGGTGTTTTCAGCATCTAATGAGATGAACATGTCTTGTTTCTTTTTTCTTTCAGTTTGTTTATATAGTGGATTACGTTAATAGATTTTATATGTTTGCCCATTTTAGGAGTTTAATTTGTGGGACAGAGGTATAATAAATTACTTTTCAAAAAGGAAATGGAGAATTTGGAGAAGTCTATTAACTTAAGAGATAAGAACAAAAACCAGACAGACAGGTAGCCCAGGAGAAATGATAGGTTTATCAAGTTGCTTCTAACTTGGTGACTGCCTGCCCTGGTTTGCCTGGCACTGTCCAATTTGTCACATGTAAAGCATGTATTAGGCCTGGGCAGGCTTCTGCAAGGTGAGGGCTTCTTCTGCAAAAATAAAAACCATCTGTAGGGAGATGCTGTGCCGATAGATTTTCACAGGGAGTATGGATGGGTGTATTGGTGGCTAGTGATCTGTGGAAGAGCACACAGCTCTTTGCCAGGAGCCAAGCCAGCATGTAAGTAGGGCACAACACTGCCCATTCGCCGTATCTTCCCCATGTCAGAGACATGGGGAAGCTGTCAGGAAAAGCTTAGACAATTATAAATAAATGAACTCATTTATTTTGCTTCATTCACACTTCCATTCATACATTCAGATGTGCCTGGAGAAACCAAGACACTGAGTTCTATAGTCAGTCATTCACACCTTAGTTTTAAATAGTTTGGAAAACCTTTCTCCAGAATATGCTTTGTTATAGATAGTATAGTTATAAGAAAATTCTGAAAGGCTGCAACTAAAGGCAACACTTTCAAAGGCTTGAGAGAGTTAGGAGCAAAGGATGAAATTCATCTTAGCAGAGTTGGTTGCTAGGCAGAAAACAATGTGGACAGCTGTGCAGAACATGAGCGTCCAGGGCCAAGGCCATTCCTCTTTCTCCTTTACACAGTGGTGTGCATGGTTGGGCCCTGATGTATCTCATTTGTTCCTGATAAATTTATAGTGTCCCTGCATCAATTATATAATGTCCCCTGTTTTGGTCCCTGTTACTCTTACATGACATAAACAGAGTCATCTTTTGTTTTACATTGCCCCGAAGGACCTAGATGGAAACTTGTTTATAGATGTTACTGTTTTTGCTTTCATGTTTTTTTTTTAAATAACTCTCAACGTGTTACAACATTTTTCTTCTTAATGTTTATTAAATGCCCTCAGCAACGCTCAGTCCTATTGAAAGAATATAAAAGACACAATTCATGCCAATAAGGGACATCCATATTAATAAATGAGAAATAAATATGCTTATATATGTATGCATTTTTTTCTTGGAAAGCGATGGATTGCTTTATTTAGATGAGACAATGTAGTTGGATCAATGCACTCAGTTCCCTCTGCTGCTGGTTTGCAAACAACAGCATTTCAACCCACAGTTGTCGCAATCACCTGACCTTGGCAGAACTGGTACTCCAGTTATGGCCAAATGAAACCATTTTTGTTGAAATGAGCCTCAGTCGGCTAAGACCTACTAAACCATATGGCACTCTATTGTATGTGATTTTCGCAATTCAATGACTGTGGTATTAGATCCTTCCGCAAGTTCTTCTGTGATCCTCTTTGTGTTGAGCTGCAAACAGACACCTTGCAACCTCCGTGGAGCATGCAGGCAGATGGGGTGCCGGTTCTAGACTGATACTTGTGCCAATCAGGGTTAAACTCCAGGTACATCTTAGGATTCCCTGATGATACAATCGAGCTGTGACCTCATTTGAGGCGTGGCATAAAGGATGAGAAAGAGGGTTTGAGTGTGAGAAAATGGAGGTAGTGAGGGTGCTGTTGGTAGAGGTGTCAGCACCCATGGCTTAGTCATGGAACTGAAGGTCGGTGGCCAGCATGGCTGGAACCCAGGAAATGGGGAGAACGTGAGACTGTAGGGGGTAGCCAGGCCAGATCCTGCAGCCCTGAGTATATTCATTCAGTGAGTTAGCCAAAGTGTAACCAACCATTCCTGTGTAAGTGTGCTTACTGTGAGCCTCCTATTCTGATTGGCTTTTAGAAACAAAGTCATAAAAGAGTATTATGTATAGCTATTATTATTTAAGGACCAAAGAAGCCATGAAAGGACTTTCGGCAGGGATATGATGAAGCCTAACATCCAGGTTGCATTTGTAAGGATCATTCTAGTATCATCTGATATAAAAAGTATTTGAGGCGTACGAGTGGTACAGTTGCATGAGAAGATCGGAAGCACCCTTTCATCTGCACGATGGCAAGGTGGACATGGCGGGTCATCCAGGAGCTCGTGGCTCATTTTTGTCAATAGCCCGTGGCTCTGGAGCTATGCAATAGAGCATCTCTGAACTGACTGTGTAAACGCATAGCTATTTTTAAAGAAGTTCCAGTCTGTCCAGTTTTGAGTTGTCAGAGGCGCCTACTACAAAGAATGGATTCTATGGTCCACTAATTTGGAAGGTGTTTATGTTAATAAATAGAGTGGAAACAAGCCTGGCGGTGGTGGTCCACGCCTTTAATCCCAGCTCCTAGGAGACACGGGAAGGCAGATCTCGGTGAGTTAAAGAACAGCCTGGTCTACAAAGTGAGTTCCAGGATAGCCAGGACTGTTACAAAGAGAAACCCTATCTTGGAAAAAACAAAAATAAAAACAAAAACAAGACAAAACAAGAGAGTAGAAACAAGAGTCAAGCTTTCAGTATTGCCTTGGATTTTCAAAGTCATACCCTGGTCCACCATCAGAAAGCTAAGGGATTAGGAAGCTACTCTATATTGTCACCACAGGTACAACTCTTAGACACTCTGCAGTTTCTTGCTGGCTTACCACAACAAGTATGGCAAAACAAACAAGCAGAATAAAACAAACTGCTATTACCCATAATATTCCAGAAAATGCTCAGGGCAGTTAGGAAGCAGATGCTAAGACCTCCACCACAGTGAGCAGGTCCTTCAAGAACAGCCCTGGTGATGCTTGATTTTACTTCATGTCTGGCCGGTACAATCTGTACCATGTCTGGTGACTTGCTGCATAAGGAGTGCTTAGCATCTTAGCTGTGCACTTGTGAAGGCCATTCACAGAGCCCATGACAGAACCAAACGAAGCTCACCCTGATGTTAGTGGATCTTTCCCAAGCTCATCACACTTAATCCCAGCAGTATGTGTTTGGATATTCTTGAATCCTGGGGTCTTCCATTGGTCAATTAGGACTAATATATTTAGCTTCCAGACTCTTGGGAATTAAGCTAAATATGATAATATGTAGGAGAGGAACAAGATGCCTGACAAAAATTCAGCTTTTAGTAAATGAGGCACGAACCAAAAAAAATTACAGTGCACCACTGCCCAGCTTTGTAGACTCAGAATCCCCCAAGAGGAACAATATTGCTTATGGCTGTATGGTTTGGTGGCCTGGGTAGAAGTAGCCTTTGTACTGTCTACATGGAACTTAAAGAGTGTATATGCTCTGAAAAAATGACTGGAATATAAGTGTATGTTATTTCAGTTTTTTAATTAAAAATGCATATATTTTTATTCTCCGAGAATTGTATACATATATACAATGTATTTTGAATGTATTTTGATCATATTCACCCGGACTCCCTCTTCCCACCTCTTCCTAGATCCATCCCTACTCCCTTACTACTCCCAGTTTTGTGACCTCTTTTTTTGTTGTTGTTTTTTTAAAATAACCAACCAATGATCAAATTTATGCTGCTCGCATTTTCACATACATGGGGCCATCCACTGGATGACCAGACTCTTACAGAAACTGACTTCCTAATAACTCCCCACTAAGAGGCGGAGCTTGGGCATGTCTTTCCCTTTCATGCTGGAATGTGGCCTGGCTTAATCTTGGGCAACAGCTCCTGTGAGTTTACTAGGAAAGCCTTTCTTTCCCTGGAAGACAGTGATTTGCTCTGGTCCTTCCTGACCTACCTCTGGCTCTTGGAATTTTCTCTCTCCTCTTCTGCGATGGTGCCTGAGCTTTGAAGAATTGGATATGATAAAGACTGCCCATCTGTAGGTGTGCACTCCACAGATCCTTCCTCTCTGGACTTGTACCATTATGCGTTTCTTCATCAACCCTTGTCCACCTCTCAAAGAAGCTTCTCTACTTCTTTTTTATTTTTAATGAGTTTTAAAAATCATAATAAAAACCTACAAGCATAAACAATGAAAGGAAGGTTCCTCTCGTTTTTTTTTAATTTTATCTTAAAATATTCCTACAACTATATACAACTATAAATCCTTCATTTTTCCTCTTTGCAATAATTGGGCCACATAATAGTTACCTAGGGTGTGTAGCTTTCTTAATTCTTAACTCACTGTATCTTGGAGTTGGAATTATTTTTATGTGTATAGAATGAATGACCTCTTGTTGACAGCTGGGTGTTTTGAACGTTTGCAGAGTTTACTCTGACAGCTGTCTATAGGTGACTATCTGCAGAAAAGACTTGTAGACATAGGTGGGGTCCATGGTTAGATGCATCCTCAAATGGCATCTCATCTTATACTTTTGACCAATCTGGTAGAACCACCCTTGCTGCCGACATACCTACAGCATTGTGCCATCATCTCTTAGCTTTTGCCAATGAGGGCTGGGAAGTGAAGAGCTAATGACAGTGTGGGCCAGAAGTAATCCTGACAAGGAACGAGGGATGAAAGATGAACTAGAAACACTGAGAGAGGGGAAGCTAGTAGGTTTCCAACAGTGATGGCGTGCCAAGCAGTGACTGGACTAGACACCTCATGTTCTAACATTTATTCCACACCAAGCCGTAAATAGTCTCTTTAAAACCGCATGCATGTGTGCACACATGTGTGCCTCAGTACATGTGGGACCTCAGCAGACAACCCTGGCTTGAGGCAGGTTCTCTTGTGCACTGCTGTGTATGCTATTCTATCTGACCCAGGAGCTTCTGGGGGTTCTCTTGTCTCTGCAGTTCTTCTCACTGTGGGGGTGCTAGAATTACAGATATGTACTACAGCAGCTGCCTTTGTGGGATTTGAACTCAGGTTCTTATGCTTTCCTGAGAAGTTCTTTCCTCACTGAACCCATCTCCTTAGCTCCCCCTAAGCCTGTTTACTTTGATGACCAGTGTCTGCTTCCAGTGCCTCCTGTGAGCTTCTCAGTTTTCTACTGAGCAAACTAACACTCAAAGAGGCTGAGTGATTCATCCAAGGTCCAAAATCAACTGAAGTTGAGACAGGGGATCCAGTTGACAACTTCTCGTCTATTGGTTTAGCCTAGGATTTCGGTCTACACTGGAAAGGTCTCAGTAGGTTTGAATGCGTCCTCAGGATGAATTCTACCCCCAGTTGGTGCTTAATGATTCGGTTGAATCCAGCCATTTCCTGTACCACAGAGTTTCTTTGTATGGGAGTGATTTTGTGATCGGGTCTCATGGAGCCCATGCTCTCCTTGAATTCACCATGTGCCCAAGGCTGACTTGAACTCCTGATCTTCACGTCTGCACTATGCCTGCTTATGGTCAGTTCTTCAGGGTTCCTCCCGAGGAAATATGTGTTCTTTCCACCAAACTACTATATTTACTTAAGGAGAACTTCATAAGCTATGTGTAATAAAGAGCTTAAGACTTTTGTTTAGAAAATTATGTAGTCACTCTTGAATTTGAACCTTAAAACTTCAACATTTCCTGGGTAGGCCCGGAGGTGGGGCTGTGACCCGTGACCTCTTCCTGCTCCTCTTGCTCAGGACCGCTGAGATGGAGGACTCACTGGGATGTCCTTGGCAGTATATTTCACTTAGTTTTGAGTCATCTGCATTGGTCAGGGCCTTTTCCACTTGAATCAAAACTGTGAGGGTTTGGACTTTCTCTTGAGTTTTAATGATAGCGTGATGTCCCAAGTTCCAAAAGGAGACAATGTTAAAGTGACACCGAACATGTGGTAGGGACATGACAAGGACACCAACCTTAGAAAACAACCCACAGTTTATAACAAAAAAAAAAATAACCCGGGCCAATGACGTTTTAATTAAGAAAGCTCAAGGTCTACATTGTACCAGCTGGACAACATCCTCACAGTGGTCATTCCTTCAGTGCAGAGCCACGAGTGTCTAGAGAATTAGACATTTATTGTATTTGCCTGAAGCAAGGAAAGTGTCACTGTTAAAGAATGGAATATGAGCGCTGCAGTGGTCTTAGAAATTAACTAGCCCAAAATCCAATTTTCCAGAAAAGAAAACACAGGCTCAAGAGTACATGCTGTTCAGCTGGGGCGTCAGCCGAAATGAGACATGAGGCACGAGCTTTGCCTGTGTGGCTGGGTGATCCACAGCATGTATGCGTACGTGGGTGCGGGTGCGTGTGCACGCATGCATATAGGTATGCAAAAATGTCAGCATCGATCTTCCTCGATTGTTCTGTGCTTCAAATTTATTCATGTGTGATTGCATGTAGGTGGTGAGGAATCCTTGTGTGTCACAGTGTGTGTAGGGATACCAGGGGACAAATTTGCAGACTTATTTCTTTTCTTTCACCTTTATGTGGGTTCTAGGTATCCAATTCCAGTAGCTGAGCTTGCAAGGCCAAGTGTCTTCAGTGAGTCTTCTGTGTCCATCTCCACCTTATTTGAGACAGGGTCTCTTAGGGAACCTGGAGTTTGCTGATCAGCTAGACTAGCTGCCTAGTTGGCCAGCAGGTCTCAGGGATCCTCCTGTCTCTGCGTTCCTTTCCTGAGCAGCTGGGATATATATATATATATATATGCCACCTCGCTTGTACTTGGGTGCTGGGACTGCAGATACATGTCCTCATGTTATGTATCAAGCACTTTACCAACCCCTTCACTACGAGAACACAGTTGTTGAATGTTTTCTTCATTTCTTTATCAAAGTGGGCTGGGCATACTTTCATACCTACTGGTTTTAACTGAGAAAGAATAAAAAGAAAATGAAATCATGTTAAGAGACGAGAATAAAGTAAAGTTGATCAAAGCATTTATCCCCAAAAGCTGAACTCAAAGATCGTTCTAGAAGTTACTGCTTCACTTGAGGGCTGCGCCTCCTGTCTCCCGATCTAAGTAGTGCTGCTATCTCTGAGAATAATCAGCCGCGTAAGACGTGTTTCAAATTAACTGTGTAAATAACCCATCAATGCCCTTCACTGTCCGTCTCTCGGCAAACAGAATGCAATGTGTTTTTATAACTAGAGAGCTATTTGACTTTTTCCCTCTTCCCCACATTTGGATATAGATTGATATAGCATTACTTAAAATGCTGCATATAAATTAAACATTAAACAGGCGATATGGAGAAGCTAACTGCCCCAATAGAATCTTTAGTTCTGCAGTCACTGCCTAAAGGACACTCATATTTCATATCGGGTGTCCTTCTTTTGAAAAGTGACCACCAAGGTTCAAGTGACATTTAAGTATATCAGGTGGCTGCATAATTTATGGGCCTTTTTGTTTTGTGTTCTTACTTTAATGAAACACAAGGAAGCAGGCTGTCCTCAGATATTAACATGTTCCCCTGTGCTTTCCCCCGCCTGTCTCTGCAGATCGGCGCACTGAAGGACTACTATCACTTCTACCATAGTAGGACCTTTAAAAGGTCTGTTCTCTCGAGCAGAGGAACCCACAGTTTCATCTCCATGGAACCAAAGGTAAGGAAAACCAATTGGATGGGGACCAAGAAGTCATGCTCCTGCATTTTTCATTGGTGATAACACAAGGAGCCCGTGACCAAGCCCGAGGCTCCTGTTTCTAATCTGTCACAGTATCCTTTGGTTCAGTATCTGCTCTCAGGCAATGCTATTCAATGGCTAGATTTTTATTGACCCGCCACTGGCATCCCACGTGGGGAGCAGCTCAGGGTTAGTTCTAGATAGGAGCTTTTATGCAGGATGGCGAGAGGCTGCCGCTTGAGAACACAGATCAATTAAATGTGTCTAAAGGAAGAACATGTCATCTCTCATCTGCATGCAGCTTGAGGTCCTGTGAGCTCCATGGGTGACTTCTCCCTGCTAGTACTCTTAAGTCAAAATTGGCTTACAGTAAGACTTGCTGTTTTCTATGGCATGGATAGTCTTAAAGCAGACCGTGTCTGGGAGAGAAAGCATGCTTGAACCCTTAGGAGCAAAAGCCAGCTCCCACTTTTAAGGGGGTTGTCTAATATCTTTGTTGCACCTGGTCCTTTTTGAGCTGTATAGTAGTGTTCTCCTGGGAGACCCTAGCAGGAAGTAGTGACAAATACAGGTCTCCCATGTGACGACATGAGGTGGTTTGGCATGAGATGGGGGAACTGAGAAATATTGGGTACAAACTAAGAGAAGACAACCAAGACACTGACATCAAGTTAAATAGCTGTCTTTATTAATTAAGTAGGAGGCAGGAACTGACCTCCGTAGAATTAGCTGTCCCAGACGTGCTAAATAACGGAGAAGGAGAGGCAGCTCTGCCAACTTGCCTTAGGCCCTTTGTGGGTTCCTGGTATATAATTCAGTGCTTAGGTTATTTCGCCTCTTCCCCTCCATTGTGATTTTGGTCTGCCATAAAACTCATTCTCAAATAGATTGAGAATCAGGCCCCTACCAGCAAGCATAACAGCCTCAGGTAGAGGCGCTTGGAAAATTACATTCCTTGTTAAAAATGCTCTTATGTGAATTTTTGTGCAATTTGGTGTGTGATTTGGAGTCTTACCTTCTGTTATGGGCCATGGTTTACTCCGTGTCTCTTTCAAGGTTTTTGCAGCTATGAAGAGACACCATGACCACGGTAACTCTTAGGAAAGAAAGCATTTAGTTGGAGCTGGCTTACAGTTTAGAGGTTTAGTTCACTATCTTCATGGTGTGAAACATGGGAGCATGCAGGCAGACCTAATGCTGGAGAGAGAGCTGCAAGTTCTTTATCCAGACAGGCCGGCAGCAAGAAGAGAGAGAGTGACACTGGGCTTGACTTCAGCATTTGAAACCCCAAGGCCCACTCCTTACTGACGCACTTTCTTAAACAAGGCCACACCTAGTCCAACAAGGCCGCACATTGCAATAGTGCCACTCCCTGTGCATCTATGGGGAGCATTTTTATTAAATCACCACACTCTGTTTAATTTTTCTTTGAAATGTTACCATAGAATATTATAGCACAGTGTTCTTGACTGAAATTATATCTCTGGTCATTAGAAAAATCACATTTCTTTCAGGCTCTTCCTTTTGTGTGGCTTAGGGACATATAGTGGCTTGTGGATAATATGTACATATTTATTTCTATTTAGACTATTTTTCTAGAAAAGTAGTATGTTGGGGCAGTTTGAATTTGCTACGTTTTAAAAGCAAAGTCAAGGTTCTTTCGTCTGTTAAGCAACTATCTTGAACTTTGGCAATTAGCATGAATTTTCTTTCAAACCTCATGTGCAAAGTCCACATGGCGTTTGAAAAGTTGGCTTGAGAATTAGGAACGGAATGTGACGAGACTTTGTTTACCTGAGGAAGGATTTACCGAATAAGGAGCAATTCCCATTCTTAATGTTATCTTAGGCATCATGGTTTTCTTATCTCTGTGTATGAAATAGTTTGTGTATGATCCAGCAGAAACCTTGGATCCTGGGACATTCAGTACCTGAATGCCACCCTCCTCACCCAGTCCAGGGGTGCAAGGCCAGTTAAGTCAGTCCAGAGGAGGCTGTGCCATTCTTTTCTTCCTCAGTTAAAGGAATAACCAAGAGTAGGGCTAGGCCTGAGTCTCCACCCCTGCAATTCTTCCTATGACTGCCACTCATACTGCCACAAAAGTGGGGTTCCCTACCCTTTCCGTTGTATTTCTGTTGCCCGTTGGTTCGCTGACTATTTCCTGAGCCCCAGTATCTCCAGCCCCATGTCAGGTTCCCGGGTATCTGTTGCTGTCTCCCAGAGAAGCTTTCAGGGACCCTCAGGATAGGCTGGTGCTTCTCAGGGTTGGGGTTCGTGGGGAAAGGAGATAGAAGGCATTGTTTGCCCCCTCTAACTGCCTCAAAAAGCTTAGACTCAATTGGCAATTTTTTTTCTCTTCAAAGTTAACTAAACAAACAAAACAAAACTCACCAACCTTTTTAAAATTTAGCATGAAGTTGTAAAAATAGCTTTCCAGATGCCCATGCTTTCCACTCTCCCTTCTCTTCTTATCTGTCGACATACGAGCACATTCACACACATACACGTGGATATTTGCAGACTGTGTTACAAATACATTCCTTCCTGAGGTCTGTGTTTTTTTTCTCCCAACAGCATTAAATAAGTAAACAAATACCTCCACTATGCATTCATTAAACATGAGGGTATTCTACACTGTAATCATAAATGCAATAATGGAAGTCTGGATATCAACACTGACAGACTTTACATTCCCGCTGCTTTCTTCTGTGGTCCAGGATCACCTTGAGGGGTCATATCTCCCAAGTCCTCTTAACTCTGTTATACTCTCCAGCTTTCTCTGCTTTAGAAGGGTATACGCCAATAGCATAATCCAGTACATTTTATGTCGCCTGTGCTCTCCTTCTTATTTATTTATTTATTTATTTAAAGATTTCTGCCTCCTCCCCGCCACCACCTCCCATTTCCGTCCCCCAGTCAAGTCCCCCTCCCTCATCAGCCTGAAGAGCAGTCAGGGTTCCCTGTCCTGTGGGAAGTCCAAGGACCTCCCACCTCCTTCCAGGTCTAGTAAGGTGAGCATCCAAACAGCCTGGGCTCCCACAAAGCCAGTACGTGCAGTAGGATCAAAACCCAGTGCCATTGTTCTTGACTTCTCAGCAGTCCTCATTGTCCGCTATGTTCAGCAAGTCCGGTTTTATCCCATGCTTTTTTAGACCCAGTCCAGCTGGCCTTGGTGAGTTCCCGATAGAACATCCCCATTGTCTCAGTGTGTGGGTGCTGAGTTCCTTGCTCATACTCTCTCTCCTTCTACTCCTGATTTGGACCTTAGGATTTCAGTCTGGTGCTCTGTCTCCTTTCATCGGATTCAAGTTCCATGGGAATGCTTTTGGCCCCATGGTGCTGGGTGCAGATGCCCCTTTCTCTGCACCATCTAGGAAGGCTCAGGATGCTCGCTTGTTCTATTGTAGACATTGACTTTAACTCCGTTGTTAGGATCGGCTTTCTACTTTAGAACTTCTGTTTTCACTCGGTTTGGACATGCCTGATAATCTGAGCACTTAGGAAGCTGAGGCAGGAGGATCATGATTTTGAGGACAGCCTTGGATACATATAGTATGATTCTGCCTTAAAATAAGTAAATAAATATAGCTGGTTTTCCTTTTTTTTCCTTTTTTTAAATTTTCCTGACTGCTTTTTTTAAAAATTATTTTTATTGAGCTATACATTTTTCCTGTTTCCCTCCCTCCCTCCCCTTTCTCTTTCTACCCTTTCCTATGACTCTCCACACACACCCAATTTACTCAGATCTTGTCTTTTTTCCTTCTAATATAATGTTTTTATTTCCTTAATCAGTAAGTACTTAATAAAATTTTTGTCAGAATACATTTAAAGACAAGTACATACAATTTACTTAGCACATGGTTTTGAAGACCAAATAAGCATTCCAGTGTCATCTCTGGTAAGGATTCCCCATGGTTGTGTCACTTTGTTGATGGCATGATGGTGAGAGTGTGTATGAGAGATTTTTCAGGGCAAGACAGGAAGCCAGGGAGTAGGCCAAGAAGGCTCTTTTAAAATATCACTCCTGTGGGACTTACTAATCTCTCCCAGAAAACCCTTTCCCCTTAAACATCCCCTTAGTGACCAGACTTTCAGTTCATGCACCATTTGGAACAAACCGCACCCAAGCCATAGCACTACGCAAATTTCCATGTGCGTCTACTCTCTCCATTCTGAGTTGGCCTTCCAAAAGTATATAAAGAATGAGCCGGTTATGTCAGTCACTTCTCACTACGCAAATTTCCATGTGCGTCTACTCTCTCCATTCTGAGTTGGCCTTCCAAAAGTATAGAATGAATGAGCCGGTTATGTCAGTCACTTATTAAAGTCTGGTGTGTGCTTGATCCCAGAGCAGAGTCATATCTGTGGCATGGGACCATGGGAAATGGCTTTGTGGATGACACTGGCGATGCTAACTTCATGTTACTTTTAACTACCACCTTCTCAAGAAAGGGAAAATAGCAGGCTGAATTGCAGGGCGCACACACACACCAAACAGACTGGCTTTGTTTGCTCTACTAAATTGCATGGCTACTTATGACTTTACTTAGGGGGTTCCAAAGAAGGAAAGACCAAAGCAGCAACCCAATGAGAATAAACCTCTCAATGCTAAGGAAGTTGTGTGGTCAGCCGGGGCACATGAGCCTTGAGAGCAAGAATAGCCTTGATTCCCACATGTTAACTTTACGCTGTGATTATCATTTTAAATGACAGGGACTCGCAGACTTCTGAGAGGACAGCACTTGTATAATCATAACACAGCCTGACAGGAAGCACTGGCACATTTTACAGCAGTGGGGTAGAAAGTCTTCCATTCTTCTGTGTGTGTGTGTGTGTGTTATGCACACATGTGTGAAGTCATGTTAACCCTGCTTGCGTATGTAGAAGTCACAAGCCAATGTGCTGTCTTCCTCTCTTCCTTTCTTCCTTCGTTAGTTTTTGAGATAGTATCTCATTGAACCCAGAGCTTGGTTTTTGTTTTGTGTTTTATTTTTGTTAGATTTCTTGGCCATTTCTTCACAACTTTACCCACATGAGGGCCTAAGGCATCATTCTCTTTTTTCTTTCTGAGTGATCAGTCTTCCTTCCGAGAGCCAAACTCTTCTTGAAACAAAAGACTACTCCCACTTCTGGACCTTCTTTCTTTTTAAGTATTTAATTTTTGAATTATGTGTAGATGTGTGTATTTGTGTGTGGGTCTGTGCAGGTGCCCACAGCATCTAGAGATTGAATACCCTGGAGCCAGTGTTACAGGTAGTTGTGAACTACCCGTACATCATGGAAGCCAGACTGGGTCCTCGGCAAGAGGTGTACCAACACTTAAATGTGCAACCACCTCTCCAGTCCCTCTCAGAGTTTATTAATTGATCCATGTATCCATCTTTGCCAGCTACAGTTCAAAGTTATAAAAACCTGCATTCAGATCCCTGGTACCTATATAAAAGCCAAGTATAGTGTCAGTAACCCCAGTACTGGGGTGGGTAGAGATAGCTACCAGGAGCTTTCTAGCCAGCAAATCTGGTCCAAACAGCAACCTCTTGATTCAAGGAACAACCGTCTCAAAAACTCAAGGCACCATCAGCAGGACACGATGTAGCGGCGGCTCATTCATCCTTCTGTTGTCCAGGCCTATGTAGGGTGGACCCAGTGAGCAGGGAAGATAATGTTCTCTCATTTTCCTTTTCTTTATCAAGAAATAGAAAATCTTAAGTCACACATTTTCAATAGAAGTAGCACTTACTGAGTTAAGTCAATGTAAGTCAAGTATGAACTGCCTTTAAGTTAACTCCCCAAGCTATGAGAACAGCTTTCTTTCTTCATATTAGATCTTATCTGGAAGGTTCTGGCCTCTCTATCTTTTGTCTTTCCTTTTTCTAATTCTTTTCTTATCTTTAGATCACTTACAGGTTGGTTTTTATCTGAATCCACACAGACTCAGCCTGTACTACGGACTAGGGTGAGGAGGTGTTCTTTCTTCCTAAGTCATGTGCCAGGAGGCCCTCATCACATGGATGGCTGCATGTCCCATGGAGAACTACTCAGAGGATGTCATGAAATCACAGGCCTTTTGCTTCCACTGTCTCTTTCCTATGCGAGACAGGCCTAGCTTCCACTGTTCTCTTAAAGAGTGTTTCCAGATCTGTTTGAGTGTGATAACCACGTTCACAGGAAATGCGGCCAAATGCCGCTGTATTGGAAGAGATTGAATATGTTAGCTTTAATCTGCGTACCTTTCATTTCTACGCACTGTGTCTACTTCTGCCTTCCTGAATCATGCAGGGTGGTACGTCAGTGGTGACGCAACAGCTCCATGACTATGTGAGCCCTTGGCTTGTGCTGCTGGGGAAGAACTTGTCTCCAGGTCAGTGTGGCCCAGGATGGAGTTCCAGGCTTGAATTCATAGGCATCCTGCCTGTTTGCTACATTTGTACATAAGCCATTTCCTCTGATAAGAGCTAAGCATTCAAGCATTGTCTAAGAGTGAGGGGGCTGGAAGAAGGGAGGCCAGAAGAAATGAAGGATAAACTAGTGGGAGAAGAAAAATTCAAGTTCCTCTGTGTTCCAGTTTGCTGCCTTCCCTGATCTGAGTTTCAGATGTGTGCTCTCCTTTTTGATTTTTGCCTCAAGATTGACAGCTGCACCTCTCGACACCGTCTGGAAAAGTTGCACAGATCAAGTTTGTGTCTGCCAATTCCCATTTCACCCTAGATTCATTATATAATTCTAGAAAACTCTTTCACCATCTGTTGATCATTAAGTGACCCATGGAGGCCACCGGCATATCAGTTAGCTCTGTTCTCAACCTGGGAAGAATTCTCCAATAGATTAAATGTGTGCAATAAGTTGTCCACATCCTTGATCTCCCAGGGGACTTTGTAGATTTAAAAAAAAAAACCTGCAGGAAGAAGTAAGTATACCCATGCACCTGAGGTCAGCCTCATAAACTGCAGTGTTTGTTTGTTTTGCCAGAAATTAATTTTCCATCTGGGCTGGTGTTCCAGTGACTTGTGTGTGTGTGTGTGTGTACATGGTATATGCATGGTGTTGAGTGGTGTGTGTGTGTCCTGTGGTGTGTGTAATGGGGTGTGTGGTACAGTGTATGTGTGTGTGTCCTGTGTGTGTAGTTTGGAATGTGTGTGTGGTGTGAGGCGTGTGGGAGTTGTGTGTAAGTGTGTATGTGTGTGGTGTGATGTAGGATGTGTGTATGTGGTGTGTATAGTGTGTGTGGTGTGTGTATGTTTGCGGTGTAGTGTGGAATGTGTGTATGTGTGTATGGTGTGGTATGTGTGTGGTGTGTGGTGTGTGTGTGGAATGGGGCGTGTGGGGGTTGTGTGTATGTGTGTATGTATGTAGTGTGTGTAGTGTGTATGTGGTGTGTATATGTTTGTGGTGTAGTGTGGAATGTGTGTGTGTGTTTGGTGTGGTGTGTGTGTGGTGTGGGGTGTGTATGTGTGTTTGTAGTGTAGTGTGGAATGTGTGGGGTGTGTGTGTATGTGTGTGGTGTGGTGGGTGTGGTATATGAGGGTGTGGGTGGTCGGTGTCCCACTTTCTATTTTAAATGTGATAATGACATAATAGCTTGTCTTCTGTAGATGATTTTATAAGTCTCAGAACATTGCCTCTATTTGTGCTCACTCAGCTTTGGAGTGATCTGAGATGTGCTGGAGTTAGTGGCTTTGGCTGCGTATTTCCACAAGGCGCGAATGACTATGTTGTCTTGGGACAGGGATCAGAGGTTTTGTGTTGCCTGACAGTCTCCTTCCATCATTCTTTGCACCAGGGAAGGAAAGTCTTGAGAAACACCTTGGAGTGCGTGGAGAAGAAGCACGGGTTTGGATGGTGTCTCGTGCAGAGAGCATTTAAGGAGACCTGTTTTGTTTAAGGCTTTGTGCTGTACCCCATTTTACCAGCTATGAAATGTAATCATGCTAGCAACCCCCGTCTTTACCTTTTCAAAGCATTTCTGAGTCTTTGAAACGGCCCATTCTCCTGGGAGAAGCTTGTCAGCTATAGTTTTGCAGCTCAAGAAGATAGCCAGGAGCGCGGGAGGGACGTGAGGAGCATGGTGGTTGCAGAGTTCACTGTGTTCTCCATCTCCCCCCCACCTTTCTGTCTTGCTCCCTCCCTTCCTGTCTTGCTTCCAGGTTTCCCAGATGTCTGGACAGACAGAACACAGAGGGTCAAATTGTGCATTTTGTGGATAGTTGATGGGAAAGCTGAGCTCACAGCCAGAATCCCTGATGGACGGGCAAGAATTAAAAAAAGATTTCTCGGCCATTTTGGCAAGACTGCCAAGTACTTATAAAAGTGTTCTTGGGGATAGAGATTTTGTTTGCAGGGTCATAAATCTGATGCTTACGATGTGAGTGCAGGTAACAAGGTGTGAGAAGGCATGCAGGAAATCTGGGCACACGGAAAGATCAAGATCAATCTGGGCAAGGTCCAGATCTCACTGTGGAGCCCTGGCTGAGCCACCCCTGTGGTCTGTGGTCGGAAAGGAGCAGCTGTGCAGCTGCAAGGCCCTGCACTCACCCTTGTGGCCAGTGCCAAGGCACCTGTAATTCTCCTTTAATACCGATTCCCTGTGTTCCATGTGGACAAGGCATTCAGAATTGGTAACTATTTCTGTGAGCCAAAGGAAACAGAACGGAAGGTTGTCCCCACTTGTGAGCCCTCATGTTGGCTTTTAGAATTCATAAAAAAAAAAAGCACAAATGATAGTTCCCATCATTCTTGTGGTTTGCTTTGTTCAGACTCTACTCCGTAGTGGGGCTCAAACATGGTTTCCCTCTGTATCTTAGGACTTTAGTTGGAATTCTTATAATTCTGGAGAGATCAAGCCCACAGGCTAATCAGATGTTGAACTAATGTCTTCTAGGAGTATGTAGACAGGCGACAGGTCACTCAGGGCCACTTTAGCCAAAAGAGCTGGGTGACTGTGTTCCTTCTAACCTTCCACTAGCTTGGCACGAAGACCTCCTGGTACCCTGGAAGAAAGGCTTAGCATGTGAGGAGCAGGTAGATAATTCAAAGGCAAAAGATGGAAAGGGAAAGCATTGGAAGCTGTTATGGGCAAGGCAGGGATTCAGTGAG
This sequence comes from Microtus ochrogaster, assembly GCF_000317375.1. Classification (NCBI taxonomy): domain Eukaryota; kingdom Metazoa; phylum Chordata; class Mammalia; order Rodentia; family Cricetidae; genus Microtus; species Microtus ochrogaster. Next base: position 47,859,827 of record NC_022015.1, on the reverse strand, counting down.
GAAGGGTTGCACAGTCCTCTCTGCTGTGTGAAGGAAAGTTACCAGCTGTAAAACCTGCTTATTTTTCATAGTTAATGAAATATTTCTAAGATGTTAAAAACATCATGTTTGGCCGCAAGATCTCGCTGTCTAGCCCTGGCTGAGCTGGAGAGTCACAACTATCTTTAAAAACCCAAACAATCTTAAAATGTCTAAAAGGTAGAATAACAAAACTTTGACAGTTTTTTGATTGGTGTTAAGGAAAGACTTTTTATTGTATGTGGTTCGTTGAAATCTTAGGACAAATTATAAAAGCAGAAATAAGCAAATAGGGGATGCATGGGTCCCGCACAGAAAAGCCCCATACCAGCTAAAAACCAGAACCACTTCAGTTGTCTGTCCAAGGAGAGAAACCACTCCAATCAGGCATTTACCACAGTATAGTAAGTAATGCATTTTTTTTTTCTGTGCACAGATTTCTCAAAGGTCAACCAATTCTATAGTACCAAAAAAGAGAGCTTTTGGGCAAAAAGAGCTTTTGGATTTTCATTCTATCTGCGAAGGGTGAGCTCTTAGATTCTATCAAATTCTTATGTTTGAAGTGTCAACATTGCTCAGGCATGTCCTTAAGTCTATGACAAAATAGAATAGCATGAGTTCTACATGTAAGAAAAGATAAAAAAAAATGTCGGTTAAATCCTAAATGATTTGTCTAGACATATGGATAGTGAAAGATCTACAAAACCATTTGCAAAGTTTACAAACAATATGCCAGAAGAATGAAAGATACATTCTGATAGAATTAAAAAATGATTTGTCAGTGTTTGACTATAGTTATGTATAGAATATGCTTGAAAATGTAAATAATATGACTCTTATCTTATTTTTCTTTTTTTTAATTTTTTTTT
>NC_022015.1:47825334-47858500 GCF_000317375.1 Microtus ochrogaster | reverse complement strand
TCTTCTTCTTCTTCTTCTTCTTCGACAAGATGTCTTTAGAAGTTTCCATGGGAAGAAGTGACAGTAAGGAACGACTGCTCATGTTCTGCCCTGGCCAACTAGCTTAGCTAGGTTGCATGTCACTTACAAGGAGGGAAAAAGTTGGGGCTATGGCAATCATTAGACTTTGGTGATGGGTCTTAGCATTGATTTGCTTCCTCTCCTTCATGCCAACTTTGGAGAGGCCAGGATCTAGTCAGCACTATTTTCTCTCATCTTTTGCTGAGATTTTTAGTTAACTTTAAATAATATATTCACTGAACATCTTTATTCAATTGATTAATAACTATCAAAAGCATAAAATGGCACGTACAGAATTGTACATTTTTATCTATCACTATGGCCCCACAAACTTTTTCCTTCCTTGTAACTTGTGCCATGGTCAGTGTAGTTACCAAAGACAGCAGAGCAGTCATTCTTGAGTGTTTTCTCTGTCCTGTCTTTAGAATCATCCATTGGTGTGCTTTGCTGTGCCGGTACACTTTATCTTGGAGCTGTGTGCCTTTCTCCTCTGCATGGACATCAGCGAGTTTCATCTGCACCATCCTTGGCCTGGTTCGCCACCATCGCCTCAGCTTCTGCTTTTGATTGTCCACAGTCCTTGTCAGGCAATCAGCTGCCAAGGATATCACTGTGACTGAGCTTTCCAGTGACTCTCCATTGACCTCAAAATAAAATCCCACTTCTTAAAAATGATCTTCCAGGAGTGCTGTGACCTGCTTTCTTCCTAATCTTTTAAGCTTTCTTTGTGCTCAACACACTGAACCTCATCTTTCTATGTCACTTTACATCTCTCAATACTTAAAACATTTCCCCCCCCCCATTCGCCACGCCTAATGTATGCTTTCTTTATGTTTTGCATGGTGTATGACTCTTCCTTCTTCTTTTTCTCCTCTCCCTTGTTCACCCTCACCTCTTTCTTTTCTCTGCCTCCTCTTTTGTTTTGTTTTATTCTGTTTATTGTCCTACTGTAGAGCCTTGGTGGACCTGGTGCTCATTCTGTAGATTAACCTAGCCTTGAATTCATAGAGATCAACATTCCTCTGCCTCCTGAGTACTGGGATTAAAGGCATATGCTATCACATCTAGGACTAATTCAAGATGTCTCTTGTAGTCCAGGCTGGCCTCCTTGAACTCGCTATGTAGAGGGGGATGATTTGAACTCCTAATCTTTTTGTCTCTCCCTCCCAAGTGCTGGGATTCCTGGTTCTCATTCTTCATGTTCAAAGTCTATGCTGCTTCCTTTGGATGATTTTTCTCATAAACATGGCTAAAGTAGATCCTTAATTTTACTATCAGATTTCAACAGGTTAATGCCTTTTATATACATACCTAGATATAAAACTGTATTGTTTTTTCTTTGGTATTTTGTTGTTTGTTTTCAGGGTATAAATGCAAGGTAGATGGGAGTCCCCTGTCTGTTATTAACTAGGATATTCCAGTGACCTGGAACCCTGTGTGCTGTGTGAACACCTTCAGTAGAATGAGTAGATAGAGAGCTTGCCACTGTGTTGTCTATAAAGAAAGAGTGACGGAGGTGGTAGAAAAATTGGGAGCTGTAATTTCCTCTGAAATTCACCTTCCGATGGCATACAGGACACTATTTCATTTTAAGTGTAGACATGCACAGTCATTGGAGAAACACTGGTAGAGAAGGATGGAGCCTGGGCTGGATTCTGGAAGTCTACATTCTGCTCTCCACTTTACTACCAGCTTAGAGCTGCTACTAGCTTGTCACTTCTCATTGGTCTTACAGCTCTTGTAAAATCAAGGAGCTATTTCCTAAGGTTCATTTCAAACCATTAATAACCACCTTGACTGGGTGTCATTTGTGATTTTCCTGTGAGTCCACGTTGCCATCGGATGTACATTTTTTTTCTTGTTCTACTTCATTTCTGAACACCCTCCATCCACTTTTCTCTATTTTAGATGATATTTGCTATCATATTCAACTTCATTTGTAGATAGGCTTGTCTGCAAGAACTGGTTTTACATTTAGACTGGAGATTAACCTGTTTAGTTTGAAGGTGGGTGTTGACTCTAGAGGCAAGCTTGACCTATCAGCTATGCACTTTTTAAGAAGCAGTGAGCCCTGTAGCTTGTTGCTGCTGTGATACAAGAGTATGCTAATGAAGTAGTAATTAGTATTGTGGCTGACATTCCTGGGGTTCTTGAGGAGCACAATCCATAGTGGTAAAACACCACAATAATCTTCCTTACTTGCTGTAAGGATAACTAATTTCTGGCTTCCTGCCTGAACTTCCTGTAGCCAAGGTGAGATCTGTGTGGCAGAGACTAGGTGAAGCCCAGGGTACAGCCCAGTGCCTTCTTTGTCCTTGGCTTTGGCCAAGGCGAAAGCAAAGGGACAAACGGTTGGTTGGCTCTGGGCCTGCTTTCTTGTTCCCAGGAGATTTGGAGATAGAAGCATGTAGTCTGGCTTTTGGGGAACATTGGATATTTTCTAAAAGTCACCTGCAACTGAACACATTTTTAAAACATCTGACCGTGGAAATTACAAGTTAGGAATATTTTAGAAGGTGGTGGCAGAGTTAGTAGAGGAACTAGAAGGAGCCAAAATGAAATCAGACAGAAACAAGGGTGGATATGGTAGATGAAAATTATTAGTGGCTATGCTGTTTCTCTGATCAGTCCACTGGCAAAGCAAAGCAAGCTTTGATCTTCAGTCATGAATTCTGAAGCCCAGTCTGACTTTCTCAGGTAAGAAAGTGGACAGTGTCCTTCAGGCCAAACCCTTAACTCCCCAGATAAAAGGCAGCTCTTGTTCTAGAGATAAATATTCTAGTAATGTCACTTAGGATGTGGTGTGCTTTTCAGACTTACTCCTTGGACTAGATGGAATGAGAAGATAATCCTCAACTCATCTATCATAGCCAGGTATGGGTGGGAATTTTCTTAACATTGGGAAAGTCACAGTTTCCTGGAAACAAGAGAACAGCCTGAGGGCCAACCAAACATTTGCCCCTGTGCCTTTTCCTTGCCCATTTTGGAAGGCTTATGGTGTACAAGGCACTGGGCTATTCCCTGGCTGAGGTTATTAGGGCTTCACCTAGTCTCTTCCACACCAAGCTCATCTTGGCTACAGAAGTTCAGGTAGGGGCGCCAGAAACTAGTCCTCAACGTCAGTCTGTACTCGTACACAACACTGTCGCACTGTGAAGCTACAACTCTAAAGCACCAACTTGTAGGAAGCCTTCACGTAAAATAACTCCAAGTTTATATCTACCAAAGAAAATAACAGTTTTTTTTAGTTGCGTCTCTCTCAAATGCAAGACAGGACATGCTTTTGCTAAAACATTCACCATTTATCGTAAATTCAACTTTAACTCAGCACCTTGCATCGCTATTTAGTAAATACAGCAACCTCAATTTACACCTAAATCATTTTAAGATTAAAGGTAGGGAAAATAGACCAAACGCTGAGAAACACAGCCGACAATAAGGACTCTGCAAATCTCAGTATCCATGACAACAGTAAGTCAGTAGATATCTCTTATTCCTCTCTCAGGAAATGTGCCTTGAAAATATCATTACTATAAAGGAACATGATGGAATAACCATAATTATTTTCCCATGTACTCTATGATGGGGCCTTTAGATTGGTTTCTTACTTCTAATAGGACCCATAATATCAAGTCCCCTCTGACAGTGACTTCTTTCTGTTTTGTTTAGGAGAAAGAAAAACTCATTCGCTACTTTGTGAAACCTTTTTCACATACTGTTGCTCTGCTCACTCAATCTTTAGGTTCCTGGGGGTCAGAGGCAGGCTACCGCTGCTGGTGGTTGGCAGCTTCCTGGAGTTACCCTGGGAGCTGCCGCAAAAATGTCATTTGAAATGAAAGAATTTATCAGCTTTGTCATCAGCCATCACCTTTCAGATTATATAATTGGAGGGGAAGCAACCATTTTAAGATTTGTAGATTTTGGAAAGCACATGAGTAACTCTGTTGTCACACACCTTCAGAGGAGGCCATTCAGGTTCCATAGACTTGAGTCCTAGTTGGCAGCCAGCACTCACTAATAGGATCTGGGTCAGGAATCTGGCCTGGCATTAAGCCTGTGATGGCTGAATTGCCCTGAGAGGGCAAAGGCACCTATGAACAGCAAGATATGGGGATAAAAAGATGAGACACCAGTGCAGAGAGCTGGCTGCTCTTAGTTTCATGTCTGTACAGCTTAGATTTTAGGGAACTTTGCATTACATAATTGGAAATTAAAGTTAGCAATATCTTTTCCCTAGTAGCCAGTTTCGATACCTGGGTGATGAGTGAATTCAATGGCAGAGAACTAGAGGCATTCTGAACAAGTTAATTTTCTCCAGTAGGCAGTAGGTAAGCAGAGCTCAAGTTTGGGGTCATGTCTGAATGAGATCCACAGTTGAATAGCTCTATATGTATCAGCATCCCTGTAATGACAAATGCTCCCCTAGCACAGCTCTATGAAGATGAGTGCAGGGTCTTCGCAGAGGAATAATAGGCCTTTCAAAGTACACAAAACTATAAGTCCATTTCAGTACCATGCATGGTCATCAACTACAGCTCAACTTCACAAAATTTCCATTGTTGAAGATTCACACTCAAGTGTCTAGCCACTCAGAGTTTGGGCATGCTTGTGTTCCTGACAAACACAGACAGCAAACGTTCCTTCAAGTCCATTCCTACCTAGTTGTTTTCATACAGAGCCAGTCTCTGTCTGAAGTTTTTGTCCATTATTTGGTAGTATATGTGAGAGAGGCTTATATACATTATTAAATGGTTTGGTTAATTTCTATACAGTAAAATTGGCTTAGATATGTTGTATTGAAATTTGATGACTGCCTTCAGTTGTGTGATGGCCACCACAATGAAGACAAAATGATGCCCCATTTTCTCAACATTCACAGGAGCTGAGTATTTGTTTCTCATCAGCTTTCTTGGTCCACATCCCTCGGCCGCTCTAATTTGTGTTTCATTCCTGTAGTTGTCCATTTTATGGAGGGCAGATGAAGAGAGCCTTGCCGTCTGTAGTCTTTTCAGTCTGGGCTTTTTGGTTTGATGGACTGTCTCTGAGATTTTTATCCAGAAGATTGTATATCCAGTCTGCTATTTTATTTTTCTTGTTCTGCTGAGTAGTAGTGTGTTCCACAGCTTGACTATCCATTCACAGGTTGAAGGACATGTTTCAGTCAGTGATTATAAGTGTAGCATCTATAACCTGAACATCATTAGTCCTAAATCTGCTATCACATGGATTTATACCTTTGTTTATAAATTCCCAAACTGATGACCACATATGAGTAGTGACCAGGAGAACGAATTCTATGATGTAAAGAAAACCATGAAATTTGCAGCTAATAAATTGGTTGATAATCTGTATTATGTTTTCTTTTTATTTTGACTTGGGAACCTGAAAAATATCATTAACTGCTCTGATTTCATCATCCAATATATTTTGATCATGGAGGACTTGTTTTCCCCAACTAGGCTCAGAGCCTACATTTTTCTTTTATTTTTATACATTTAATTATTTGTGGGTGTTTTATTGTGGGTGCACAGAGGTCAAAGAACAACCCATGGGAGTTGGTTTCTTCTTTCCATCGTGTTCCTGGGGACTGATCTCAAGTTGCCAGTCTTGGCAGCAAGTGTCTTTACCCACTAAGCTATCTTGCTCGCCCAAAGAGACAACAATCTTCTTTCCTGGGCAAGACACATATTTTAAATTTCTACTCTCATGTTAACAGAAAGTAACCATGATCTGTCCTTTAAGATCTATGGTTTGATGGTAAGGAAGAAAAACAATACAATTTGGAAAAAGAGTATCAGGATAAGAAACAGCAATGACTAATAAATATTCCATGGTGTTGCTATGTGCCCCATGGTTACACCAGATCAAATTGCTTAGCCATAAGTCTGGTTGATGCAGGCTTTAGTTGAAAGGCAGATGGAGGGGGGTGACATTCATCATCAGGTTGTGGTTTTGCTTTGGCTGGAGAGCCAGTGCCAAGTGCAAAAGGCAGCTGCCAGATGTCTACTGGGCAAAGATTTGTCTCTTGCTTCTTGCATTCCTATGGAAGCAGACAGTGTGATTGTTTTCTCTATTCTTTCCATGTGTGCCTAGGTGTGTGCACCCCCCACCCCATTTGCACTTGACTGTTGTATGCATTTATACCAGTGTTGAGTATATGTCACTCTGTTCATTTATTCTGTTATCCCACAGAAAGACATTAAGTGTTTATCAAGGCCGCATAATTTTGAACTTGTAATGCAAAATAACCAGACCTTGGTGAAAGAAAGAACACGGTACAAGATGGGTGAAAAATGGAGCTCCAGTTTTACTGTATGGTTTCAAGGTGTCGCCAAAGCTACCCTCTCGGCTTTATTTCGGAAAGCAGCAACTGCAGCTTTGAGCTAGTGATCAAGGATGAGGCGACTCTCATTAGAAAATTTGCATTTGCACAGGAAGGGGTTGTAGTGATAAACTTCATATACATGGACACCATGGGGCATCTGAATATGTTAATCAATGGTCTTGGATGTGCGATTAACCAGTTCCTAGATACATAGAAAGCCAAGCATGAAAATATGCCAGGCATTTCCTGGTAGAAACAGGCCTGTTTCTTTCCCTGTGTAAGCCACACGCTCATCTTCTTTGAGCAGCACCAGAAGCATTTATAGATGTGCTGATATTCTCTGATAGTCATGTTAGGTTCATCAGTCACTTCAACACTTCAGTAGCGTCAATAATCTATCTTTGTGTTTGGAAGCTTCCACACTGCTTATGAATTTACAAGCGCCCAACTTGGCAAATGAGTATCCTGAGAGGGACTGGAAGTGCAGCCTTGGAAGTCCCTCTCCCTCACTCCCAGTACTATGGAAACTGATGAAGAGCCAAGGAAGACACAGGGATCCTTGTTATCATGATAGCTGGGTGCATAGTTATCGAGTTACAGTGCTATGGCTTCTTTCAAGATCAAATTCGCTCATAATTGCAACTGTTACAAAGACAATTTATTAGACTTTAAACTCTATGGCTCTCCAGAATGCCAGTCTTAATGGAGAGAAATGAGAGTTTGGCTGCATGGATCAAGTAGCTGTAGACCTCACAAACAGAAAAGAAAGATGAGCATGTTTCATGGAGACCTCCACCAGACAACCTAGTCAGTACCCGAGGGTCGTGGCCTGAAGATCTCTGCTTTAGCTCTCTAGCTTTCGCTGTGGAGACCAGATCGGTTCCGTGCTTGCTGTGGAGAAAGGAGCTCTGTGAGACAGACAGCTCACTGAAGTCCTTTCTTGCTGGTTTCCCACACATCTCTTTGAAACACTGTTTGGATATTCTTTCTGAATCCTGCCACATTTGTTTCTGTTTGAAGTCTTTAAAAAGATCTGGAAACGTTTCAGGTCTTCAGAAAACATGAGTGCATCGTGATGAAAGACTCTGGTTCAGAGACGCTAGGCATATAATTTGGAGGGAAAACTAGTACTTTTCAGTCATCTACTGTATACTAGGCATGAGCTGTCATTCACAAACATTGTGTCACTTAGAACACTTACGGGTTTTAAGAAGTCCTTCTCTAGAAGAAGCTGGAGTCAGGGAAGTTAATGACTCAGCAAGGCAGTTGGTGTTACCCCCTAAGGTAGGCTACTATTTGCATTTGTTTTGCTTCTTTCTGACAAACAATAAAAGCTAGTAATAAAGGAAGATGACAGACAGACCCATGGACAGTGGTTGTCTGTTCTTCCCTGGGTGTTTGTCTATTGCTGTCATCATGAATGATATAGTCACTTTCAATCTATCCCAGCATGCATTCACGTGCGCGCATGTGTGCGTGCACATGCACACACACACACACACACACACACACACACACACCAGGAAGTTTATGACGAACAGGCTACTTTAGAGCAAACAAGTGGTCATTGGTGACACCGAGAAGACAACAGTGACAAAAGACAGAAATGTGACGAAACAAGAATAGCCAAAAAATACAAGACGCTACCAGATTCACCTACAAGATGCCAGCTTTGTATTTGGATTGAGAACCTGCATGGTGATGGCAAAACAACTGGCCATGGTTCATGATTCCAGGGTCATACAAAGAAAAATGAGACCACACAGAGCCTTGCAAGGCATGTCCTATGTATGGGGGATCCGAAGAAAACAGTGGAAAGAAAGCAAGAGATACTGGCATAGGGAAGAACAAATAGTCACCAGCCTTCCCCTTTCAACAACTTACATAATTCTAAATAGCTTAAAAATGTAAACTTTAGTTTTATATTGTAGTATAACTCAATTAGGGGACAACTGATTGGAGCTGGGCACTATAGCACCGTCACTGGAATGAGATGAGAATGCTAAGTGCTTCTTGGAGGCTTCTTGTTGGCCAAGCCCTGTTACAATGCCATTGATACACTCAGCCAGTCTATCTTGGCCGTTTCTCTCCTTCTTGCTCCCTAAGGAGAGACATTTACTATAAACTGACTAATTCATTTGAATTTAGTCATGTCAATGAAGGAGTTATTGTCAGGCCCAGTTGAACTTTACAGACCCACCCACCCCCACTCCAAGTAACTGTAGCCTCAGTGAGAATACAAAACCAACATTCAATGCATTTAAAAACTCTTGGTCACTGTAAGAAGTCGTTTCTGTTACTAATCTTCCCAATGTGGGGATGGGTAAACAAAGGCCCTAAGAAGAAAGCTAACTTGCTCAAGGCATAGTTGATTGGTAACTAAATTTTCCAGGATGCTCTCTGGTGCCCATTGCCTCCAACACTTTAGTATTTTTACAGTTGCCTGCCTGCATGCTTTATATTCAAGTAGCCCCCATTTGATAACATTGAGCGAATGTTTCTGAGTGGCCCCGTTCATCGCTTCCTGGTTAATAGACATTTGGATTTTGGCACCACAGTGTCCTCTCTAATTCTCAGTGTGAGCACGTAGTCTGTCTCAGCCTTTACTTAACCTTCATGATATTATCGGACTTAAATCCTCCTGATAACCCGTGGAGTAGGTAACTGTTATTACCGTCATTTTCTAGATAAACCATGGAGGACTGGAAGGTTAGGTAACCCACTCAGGCCATAGGGCAGCTAAACCTTGTGGCTAGGGAGGCAGTCCTGATTGGTTATATGCCAAAGCCCAGGCAAGCCCTTTATCACCTCCCTGATAATCTCCCATGGCAACCTCTGTGCCAATTTCAAACGCCTTGTCACACATCATTCAAGTATTTCCTTGAAATATTTCAAGATTCAAGGACCAAATAGAAAGCCTTAAACTCACCTTCTTGGAAAATTGAGAGGATTATGAAAGAATTGCTGTATGATTTAAGAAAGGGACTTTGTAGAAATTGGAATGTTGTATACAAGTCAGAGAAGATCAATTAAGAAGGAAGGTAAACATTTCTGATGTTCCAAAATCAATCCTGGCTCTTCCTGACGATCTGCCCTTTGCCGAAACCATCTTCTCCACGTCCCTGCCGTCTGTTCTCATTCCCCCCCAGCGCTCCTTCCCAGCACTTTCATACTAATACTTAAAAGCTTCATGCAAGAGGTTTGAAAGACCAATAATAACATAAAATATCATATCTGCTCCTAATATTTATAGCCTGGAGAAATCAAAGCATAAGGGGTAACATATCCAGGATGACACTTTACGCCTGAGGTGGGGAAACTCTCTCAGGGTGCCTTGTGGAACTCTAGCTTTAGCCATGGACCCTCCCATCAGCCTGCTTTTCAGGCTGCACTCAGATGATCCAACCTCCATCCCAAGGCTATTGATAATGACCGCCTCTCTGTGTGAAGCTCACCGGCTTGATACTGTGCCTTGTGAATCATAGGACTCTCGATCTGGTGTTGACAGAGGGATTGGTGGCAGCCAGTGAGGATGATGACTTCTGCTCTTGGCTCTTTGGGATGCCTGTGTGGGTGGTCCTATGTGCCTTAGTTTCTCCATCTGTTTTAGTGGAAAGGATCATAACATTCTTGGAGATCACAGAATGGAATGTGCTGTGTAAACACCAGGCACTGTTGTTACAATAAACAGCAAATTAGTGACTCTAGCTTGAGTTTCCTGCACTCGGTGACTTGTGTGTGAATTTCCCAGAGATTCAGAAATTGTCTCTAGGAAAGCAGCAACAACAACAACAACAATGACAACAACGGCGACAACAATGACAACTACAACAACAGCGATGCCGACAATAACAACAGTGACGACGACAACATATTTTCTAACAGAAACAGAATTTTAGGATTTGAGTTGGTACCTGCTGAAATACATACTCCGGCCTCTCTGTGGAAAGCTGGTCTTGTGACCACAGATGGAGCCATCATTCTCCTAGTGAGGCTGTTCCCTCGCGTCTGCCTCGAGGGATCTAAATTGTCTCACTTCTGGCGTTCTAATTTTCATTGTTGTAGACATGTATTTCCCAACGTAAAGCATTCCATTGGGATCTGTTGGAGCGTTGTTGGCATTTTCTGTTTAGCAAGAAGTGGAAAGGCGAGAAAATTTGATAGTGTGGCTGCCTAACAGAAACCATCAAACGGGTATAGAGAGCATTGCTTTTCAGAGAGTGTGGACAGCAGAATGCTTTTTGTTCTAGGCATTTCCATTTTGAGAGATTCTGTTTCCATTTGGTGGCCCACCAAAGCATTCAGGAGTGGTTAAACCTGTCCTACCCTTATCTCAGAGTGCTGGCTTAAAACACAAACTAAGGGGGAATGGCTTCAAGCCCCGGTGCCCCCATCTCAGGCCTGTCCTCCTTGTGTTCAGTCACTCCTTGGGAACAGTAAAATCCACTTGCTGTGACCTTGTCAAGCAGTCAGATGAGATCAAACTACTTTATAAATATAAAAAGATTGATCAGAAATCAATCGGGGTCAAAAATCTGGAAAATGACTTAGCTTAAAAATGATGGCTGCCAGATTGCTAACCTCCTGAAACAGGCCTGGGATGAGCTCCGCCTTTGACCTACTTCTTGCAGCACTTGGGACCTGACCTCTGGCATTTCCTGACCCAGTTGGAACAGAGTTCAGGGGCAGAGTGGGTTTATTGGAGCACTTTACTCTGTATACTGAATAGTGATTGACTCATCCCGCCCAGCTGTAAGCAACAGATGGAAGAAATTCTGTTGTCTAAGTACCAGAGAGTATCCATTGGCTACAGCTTGGAGACAGCCTGGTTCAAAGGAAGGACATGAGCCTTGAAGGCCAAAACATACATTCAGGACACAGGCTTCTGCTGAGGGAAGATTCTGGCATCGCTACCCTCTGGGCTTCTTGCTTCTGTATGTAGTACTGTTTTAAAGATCAAGCAGGATAACGCCTGTGGAACTTTTCCCTAGAACATGCCTGTCCCTTTATTTAGATTCAGAAAAACTCATTCATATGCTCCCTGTCTCTCAGTCTCTCTCTGTCAGTGAACATTTAGGAAGATGGTTTCAACTCTATGAGGGAAAATTTTCTTCTATAACAAATGAAAATGACGCTAGTAATAAGTAGTAGGATGAAGGTTACACAGGTTAACTTTTGCTAAAATATCATTATAAACTCTAAACTCTATTTGTTCATTCATTCACTTAACTAATCGTCCTTCAATATTTGTTTTGGAATCTAGCGGGGGATTGGTAGTACAGAACAGATAGACAGGAAGCTGATGGCTTGGGCACACTGTTTTATACATGAAAGAAGTGATCCCATAACATGGGGGGGGCACACTGAGAATGAGCATAGCATACTTGTAGAATACAAGGTGCCTTGGAGGGGAAGAGACTGTTGGAGGATTCCTGAGGAGCAGAAGGTTGTGAATAGGTAAGACAGTTGAGGTGACACAAAACCATTGGAAGAAGACTGCAAAAGGTTCAGCTGTAACAGAATTGCACTGTCGTGGGCACATGTCATTATGGAATTTAGATGTGTGTATTGGGTGAGGCTGATAGGTAACTGCCTACCCTCGAAATCATATCACAAAGTGTTGCTTAGTCCATGCTTATAAGTTTGTACCTCATCACGCTTGTTCGGGGCATCATACGATATAGAATATCTTGTATTAGACAAGATTGTCACTGAACCTTCATGAGCCACACATAGGATCCTATGTGTGAGCAGTGTCATGCCTGGGCAGATGGTCCTGGGGTATATAAGAAAGCAAACTGATCAAGCCGTGGGGAACAAGCTAGTAGGCAGTACTTCCCATTCCTCCCTGGCTTCTGCTTATGTTTCTGCCTCCAGGCTCCTATTCTTACTTTCCTTCATGATGGATTCATTATAAACTAAAGGTGAAATAAACCCTTGGCTCCCCACGTTGCTTTTGTCAAGGTGTTGGATTCATTTAAAATATAAGATGAAGTAAACCCTTGGCTCCCCAAGTTGCTTTTGTCAAGGTGTTTATTACAGCAGTAGAAATATAACTAAGACACTTAGCGGTACTCATGGAAGTCAGCTTCAATTGGTCGTGTGTCAGATTGGTCAACTGAAAAAACCATTTGTTGGGAGCTGTCCACAAGCTGGATACAGCATTGTGCTGCATGCCACAGAGAGCTGGAGATGAGGAAGGAAGGGATGGAGAAGGACAATGTTATTTGTTTGTTCAGTGGATCTGTACTAGTTCTAAGTGCTTTATTTCAACTGACTCATTTAAACAGTCTAAAGCCCTCTGGGGCGGATATTGTAATCCTTAACTTCTAAATAGTTCAGAAAGAGCTTAGTCCATGCTGTAATCTCAGTCCTGTGCTTTGAGGGAGATGTATTTACCACTCACCGTGTGTAAGGCAGATTTGGACAGGGAAGGAGGTTGAAAAAATAATGTTGATCCAGGGTCCTTTCCAGCTATAAAATAAAAATAAAACTGAAATCCGTCTTCCTTTGCCTAGATTTCTTAAATCATAGGTCAGGAGAATCAATCAGCACAATCTTGGCATTTTAACAAGCTGGGGAATTGAAGAGGAAATGAAGAGTGGGGTGGGAGACCAGGATTAGTCTGAAACACCAGAGGTCAGGGCAGCCAATAGTGTGGGGACTTCTGACTGAGTGCAAACTCTGAAGCTCTGTGGGCAGCTAATCCTTGAAAGGAAGTGGGCCGGGAAGCAATTGATAGAGACTGTCAGGGAAGGAAACTAATTTTGATAATCAGGGAAACAGAGGGGACATGGTTGTGAGGAAAAGGGCATGAACAATAAAAGGACCAGAGGAAACTTTGACACTCCAAAAATTGTGAATTAAATTTTGATATTTAGGCCCTTTTATGCTTTTTATTTGTCACAGGGCTGGCTCTCTTTATTATTTCTTAAAATTATGTATATGGAAGAGGAAGCCAGCATTGAGCACTAGCCATCCTGGGCCTCCCATCATTTCTGTTCACTCCCTCAAGGCAGTGACTTTCCGGTTGCCTGCTAGGAGCACAGTTCTAGCATAAATTATAATATTCCTGACCAGGTGAGCAGGGAATACAAGCTTGAGTTTGATTCATAATCATCCCAGTCAAATTCAGGACATCTGGTCAACCTTATCAGTGCCGAATAAAGATTTGTCCATCATCAAGTTCATGGTTGTCCCATGAAGGCATTGAAGATAAATATACAATCACGTAGCACGGAAAGTGGGGAGGGGTCACATGACACCAGCAACAAACAAAAGAACTAAGTGCCCCTGATTCTACCAGTTATTACTGCTACTAGGCTGAACTGAGCCCTGGAGATTGAGCTGAGGCTGAAGTCCAGGCCTCCCAGCTCTATTTGGTCCCCTTTTATAGCCTCATCTGGTCACTCTCCATGAGAAGGACACAGAATTCCACTGCTTCAAAAAACTGATTAAAACACCAGAGAACATACAAGAAATTTAGGGCAATCCGATCAATTGGTACAACCAGCACTTTCTTTACAATTACTTTATGAAATGTTTGATAATTTAAATTCATTTTCTCATCTAATCAATCAAACTGGGTTCTCAAGGAGAGCAGTCACTCATCACATGAAGCCACTGTGGGCTTGGCACATAGTCCATCTGAGAAAAACTGGAGTTTTGATTTTACTTACTTTCATTGACTTTCCATCTGACTCAAATGTTATTAGGAAATGTTTAATTTCCTAGACATGTAAGTTTACTATTTCAATGAAATCCAAATTCTGAGAAAATATTTCCAGTGGAATTTCGGCATCCAAATCAAGATATGCTACAAGTGTATGCATGCCTAAATTTGACGACTTGGTACCAAAATAGATCTCATTAATCACTCCTATATTACTTACATATTATGGTGATGATATTTTGGTTATAGTTAATTAACTAAAGAATATTACTAATCATTTCATTTGCTTTTTTCTATAAATGTAATTATTAGCAAAGTTAAAATGACACGTGCCTTAAATTCTCTTTTTGCTCAGTAACACTGATTCAATAATTAATTATCTATAGTGCCCCCACCACTTACTTCCTGAAGTGGTGTCGGTAAGGTAGCTATTCCCTGGGGGTATAATAGGCTTTCAGTGTGGAGGGATGAAAAATAGGCATAAATAATCCGCATTTTGCTAAGTACTAGCAAGCAATTATATGGGGTGCCGCATGAGTAAGTGGGGGTGGGAGACTACATTTGGAGTGTCTAAGAATACTCACTGGGTTTGACGGATCCAACTGTATTGGTGCAGAAAGTCGGAAGACATGATGCAGGGTTTCTCTGTCACAGAGGCTTCTTAGGATTAATACATCCTTAAGGCATGTAGTGTTTCTTTAGCTCCTTTATAGACTTCTTCAGCCACTAGGTCAAAACGATAAGAAAAAGGTGCCTGGCTTGAGACTAGGCATGGCAACTTAGAAGTGTGACCCATCTGGGTGGGAGGGCTAGGCAATCCGTGAGCAAATGGCATGAGAGCCCATTGGCAGATTCATCACTGTGGTGCCAGCTGGACTTTGAGGGTAGGAATGCGAGAGGGTAGTTCTTCCAAAAGAATCAAAGCACTTTCCTTTTGACAGCTGGCGTGCTGCAGAATGTATGACGCAGCTTTTAAACTGTGGTTTTTCTGGTGTTCCCAGCTCTGCCATGCCATGAACGTGGAAATGGTCATGGTGCACTATGATAGTGAATGTTATTTGCCCATTGAGCTCTCAGTGGCGACTTGACAGTTAGCCAACAGCCGGGATTTGGGGGGAGATCGCATAATTTGGCCCATCTGCAGACAGTGGCCAAATCAGTAGGTGTCAAGGAGCTGCTAAGACATTACACCTGAATGGCTGGCAAAAGCTGAAACGGTGATAACAGAGATGATAGGGGGCAGCAGAGGCCCGATGGGCTTCCCACATGTCCAGCATGCATCCTGTCTTGCTTCATCAGAGCTGGCGTGTGTGATGGTTCATCACATGGGCTCTGAAGTCAAGTCTTGTCTGAATTCAGCCTTTCTAATTACTAGCTGTGGGAACATGGGCAAAAAAAAAAAATCAGTCATCGTGAGTCCAGTTTCCTCTTCCATAATGATGTCATTTACATGATGCCAACCAAAGTCCTGGGACTTTTATGGGGATTAAAGTACTCAGTAAATTGTAGCTATTATTGTTGTTGGCATTTTACTCATTATTGCTTTTACTTTCTTAGTATTTAAAATTAAAGTTAGACGACCAGAGTGGGCTCAGAGGTTAGAGTTTGGGGACGCTTTAGCCCACACAGCCAAGTGGGATGATCTAGTAACACACCACTCAGGGGAAAATATAACATAATCTTGACTCTTTCAGACAGCAGACTTTGGCAAACCCATGAAAATCACAGCTTTCCTCTAAAATTATTCTCAAATTTCCAATTCTAACAATTTAGATTTACAGTGAAAAATCTAAGGGGCTTTTGTGTTTAAAATAAGCAGCTTGGAAGAAGGAGAACTCTAGAGGCATCGTCACCTGAGTCATTTTGTTGACAGTCTCTACCACAGACAGCATCGTGACATTCAGTTTTTCTTGGTTCTTGGCCAGCATAAGGAGGTATAGACTTCATGCCCGGCAGATGCTGGGGGGCAGTGTAAGAACAGTTGTTGAGTCCAATTTAGTTTTTTTGTTTAAGAATACTGTGTGTGTGTGTGTGTGTGTGTGTGTGTGTGTGTGTGTGTGTGTGTAAGAAATAGCCGTAATTAGAAGTAGATTTACATCATATTCTATCATATTCTGCACATCTTTATAATTATATCTGTTAACATTTCTGAATCTCCTTTTCCTTTTTTTCTGGAAAATGAAAATAATATCCAGCTGCTTCCTCTGTTCAGGGGATTAAAGGCTATGGAGATAGAGTACTTATAGCCCCTTGTGGTTCTTCATGAACAAATCCAATGACACAGAAGCCCACTATGTTTCTCTGTTTCGTGACAATATGTCTAGTTGGATACGTGGGTTAAGATTGACCTGTCTTAGATTTCAGAAAAATATAACCTATAATCCATGCTTAAGTGGGTCAGACCAAAGCTGATAAAATTTTTTTACTTAAGGTTTAAGCAAGTTGGGGTTCAAAGAATTCCTTTTATTGCAGTGTTTTTTTTCCCGCTTACTGAGTTTTTCCCTCCTGCCCATGACAGTGAATATTTACATTTCTTGATTAATGTATTTGAAAACTTTGAGACAGTTCTTAGAGCTTTCTAATATTATCTCAGTATATTCACATATATTAAACACACCTTGAGATAAAAGCAATGAGTTAGTATAGTTGCAAAAAAAATGCCAGCAATGCAGTGATGTATAGTAGTGTACTTGGCACAGCTCTGCAGGGCTACCTCCCTTCATGAAGCCCAGAAGGGGTGCTCAGCATCTGGTAGTATTTGTCCATGTTACTTGATGGTTACTGACTGTATGCCTATTTATGATATAAATATGGAATAATGCCCACAGATGCCAATGAATGACTAACATCAATAGAATTTCAGCTTGATGAGTGCCAATGTTAATGTAGGGTTCATTTCAACCTCCCAGAATAATCATGAATTCATTGTGTATCTGTTGCTTACATGCAATAAGAATATTTCCTCATGGCCCCATATAAAAATTAACAGTTCACTGTCAAAATTTGGGAAAACTGAGTTTATTTTAAATAATTTAAAATTTTCTTTTCTTGCCTGTGTTCAAGGGATTGCTAATCCCTTTAGCTCGAGTGTTAGACTGAAATAGTAGTAGAATATAGGTCAAAGAATAAGGCATGACAGGAGTAGATGCTTCCTGTCATACACATGTTATTACACAGTCACCGGGATTCAAGTACCTCGTTTGAAGATGAAAGGTGAGTCCTGGATTATCACTAGTATTCCTACCTAAAGAGCACCAGCTGGAGTTCTGCACAGACCACTGCTAAAGTACCATGTCAGCTAGGGGTCTCCTGAGAAACATATGTATAAGAATTGGAGTTATGAATGAGGAATTGGCACCTTGATTGTGGAGGCCACAATGTCTGATCACCTACCTTTTTCTACATAGAGACCCAAGGTAGCTAGTGGTCTGACTCCAGTCCAAATGCCTGAGAAGACGGGGAGCCACTAGAGCAACTATCTGCCCAAACAGAAGTCTCAGCCTCTGTGTCCCAGCTCTGAGGACAGAAGGTCTGAGATATCTTTCCTTGATGCTTTTTTTGTCTTTGTAAGACCATTAATAGATATAATGGTACCCATGCACTCAGAAGCAGGGGTGGGTATCCTTTGAATGGATTTGAATTCATAGATTCAAATTTTAGTCTGCAGAAATGCCCTCACAGTTGCAACCAGGGCTAATAGTTAATGTAGATACCCTTAGCCTAGTCAGGTTGACACACAAAATCATGCATGCTTATGGGTGAACCTTTTAGTACTGTTGTGTCTCCCATTCTTAAATTTATGAAGCAAAGACTCATGTATGAAGAAATCTGGCTGTTTGTTGGAGACATGGTTTCACTCTGTAGCCTAGGTTGGTTTGGAACTCAAGCTAATTCTTATGTCTCAGCCTCTCAAGTTCTTGGACTACAGATGTCTTCTATGCCTGGTCTTGCTTTTTCCTGATTTCATTTGCTGATGCCAGAAGAACAGAGGCTTCTTCAGGGAAACCGTATCTCAAATTCTGCATCTTCAGGTCTACCGGCCATGAGTGTCAGTGTGTTTATATTTAGGAAACAGTCTGTGGCATAAGAACCAGGGAAGAAACACGGGGAGGACGTTAGAGGCAGACTGAGGAGGATGGAGGTATGTGA
This sequence comes from Microtus ochrogaster, assembly GCF_000317375.1. Classification (NCBI taxonomy): domain Eukaryota; kingdom Metazoa; phylum Chordata; class Mammalia; order Rodentia; family Cricetidae; genus Microtus; species Microtus ochrogaster. The sequence goes on along the minus strand of NC_022015.1, from coordinate 47,840,294 downwards.
CTGTAGAAAAAAAAAGGATCTCATCTCTGCTATCAGGGTGTTGTCCTAACAATGCTGCGCTGGTCTCTCACCTCAAAGCCCTGAAGGTATGACAGAAAAAGGAACCATCTCTCTCAACATTCTTACAGAAGCCATTCTTTTTGATTTTTCGAGACAGGGTTTCTCTGTAGCATTGAACCTATCCTGGAACTAGCTCTTGTAGACCAGACTGGCCTCGAACTCACAGAGATCCACCTGCCTCTGCCTCCTGAGTGCTGGGATTAAAGGCGTGTGCCACCACCACCTGGTTTAGAAGTCATTCTTGACAGACTGCTTACTTGTAGAAACTAGCCAGAACGTTGTTAGATACTTCTTATAGTAGTAGTGGGGGTACAAAACCTCCATCTACTTACATTATACGGTTCAGAAGGGGAAAATGACATGACAGCTGTCGCAGTTTTCCCTCCCTCATTAACAGCTTATTGGAGCTAATTGCAAATAAGTTATTTATTGGTTACATTGTCAGGGGAGAGAACAGTTCACCATTTCAACCTTGTGTGTGTATTCTTTTGAAAGAAAATCCTTTTTTCTGCTATAGAGGTGAACATTTTCTTCAGTGGTTATACAGATTTCAGTAATTAATCGCAACTGACTAACCCATGTTCTGACTTTGTTGTGCCCCCTTCACCTATCAATAAGCTTAAAGTTGGTTCTGACTTATAACAATTCACCAATTCATTACGCTTAGTATTTCTGACTTCAGATGGTACAAATGTGTGCGTGCGTGTGTGTGTGTGCGTGTGTGTGTGTGTGTGTTCTGTAGAAGCCATTCTTCCATTCTTGAGATTTGATCTCTTCCTGGCAATGTTAAACATAACAATTTTGGTTCACGCTGGGAGAGGTTGAATGGAGCCATAGCCTACAGTCAGTCTCAGGGTCCGAGGGAAATGAGAGATGTTCCACCGTGTGCAGTGTTGCTGTGCTGTGTGACCACAATGTTCTGTAGATTAGGCACAGGGTATGAATTTTCGCTTAAGAAATCTTCATCATATGATGGCTTAATAGAGACCTAATATCCTTCTCAACTGAAGACATCTTCAGGCACCAGCACCCATTGTGTGTCCTGTACTTTGTGTCTCAGAGCACATGCGACTGTGGCTTCCAGCAAGTCCATTTCTCCATTCGTTGTTGTAGGCTCCAACTGAAAACTAGTACTGCCTTTGCATGGCTTTGATCCCCTTGCTGTGGTCAATACAGGGCCTTGATCTGTGGAGAGCCTCTTTCGTCTTGCTGCAGCTACAGGCAATGTTTTTTTTTTTTTCTGTGACTCTCAGAAACAACCATGATCACTTTAGAGGTACAGGTTTCCCAGAGTCCTGTTGGATGAGGGCTGGCATCCCATTTTCTGTATGGTGGAACAGCTTCACAGAACTCAGTGTGCTGTCAAGAATGTGCTATAGCTTCCAGAAGGTTTCCTGATAAAACATTTTGGAGGAAAGAGTAGCCTAGGACAATCCCCTGTTATCCCAGGTCTATGAGTACCTCCAGGGAAGATGTCAGCACTTTAGTTAAAGACAACTGGCCAAATTGGCTTCCTAGCTGTGGGAAGCCAGAAGTATGTCAGTACAACACCTCTGCTAAAGTAGTGCCTGCCATCTAACAGGGGCTCTATAAATGAGCGTCAAATTAGGTTGATCTGAAGACATGGTAAAGAACAACTATATTACACAACTGGTCTCAGAAACTGGGAAAGCTCATATAAGGCCTTGAGTGTATTACAGTATTCTTCATGTATAAACTGGTAAATTCATTCATTTAGCAAATACAGTGTGCCTTTGTTACTATCTAGGACAATGGTTCTCAACCCATGGGTTGTGATTTCTTTGGGAGTTATGTATACTGCATATCAGATATATACATTGCAATTCATAACAGTAGCAAACTACAGTTATGTAGTAGCAACAAAATAAATTTTATATTTAGGGCCACCACAGCATGATAAACTGTATTAAAGGGTTACAGCATTAGTAACCACTAATCAAGGTTGTCCATCAAATACTAGAGACACAGCTATAATAACATAGCTCCTTTCTTCTCTGGGTGCATGCTTCAGGAATAACCTGGTCAGGTAAATGGTCAAAGTGCTTTTAGTGATGGGTGTAGGAGAAATAAGCGTGGGTTGACCTGGAAACCCCTTTGATAGAAAACATGGTAAGATAAAAAAAATACCTATGGGTTCCTGCAGCTTGAATTAAGGAAAAGGAAATAAGAAAGACTCAAACTGTATATAAATACAGCTCAGGGCTTATTAAAGGTGTTAGCAAGCAGGTTATAGGGAAATGTGTCCAAGTTAAGGTTATGGCTTTGGAAATGCTGACAAGAAATCATCCTATTCTGTCTATCAGGCTTCTCAATTCCCCATTGCTGTCAGGCCCATTAGATAAATGTTGTGGAATCACTTTGCAGTCTTAATATTTAGTTATTTACATTATCATGGACATCATTATGTACATGATGTGACCTTGGTAATCTCCATGATATATGTGTTCTTTGGAGTCTCTCTGCAGACTGCCTGGCAGTGCATTTCCGTGGAGGGTCACCATGGCCTTCTTATATGAGTTCAATATTAATACCACTCATTCTAGAGTGGCTGCTGATTACTCGGCAAGAAAGACAAAATGGTAGGAAGTTTGTTTTCATAAAACAAGTGTGAAAATTAGCATGGTTATTTTGTCATGTGTAGTCTGTCTAGATGTACATACTGGTGGTGTGTGTGTGTGTGTGTGTGTGTGTCAGTGAAGACATGTGCATTGGATGACACATATGAAAGTCACAGGACAGCCTTACTTTCCACCATGTCTAGGTCGGGTCCCTTGCTCACTATTGCATATGGCAGGCTAGCTGGCTGGCAAGCTTCGGGGGATATTTCTGCCTCTGCCTTCATCTCTCTGTAGAAGCACCAGGAGTACAGATGTGTGCTAGTGTGTCCGAGGATACAGAGTGTGTGCTATGTCAGTTCCGAGGATCCAAACCCCAGCCCATATACTTGCATGGTAACTGCTTTATCCACTAAACTACCCTCGCTACTTCTCCATCTCCCCTCTTCCCTTTTTTCTTTTTCCTTGTCTCCTTTCTTTCTTTTAGACAGGATCTCGCTGTGCAGCCATGGCTTACTTTGGGGACTGGAAAGAAGGTGATTTGGGATGAAGATTGACATTCCTCACATCATCTCAGTCACCTGGCTCCATCCCTAAGCTTAACTATGAACATTGAAATCAGAAGTGATGAGGCTGGATAGTACCGGTGTCCTGACTTCTGGCATCTTTATAAAACCAGCTTCATTGTCATACCCTGGTCACCTGAGAATGGGCTGAAGCCCGATTTCTTTGTTTAGTTAATGATGTGAACTCCATGACCGGCATAGGCTGGTACACAATACTCCCCCATGCTTTCCTGGTCGCCATCACTGCGCCAGAAAGTGCGCTCAGTATTGGGTGAGAATCAGCTGGATTAGTCTTCTCTGTTAGTTGCCTTGCTACATGTAGATGCTGGGTAACTTGGATGAGGTCATCCTGCTTTCTGGAAGTTGAACAAGATTTCTCAGCACAGGTACTGGGACTCTAGAGCCTGATTCCTACAGTCCGTGTCTTTCACGTCTATCTTTGTCTCATCTTGTTGATTCTGCCTAGTTTAGAGCACCTGGGTAACTAAGGATTTTAGTTCTAAGGGGTGTTGCTTTGTTTTGTTTTGAATTTGAAAACTCTCCAGGCCTTGAACTTTATGTGTTCTTAAATTACAAGTCAGAAGATGCCCTTGTGGGAGAAAGGATTTCTGTCACTGCTGCCAAGTCTGTGCCTAAGGATCCCTTCGTCTGTGTCAGGATTTTATTCTTTACTCCTCAGATAATTCTTTGTGGTTTGCACATTGAATATGTCTCTTAAGCATTTGAAAATGCTGACAGCTGCGTGATAGAGGTCCCCCCAATACCTTTCCTGGATGAAAAAAGCTCAAGTGTAAGCTACTTTTCTCCCCTTTCTTCCCCATCCATTGCCAGTAAAGCCTCTAGTAAAATGTTTGACGCTACTAACAAGTTGATCTGCGGGCATTGAGATGCTGGAATGTGTTGTCTGAGTTTTCTGCCCAGTTCCCACAATAGTTAAGTTCCAAAGTAATCACACAGAGTTCTACATTAGTTTTAAACTGATTGGCCCATTAGCTCTGGCTTCTTATTAGCTCTTATAACTTATATTAGCCCATTATTCTTGTCTATGCTAGCCACGTGGCTCGGTACCTTATCAGCAAGGCAGTCACATCTTGCTTCTTCTGTGACAGGGTCACAACTGTGGAGGGAACTTCCTTATTCAGAGAATTCACACCTGTTCTCATTGACCCACCTCTACTTCCTGTCTGGTTGACCCGCCTGTACTTCCTTCATGGCTACTGGCCAATCAGCATTTATTTCAAATATAATTGACAGAATACAGACCATTCTCCCACATCAGAGATGTCTCAAAGGAGAGGGAAACCCAATATCCCTCGTCCACTCTATCAGTTGAGAATAGCATTTCAGAAGGAGCCACTGTTCTATGGACAATAACCTGGGCATAGATTTGCTTTGCTGGGCTCTAGTTTTAGGTCACTACCCCAATGTAATCAAGCCACTTAACTGTGCTGTGCTTTAGTCTCTTCACAGTACAGGAAGGTTTTTTTGGGGGAGGTATGGATTGAAAAATTTTATTTAGAAAAACATACACAAAAAATCAAATAATTATATTTGTGAACATTTTATGTCTAGTAATTTCTTTATCATTGGAAGTCAGTGTACCTGGAAAACAGCGATTTTTTTAATAGTAACTTTTAAAATAGTGGTTATATCATTATTTATGCTTCAGATTTGTGACAAACATTCACAAACTCAAATCCCAATGTGGCATAGAATAATTTTCTTTGTCTTCCAAGAATCTGGAAAGTATGTTTGCTCTATTTCTTTCTTTCTCTGGGTTTTTTAAGGGCCTGAGAAAGACTAATCTACCAGTTCCTTTACTTCAAAATAGCAAATAAATGCATTTATTCTCTAAATCGTTATGGGGTGCACACTCTGGGAAAGCAGCAGCATAGCTTCTGTAGAGACTGGTAAAACTCAGGGACACTGTCTGCATTTGCTGGATTGCCTGATTCTAAACAGAGCCCTACCTTGTGCCAGGAGTTAGGTTTTCATCCTTCACTGTGCCTGAGTCTCCTCGAGCTGTTAAGTATCATACTGAATGACATCTCTTAGAAGTGCCCCCTGTAGGTACTAGAGTTTTGACAGTCCCTTCTCATGTCTCTAAGACTTAATAGTGTTTCTGGGAACTCTGGCCAAGGTCATCTCTCTTTTCAGTGTCAAGGATCTGAATGTGCCAGGGTGGAGTTCCTTGGAGGGATAGAGGGGTGAGAATGGAGAGAATTGGTGACAGCCCTCCATACTCCCTTGCTCAACTCTGAGCTCCCATGTGTAGTATCCAACACAGTAACACAGTTGACCTCAGGATCAGGCATCCAACACACATAGCATGAAAGAAGAAAATTGCAGTGGAAATGTGCATCTTGTGGGTCTTCTACCCATGAATGATGGGTGAAGAGGAGTCTTCCCTCTTTTTCCCCAGCCTCTTCATTCCTGTCAGTGCTGGTGCTCTGGCTATGAATTCAGGGAATAGAAGCCCTAGTGAGATGGCTTGGCAGTCCTCGAGAGCATACAGCGATGCCAGGGAGTTGTAGCCAGTAGCATCACTGGGCAGGTCTTCTTCCAGGGCTTTCTGTGCCATGACCTGCAAGTCATGCCAGGCATCACCTTGCTGGAAACCGTGGGCATGGTTCCTGATGGGAAGGAATCTTACTCAGATTTGGTTTGCTTCCGGCAACTGGCTTTAAAGGAGACAATGTCAATCCCTTCGCTGTTTGCTCAAGGATTTTGAAGTGTTTTTCCCTGAGTGTAAAAGGCATGTTTCACTACACCCTTAACCAAAGTTAACTGTTTCCTAACTACTTCAGAGGGTGGTGCTGGTGTTCAAGGCTGTCACAGTCTCAGGACTTTTGGTTGCAAAATACCCCAGCTCTTCTGCCGAGTGCAAGGCTAAAGTCTGGTAAAAACAGAAATGTAGTGGATATCTGCATCCGAGACCTTCACCAACCCTCATCTCTCTCATCTCTCTGCTGCTGGGGGTTCACATAGAGAGCGCTGTTCAGTGTGCCCACCTCCAGTGATCACAGTACCCAATTACTGATGAACTTTGAACCCTTTGGCCTTCAGGGAACATAGGACACATCCTGCCTAAAACCTGTGTGTTGATTATCTTCCAAAAACCAAAGAAAAATGACATTGGTTTCCCCAACTGTTATTTTATTCATGGAACAGAAGATTGTTGGCATAGCAATGGTTAGTTTTTAATTTCTAAAATTTCTAATCCTGATGAAGATTAAAGAACTGAAGCCACCAGGCCAGTTGAAGGGCCTCATTAAAAGAACACAGACACAAGTAAAACGTTAGGTCTCCAGTTCTGAATTTAAACCTTTCTTTCTCATTCATCCTTCCACCATGAAGGACCCATGGGACTTAGAAACGAAAGTCATTGCCATCTATATTTAAATAACCAGGAGAATAAGATGATATGTGTAATGGAGTTGAATTATTCCAAGCGAAGAGTGTCTCTGTATGAATAGAACTTTCCTGGTCACTGCTTGTGTGGATGCCATGGTTTGTTACATGGAGCAGAGGGATGCTGACATTCTTTCCCGCATGTAACACATCACCCCATGCTCTTTCCTTTAAGAAATTGGGAGAATAACTACAGTTTCCTTTGCCAACATTTGTCTCTTTTTATATTAATCTCGGTCGAACTGAACAATTTCTTCTCTCTGTGCAAAATAAGGCTCTCCTTTGTATTCATTTGGTTGGCATACAGCTTGAGGGTGTCCAGTTTTTCAAATACAGATCTAAGAATATCTGGAATGATTTATGCACAAAGTCACAGGGCTGGCTAAAACGAACCGAAGTCCATTAAGCTAAATTAAAGCTTTGTTTTGAGGGGAAAAAAATGTCATTTTTGCTGCTATCTGAAACCTACACCATAGTAAGGACAGAGTGAAATTTCCCATACTTACTTTAGGTTTTGAATGGACTTATTAACTGCGTCGCCTTGCCCTTCAAATGCCTCAAAGGAGGATTGCTGGAAGACAGACACATGTAGAATGGAGTCTTGCACTGTGCTCTTTTTTAATGTGTTGTAGGACTCTTGTCCCTGGAGTAAAGATGGAGGGAGCTTTGACTATGCGAATTCAGTTCCCATATTGAGAGATTGTATTTAATCAAAAGTGAATTTAACTCTAGATGGCATTCAGATAGTAAAATTGGTTTTAGGAAATGCCATTTCCTTTTAATACTTGAGCAGTCAAAATTGTGTTCAAATTTCTTCTTATTGTTTAAATTAATTGTCCTAAAGTTTAAAATAAAAAAAACTATAAAATACAACTCTAGAAGACGCAAGAATCTAGTATTTAATGAGTTTACATCCCCAACTTTTCTTTTGTATATTCCATTGTGATAGAATGTGATACCTAAAATGAGTACCTAAACACCTACACACCTACACCTACACACACACACACACACACACACACACACACACACACACACACACACACACAATGGGGAAGGAAAGAATGTGGGAGAGATCCAGCCACACTTTTCTTTTTCTTTTCTTTTTTCTTTCTTTGTCCACTGGATAACTTGGCGTGACTAGGAATAAGGCCATGTGATGTTTAGTCCTCAGTTGAGGAATTACCTTCATCACACTGGCCTGTGGGCCTGTAGGTGGGGCATTTATTTTGACAGGTGATTGATGTGGGAAGGACCCAGCCAACTGTGGGTGGTGCCAGTCCTGACCAGACTGGACTGGGCTGAACAGAGAGGTAGCTGGCCCTGAGCCTAGAAGCAAACCAGTAAGCAGTGCTTCTCTGTGCTCTCTGCCTCAGTTTCTGCCTCTAGGTTCCTGCCTTGAACTTCTGTCCTAGACTGTGAAATGTAATAAACCCTTTATTTCCATAATTGCTTTTGGTCCTAATGTTTATCACGGCGACAGAAAGCAAATGAGTACAGATAGCAATGTTTTCTAAAGGACAATGAAACAAAAAAAAAATTGAGCTTTTAATGAATTCTTCAGGAAGCTTAAGGAGTGTTAACACCCAATGGAAAGTTAAACTTTCTTTTGAGATGCTTGTTCCCAGAAATTTGATGTCAAGCCAAGTAAACATATAAATTTATACACGTATGATCTTCCGTGCAAATCAGGAAGAGTTGTTACTTATGAGCATGATTGCTAGTGGTCAGCATAGGCCATCTTCATTTAGGCACTTGAAATTTAACATTTTATTAAACTTTTATAGTTGTGTTATTAGTATTTAATTAAATATAAACATATTTAATTAAACATTAATATTTGATGTTATCATATTAAAATTTCAGTGTTTAAAAGTATTCAATGTTTAACTGCTAGAGAAATGTGCACTAATCTTTCCCATCAGTTTGACACCTCTTTCTGTTTGGTTTGAAGACTGGGATTCTGATCATTTTCTTGCTCATTATTTGCTTTCATAGTTTCTTTCAAATTTGAACTATATCTTTGTTTATGGGCCCATCAGTGATCATTAATGTGTTGGCAACGTCTTTTATTAGCAAGGGAGAAGGGAGTACCGTGAGATTCACTGCCTCTGTCCAACCCTTGTTCACGTTCTTTTCTTTTTCTTTTTTTTTGAAAGTATAATTTTTTATTGTTTTTATTGAGCTATATATTTTTCTCCACTTTCCTTCCTCCCTCTCCCCTCCCCTTTTACCCTCTCCCATGGTTCCCATGCTCCCAATTTACTCAGAAGATCTTGTATTTTTCTTCTTCCCATGTACACCAGATCCATGTATTTCTCCCTTAGTCCCTCTTTGTTGTCTAGACTCTCTGGGATTATGAATTGTAGGCTCTTTTTTTTTGCCTCCTGTCTAAAAGCCACTTATGGATGCGTGCATATGATATTTGTCTTTCTGGGTCCAGGCTACCTCACCCAACATGATATTTTCTAGATCCATCCATATGCTCTCAAACCTCAAGATGTCATCCCTTTCTGCCGTGCAGCACTCCATTGTGCAAACGCACCACACTTCTCTTATCCATTCTTCAGTTGAGGGGCATCCAGGTTGTTTCTGGCTATAGTAAACAATGCTTTTATGAACATAGCTGCCTTTGGGTATATACCCAAAAGTGGTATTGATGGATCTTGATGGAGGTTGCTTCCTAATTTTCTGAGAAATGGCCATACTGAAATCCAAAGCAGCTGTACCAGATTGCACTCCCACCAGCAATAATAGGAAGTGTCTCATTGTTGTGGAATAATCTTTTTGTACACTGTGACTATGTGTCATTTTGATTGGTTTAATAAAAAGAAGCTAAATGGCCAATAGCTAGGCAGGATTTGGGGGGCAGAGAGAACACTGGGAAGAAGAAAGGTGGGATTGCAAGGAGACTCCAGGATGCAGAACAAGCAGCGTGGACATTACATAGAAGAGGTAAATGAGCCTGGTACACATAAATTAATAGAAATGCGTTCATTTAAATTATAAGAGCTAGTTAAAGTAGGAGGCCACATGTGACTCAGTTTCTATCTGGAGTCACATCTGACTTAAAAAAGTCATTTGAGTTCAAGCTTGTCTGCTCTGCTTTTTCCAGTAACCTTGAGGGCTGTGAGAGAGTTCTGATTAAGCCCATGGGAAAGAGCATTTTTGTTCACGTTCTTTTCTGAAGTGACTGCTTGTGTCTGTGGTGATATCATGTTTCTCAACCTATGAATATCCTTGCTTTTCTGTATTTATCTGTGTTTGCTGTCTTTTATGGCTTCTGAAATATAGAGTGTGAGGTGAAGGAGGTGACTTCATTGCAAATGGTAAAAATTTGCCCAGGAGTGGGTTTCAACCTATCAGGGATCAGTAATAGAATGTATTCCTCATTAATCCCACACACCCTCTTTCCCCTTCACCCTTTGTGTGTGCTTATGTGTGTGTGTGGCGGGGAGGTATTTAGGTATCCATACCAAGTTTAGGACTCACATTCTATCATAGTGGAATATACAAAAGAAAAGATGGGGATATAAACCTACTAAATACTTGTTGAATGGCAAAACTATATCCAAAGATTCTTGTGGGTTTTTTTTTTTGTGTGTGATGGGTGTTGTGAGATTCTTGTGTTTTGTAAGTTGTATATTGTACTCCTTTTTTTTTAAATTTTATACTCTTCTATTTTAAACATTAGGACAACAAATTTTCATGGTGTTCTTTTTTTGTTTGTTTTGTTTTTTGTTTTTCAAGACAGGGTTTCTCTGTCCTGGAACTATCTCTTGTAGACCAGGCTGGCCTTGAACTCATAAAGATCCACCTTCCTCTGCCTCCTGAGTGCTGGGATTAAAGGCGTGTGCCACCACTGCCCAGCATGGTGTTCATTCCTAACCATGTGACCATCTATGTGCCATTATCTAATTAGAAAACAAAATAGTGCATTACTATATAGTAGGATTAAGCCTGGGCTTCTGGGTCCATTTTTACATTCTTTCTGTTTTGAAACTTAACTGCTGTTTTGTTTTCATTAACTTGAAAAGTTTATATATATATAACAAGAAAATGAATTAATTCAATGTAAAAATTTCTGTGAATGTACATCTGTATTTGAGAGCCTATTGCCAACCATTGCCCTTGATTCTATGGATACTGACACAGCTTCTTTCTCTAAAAGCAGCAAAGAAACCATACAATGAAAATATAAGCTATGAAGTAGGACAGTAACCTAAGTTTATGTATCACTTTCTTGTTGGACCCGCTTTACATTAATACCATGTTTCAGATGTGACTACAGATTATAAAAATAAAAATTTCTTCTGGGGTTTTTCTCCTTCAAAGTAGCCAAACTGGTGGTTGGTGGTACCCCAACAAGTGCTGGGCTAATGCTTCCCTCATTTTGCTCTGCACTGCCTATGTCTGGCATAGATTAGTTCAGGTCAGCACCACTGTTTGCAGAAGGCCTCATGTTTCTGGGCTTATGTAGACTACATACTACACACACCGGCTGCTCAGATGTAGATTCCCTGTGGATGAGTTTCTCTTCTCATGGAGCTGCAAAGGTGGGATTCTGTCTTCTCATTTCTAGTACAGTACTCACATCTGCTATACTGCATTGCATCTGTGCCTCAAGTTGGAGTGGTTTATATACACACCCATCTTGCCCTACGCTTGTCCCATAGCCCCTATGCTGTTTAGATGGCGTGGGCCTATGATTTACACTGCAGGTTTGAGAGGATGAAAACCTCTTTCCCCACTAAGGCAGCTCATCTTGACCAACATCACAGGAGTACCCGTAGATCCACAGAATGATCCCTTGCTTGATTCCTGTTGTGATGCTTTGCCCCCATCATAAGAGAAAGCACAGTTGTGGGGTTGTGTTTACCTTGAACTTGCATTTTCCTTCAAGAACTTTTGCCAGTTTCTTTGGGGTTCTGAACTGGATAAAACCAGCTCTCTGGAAATGTGTTTCCCTGATGTCTATTTCACCCTGTCCCTTTTTTTTTTTTGGTTTATCTGCTAAAGGGCAAATAATACCAATATGCCTTGTGGGTTAGGGTGGATTATGTAGGAATTTATGGTATATGGAAGAGCTATGAAATATACATATATATATATATCATTATTCTGATGTTTCATTTACCTAGTCACATTTTCTATTAATCTTTTCTTGAGTTCTTTATGCAGCCAGTTCCATGATATTTAATATTCTATTGCAATATCTGATCTTCCCTAAAGACCTTTCCTGACTGACTTCCTATAATAACTCCTCCTTCATAATGACTTGTTATCTACACATATTCTTAACTTTTGCATCATAGAGCAGTTTAACAATCTATGCTCTAACCTATTTATTTAACCACATTGTCTGATCTCCACTAGAATGAAAGCTGCCCGTGCAGGGAATTGGTTTGTTCCCTGACATTATGTCCCATCTAACATGGTACCTGCCACAGAGTAGGTACACACTGAAGGTTTCTGAGGGAGAATTAACAATGACAAGTGGAAGACTTTGAAAATGGGGGAATACGTTCTGCTGCTTCTGTCTGGTGTAACCACTTGTGTTTCTCTTTCCTATGTAAGCAGAAAAGAGGGAGGAGGAAATAAACAAGGAACTAACTGAAAGCGTAAATGTATGGAGGGGTGTGTAAGGAATAGTGGAGCAGGCTGCTAGTGGGGAAGAATGGCCTGACAGCAATGCTATGAGTTTTTCCATTAAACCCAATGGAGCAAAACTGAAATGAATCATGCATTTTTTAAAACTTTGGCTCTCAGGAAAGGTCAGCTAAATCTACAGTTTTATTGTAGAGTCAACTTCTTAAGTGTGATCTGTGTTGTCTCTATTGCATTATTACACCTGTACATTCCAAAGTTATCTATTTATTTTTTATGTATATGGATCTTTTGCTGGAATGTTTATTTGAGTACCAGATGAGTGCCTGGTGCCCCAGAGACCAAATGAGGGCATTGGATCCCCTAAGGCCAGATGTGTATGAGATACCATGTGGGTACTGGGAATTGAACCTGGGTCCTCTGGAGGAACAGTCAGTGTTCTTGCCTCTCCAGTCCTATATGCAATATTTATTTCACAACTTCCCTTTAAATGATCTCTAAAATATCCTTTTATTCCTGACCAGATGTATTTTTTTACATAAATCTTTGGTGTTTACAGTTACATAAATCTTTGGTGAATCCAAAATGCCTGTTCCAATCAGATTGAGGGAAAATTATCCATCAAATAAAACATAATACCTTATTTGCCTGCATGTTGCTCTCTGAAACAGGTGGATTGCAAACCAAATTGTTTTATTTTCTTTAGAAAGAATGACAGCCTAAGTTTAGTATTTAATAACTCAAAACTTAGTCAAAGAAAAATATGATAAAGAATGGCATACCGTTTTGAATACATTCTGTTATGAAATGTCTTGAATTGTTTTTCTCTTGGTAATTCTGATTTCTTCGTTTACTTTTCCCTTTTTCCTTTTCTTTCTTTCTTTCTTTCTTTCTTTCTTCCTTCCTTCCTTCCTTCCTTCATTCCTCTTCCTTCCTTCCTTCCTTCCTTCCTTCCTTCCTTCCTTCCTTCCTTCCTTCCTTCCTTCCTTTTTCTTTCTTTCTTTTCTTTTTATTGTGGGTGAGGGTAGGGTAGGGTAGGGTAGGGTAGGGTAGGGTAGGGTAGGGTAGGGTAGGGTGGGGTAGAGAGGCAGGACCTCACTGTGTAGTCTTGACTGGAACTCTCTTTATAGACCAGACTGGCCTCAAGCTTACAGAGATCCATCTGCCACTGCATCTTGAGTGCAGAGATTAAAGGTGTCCACCTCTGTATTGGGCTAATTACCACTTTGTGATCAGAGTTTCAGAAAACATTGCTCCCATTTGGACATGGGAGCTCTGTGTTCGTACTGATATATCTTCCTCGGGCTTTCATTTTCCTAGGAAACACACATATACACACACACATATGCACACATGTATACACACACACACGCATGCACACACACATGCACACATACACACACACCAACAGATGCATATACACCTCTCCCCTCTTCTTTATTCTTCATGTATTTTGTTTCAAAGTCGGAGAAGACAAAAGGGAATGCAGGGGGCAGATATGTATACTCTTTCCCTCTATTTTGTTAGTGGTAACAAAAGGCACAAAGCATGGAGTTTTCTCTACTTTCTGGAAACTGTTTTAATCAGTCCAATCATTAGCGATTGAGACTGTGTTTGCTCACCATCTCTTTAAATGCCACCTTTGCATCTTCATGGGATGACTGAAGATTTCTTTCCAGTTGGGATATCAACCTCAGCTTCTTGTTGCTTTTAACAGAAATTTTATTCCTTGTCAAGCTAGAGGTTAAGGATGTGTGGCTAGAATTTAAGAACAAGGAAAAATGGGACCAGAAGGCGTGTTTATCTCTCTCCCTATACTTTACACAGAGACCATATAGGTAGCTCATGAAAAATGTAACAAACTACTCATAAACTCCATTTCATATGCTATTTTATGTATAGAGTTCCCCTTTTCTACTTGTATTTACAGTTTAAATTTGCCAGTTTGGTACATAACTTTGCATATTTATGTGTATAAATATGGAGTAGAATTATTCACTGGCATTTCTACAGATATTACTTAGTTACCATCCACAGAGCTGCATAAAATATGACATTGTAAAAGCGTTGTGTGAGCATGACCCTTCACTATTCTAACAATATTGTATCGGTCCTTACATTGTAACTGGGAATGATGTCCCACTTCAGTCTTAGGTTGCCTTTGTCTTCCTATGTCATCATATGTCATTGTGTCATTGTAATGGATTATTTGACATAGTCTACATTTGAAGGAAAGTGGATTTATTTAGAAACCAGTTTCTGAGATTTAAAGTTTGGCAGCCTGGTTGACCTCTGGAAAGGGCAGCATATGGTATCACAAAGCAGAAGCCCATGTGGGAGCCATCATTTCTGAGAGCATAACCCCAGTGAAATTCTCATGAGACCCTCCTGGTAAAGGCTCCCTCCTCCCACTGGTATCACTAGGGAGATGAAAATATGGAACACAATCATATTCAATCCAAAGCAATAGGAGCAAAGTTCAGTGCTTCTCTGAGTATTTAAGAAACTCGGTTTATCTTTCTAGGGATAGTGTGGTTTTTGTCCTTTATCTATTTTCTTATGGAATTGTTACCTTATTGAATACAGGAACTTTTTGTATGTAGATGGAAGTTTTTGTCCCATGCATGGTGTGGGACAATAGTCTGTATTCTGTCAATTATATTTTAAATAAACTCTAATTGGCCAGAAGCCAGGCATGAAGTATAGGCAGGACAACCAGACAGGAAGTAGAGGCAGGTCA
>NC_022015.1:47819278-47824004 GCF_000317375.1 Microtus ochrogaster | reverse complement strand
GATTGCAAATTATAAGCTCACTGTCCTTTAATTATGGCTAGAAACCAAATATGAGTGAGTACATCCCATGTTCCTCTTTTTGGGTCTGGCTTACCGAGTGACAAATCTTTAGAGTGTACCAAAGCATTATCCTACAGCACTATTATATTAAGGAGATAGCCTCCTTGGGTTGATGATAGAAGCTGTGAACTTTTATTTTATCTTTCACCTCTCCCTTTGACACTTTGGCCATGACAAATTTACACTACTTTCTTATAAAATTATAATTTTTTTGAATCACTCTAAAATCTTGTAATATGTATCTTCCCCTGTTAAATTATTTTAAACTCCATATTTCTTACTGTGCTTTACATTTTTAAATATTTTACATTTTAACATTAAAAATTATCCTGATCTGAGATTAAAATTTCAACTTCATTTGTTCATTAATGTTCAAATACCATTGTTAAGTAGTTTTTTGTCACCCATGGTTTAGCATAACATCTTTAGTTCATGCCGTCTTATTATGTGTTTAAGGTCAGTTTCTTTATTTTCTGTTTTACTCATTGATGTACCTGTTTTAATCATTAGCTCTATTGTATTTTATTACTCAAAGAACTTATTTCCTCCTCGCTGTGGGATGCATTTTAAAAGTGATACTATAATTTGTTTCCCATTTACATTTAACCAACGAGTTCTAGTATATTTGCACCTTATAAAATATTTTTATATCCTGTTGGTGATAAATTACCTCATGAGTATTGGTGATAAATTACCTCATGAGCAGATAAATAAGTTGGCAAATTTGAAATTGAGATACAAGTTTAACTGAGTTTTTATGGTAGACTTCCCATAATCATCAATTTATGTGGTTTGCTTGGCAAGTAGGATGTGAAGATGGAAATCCTAGGAAGTGAAGGTTCAGTGTCTACTTAGCCTGCAGAGGGAGGTGAGAGCTTTGTGAGTGTTGGGGTATCCTGATCTTACTGCATTCTGTATTATGTCTGAAATGGAACATGTCAAGAGGAAGGACGTCATTCTCTTCTGGGCTGGGTAGAGTTGTATGAAAATGTTTTCTCTTTGTAGTAAGCTTGGCAAGACATAACATTTATATAATACTCTAAGTTCTCCTTAAAGAACTTAAATATGGATGGGTGGATGGATGGATAAATGTGTTTAAAATGATAAATGTGAGCTTTTCAATCATAGAAAACTTTTGATTCAAGGGGTGCTTTTATTGTTCTCTAAGTTCATACCATAAAGCACCAAGGCAAATTATATGGTATTTGATGCTACACACACACACACACACACACACACACACACACACTAGCCTTTTTTGAGTACTACAGCCCTGTGATCAGGTAAAGTGACTTATAGTCAGAGGCAGATGCCAAACTGCTGTGACACTGTCTAGCAAGTATGCCACGTAGCTAACACTTTTATCTGGTAAAGTTACAGATGAGATGCTATTTGGTAAGATATCTTGTTCTCTTTCAGTGCCATAGCTCATCTATGAAAATGGCTACCATTTGATTTCCTCTCTCCCACATACCTATCTGTCCTACTTGTGACACATAGAGCGAAAACCATGCATGCACTATGATACCCGACCCCAGTAAAGACTCCTTTATTTTCTAGAAATGTCTTAGTGACTAGCAGATTATATGATACTCTCTGATATTTGAATATACACCTTGGCATTGGATTGATGAAGTTTCCATTTTTTAAAGTTTTGCTTAAACAGATCTGAAGCCTTCCTTGACCTAGTGTATAGATAGATATAAACCCACTTGACCTGGTAGGAATGAGATAAATATGTAGTAATTTAAAATTAGTTTTGACAATATAAATTGCGTTGTCAAACTCGTCCTAAATCTTCACTTGCTGAGCATCATATGTAGAGATAATTATATTTTTATGAATCTAAGAATAATGAAATACTTGCTAAATTTCTCTGACCAAAAAAAAAATTCTCTCAAAACTCAACATCATTCTCACCCATCTTCCTATTCCGAGAATGCTGTCTGCCACTTAATATTTATTGAGTGAATAACATGATGGGATTTGTTCCTTAGAAAGTTTGTTTGGAATCAAGAAGGGGAATATTTCATGGAGCAGATAATCTGCACACATGTCCATTCTGGCTTCTTCACTTTGATTGAGAAGGGTGCCATTGTCCTCCTCAACTCAGTAGGCAAGAGGGATTTTGGATCTTTGTTTGGGCAGATAAGAGATTATAACAGGAAGCTGCATGATGTTCCTGCTCCCAGTTTTTACTTTGTGGAAACAAAGATAGATGGCTAGATAGGAGATTTCAAAATATTGTGACAAAGTTAGCTGTCAAACAAAGGAACATTTCATGGGAACTTGAAGAATTGCATCAAGGCTAATCCTGTATTTCAGATGCTCCTTTTTTTCCCCCTTCTTTGCCATAATAAGAACCTGTTTTTTAAAAATATCTTATATTTTATATGTCAAGAGATTATGGATGCTGTGCTAAACTCAAGGTTGAAGTAAAGGTCATGGTTAATGCCAAGACTTTTCTGGAATGTTGTGGTTTTGCAGTTTAGAATTGGTAGGGTGTGCATACCTCAAGAGCCTCACTCTTTAGTCGGTTCCACAGATAAGAGTAGGACATACATTTTTTTTTTGATTCACCTAGTAGTGCTCTTCCATGCTATGTTTTTATAAAACGGTGTAACCCTAACCAGGTCAGTAGTATATACCTGAAATCCTAGGATTTAGAAGACAGAAGCAGGATTGTTCCAACTTTAAGGCTGCTCCTGACAAATTTCAGGGCATTTAGAGCCCCATAGTGAGATGCCAGCTCAAAAAGACCAAAAAAAAAAAAGTGATGGTGTTGCAGGAGGTCCTTGCCCTCCTCCAGCCTATAGCCACTGAGATACAGGGCGCCACTCTGTTGTAATTGGAGCGGCGGCGGAGCTGCGTCCCCGGCACCCGGCCACCCGCATGGCTGGCTTATGCCCTGAAATAATTACACGGAAACTGTATTCTTTTAAACACTGCCTGGCCCATTAGTTCCAGCCTCTTCTTGGCTAGCTCTTACATATTGATCTAACCCATTTTTAATAATCTGTGTAGCCCACAAGGTGGCTTACCAGCCGGTAAGATCTTAACCTGCGTCTGTCTGGAGTGGGAGAACCATGGCGACTCCCTGACTCAGCTTCTTTCTCCCAGCATTCTGTTCTGTCTACTCCGCCTACCTAATTTTCTGTCCTCTTAAAGGGCCAAGGCAGTCTCTTTATTTAACCAATGAAATCAACACAAAACAGCAGACTCCCACATCATGATGGCAAAACATTTCAGAGTATGTTGCATAGGAGGAAGGGGCAGATGGGTCAAATCCAGCTGGTTTTGTTTATGACAGTTTATTTGTGCACCACTGAACCACTTCTGGTATGCTTCAGCTATAATACTACAAGAGCAGAATGAATCCACAAAGTCTGAAATATTTAGTATTGAACCTCTGTAGGAAAAGCTTTCCGGCTCTTACTATGAATGGAAATATACCCTAAAAATGATCACTGTCACCTTATTATCAGTGAACAAATTATCAGTGGCATATTTTCATAAAAAGCTTAACAACTTGCATGGCATTGAGATGAATTATTGGTCTATAAAAAACTACAATGCCTGCCTCTATTGAAACAGGAGAGAGCTGGCTTTCTAGAAAATCACATGGACGCAGAGATTTTAATTGTCACAATAAAGTCTGACTTACACAACATTGACAGAAAATGGGAAATGCATTAGACTGTCGTTTATGTTATGGAGCTGTGACAGAGACGAAGCACTCACCAGATGTCTCTCTTGAAAGGTGGAGTGGATCCAGCAGCAAGTGGTGAAAAAACGGACCAAGAGGGATTACGACCTCAGCCGCGCCCAGTCCACCTACTTCAATGATCCCAAGTGGCCAAGCATGTGGTACATGGTAAGTTCACCGAGGAAGTTTAGCTACGGTTATGTTGTCCACGTTTGTGGTGTGTGAAGAAAATCTGTTGGTCCTGGGAGGCCCAGATGCAGTGACCTGGGATCTGGGACCTGGTCCCCCATGAAGGTTCACTGTTGGAGAGAGAGCTCACTGTTGTACTTTCTAAGACAGTCTGGTGCTGAGATAGAAAACTGCTCAGGTGTAGACACACTGAGACCTATTTGCAATCGTGTTCACTTCTGGTAGACGGTTGCGGTGCTCTGATAGGGTATAGCTCACTAAGCTTGTACACTAAAACTTGCACATCATTGAAATTACTTAGCTGGCAGGCATCCCCTGACACGCCACCTTTGTGTATCAGGAAGTGTTTGTCCAGTTCAGGGAAGCCAGTGTAAGGATGTCAGTAAGGGAAACTCATTGAACTCACAGAGCATGGTTCTGGTCTGCTTTAGCCTGGCTCCTTTGGAAATGCACCTCTCTAGTCTTGAGAGTTTTGCTTCGTGATGACTGAAACATGGCTCAGAAGACGTTACTCACCCTGCATCATGAATTCATATGTCACTAGTTTGCTCTGTGAGCAGCAGAAAGCCCTGTTTTGTTTCTCTTTCTTGAAATTTTTTTAAATTTATTTATTTATTAAAGATTTCTGTCTCTTCTTTCCCTCCCCCTCCCCTAATCAAGTCCCCCTCCCGCATCAGCTCGAAGAGCTATCAGGGTTCCCTGACCTGTGGGAAGTCCAAGGACCACCCACCTCCATCCACTTAATATTTATTGAGTGAATAACATGATGGG
>NC_022015.1:47809148-47819143 GCF_000317375.1 Microtus ochrogaster | reverse complement strand
TCCCATGCTTTTTCAGACCCAGGCCAGCTGGCCTTGGTGAGTTCCCAAAAGAACATCTTGAAAATTTTTATTGCCAAGTGTTGCCAGGGTGTTTTCCACGGCACTACTTTTTATAACCCCTGTCTCGAATTCTCTACATGTCTCCAGCTGATGAAAAGACACACATCCACAGACCTGCGCATCCCTTCCTCATATTTTCCTGGAACTCGGCCTCCCATTCTGGCTGGCTGGAGAGCTCCTTGCTCTTGCTGCTTGGTGGGTCAGGATTATACCACTGAGGGTGCACCTAGGACTGATTTCTCTAGTTCTTCCCATGTTCTCTTCTGGCATCACGTTCTTGCCCTCACATGTTTTGGGGGTGCCTTCACCCCAGTCGCTCTCATCAGTTCCTTCTTTGTTGCTGTGATAAGACACCCCGACCAAAAGGGACTCGTGGAATAAAGTTTATTTTGGTTTACGTTCCAGAGGGAAAACCTATGGTGGCAGAGGGGCAGGGCAGGAAGCAACAGGTGGGGCGGCAGGAGTAGAAAGCTGAGAGACCGTATCTCAACCTCAAACAGGAAGCAGAAGTGAACTGGCAGTGGCATGGAACTAAATTATCAAAGGCCACTCCCAATGGCATACTCCTTCCAACAAGGCTGTGCCTCCTAAAGGTTCCATAATTTGCCCCAAACAGCATTGCCCACTGGGACCTAGTGTTCAAATACATGAGCCTACTGGGACCACGTTCACCACCGTCGCTGCCACACTGGTGGCGCCCTTCACCGTTGCATTCTGGTCGCCAGTGTAGTTTCCTATCCGCTCTGCTGTGAGGAGAGTGGGCTAAGGAAGGGTTCTACACTTGGGTCTTGGTTTAGATCCCTGGAGACGCATGCTTATTTGGAGGCGGAGGCTTGTGGCTGATGTGTCTACCATCTCTTCGTTTTCCTAGACATGTGTAGAGATGGGAAGTTGTAGAAATGGCTAGATTCCCGGTAGGATTTTACATGAGAGCTCTGCTATTTAAGGAGAAAAGAAGGGAGCCCTGGTGTGAACTTCAAAGGTATTGGAAAGCAGGAAATCATTCAGTAGGGTCATCTGAGGGGACTATAACACAGGACAGCTTGCTGGCTCTGAGACAGAGAAGGGATGAACCACGGAGGAGGACACTAGAGTTAGTGTTAGCAGGCGCTATGGGGCTTTGTGTGCACAGACAAAATTACCAAATTGCCATTTCTAAATTTCATTAGAAATGGTATGGAAAGCAAAGGGGCCTCTCTATGGGCGTTTATAAAAGCAGGTGCGGGAGGCTGTCCTTGCCTTCTTCCACATTTGTTCTCCCAGGAAAGAGTCACTGCTCCCTGCATGTCGTGCTGGACAAGGGTAGGATACGACACGTCCCTATTCCTCTCACTGTACTAGTGAAACAGAAAGGACACCAGGAGAAATGGGGGTTACTGCTCTAGCACCACCAACCTCCTGAGTGTTTTGTTTTTGTTGATACCTTTGATTTTTTACATTTATTTATTCAGTGTGTGTGTGCGTGCGTGCGTGTGTGTGTGTGTGTGTGTGTGTGTGTGTGTACACGCATGTGAAAGTCAGAAGACACAAAGTCAGTTTGTTTTCTTCCATCTAAGGATCCAACATGGGTTAGGTTATCAGGCTTGGTAACAAGTTTATTACCTGCAATCTTGCTGGCCTATGGCCTCCATTTTGACCATGGTCTGCCTGCTGACTGAGGTTGCCATACCTGCCTCCCAAAGAGCCCCCATTTTCCCACTGAATTTTCTCAGTCTGGCACAAGGAAGGTTGAAAGAAAAACTCAATGTGCTAAGTACTTTAAATACTCAGTTTGCTGAAAGCAATGTTCTGAGTGCTCTCTGGGTAGTTTTCTGAGTTTGTGTAAATGAATGTATGCATTAGCATGAGCTATGTTGTAAGAATGAGGAATCTGAGGCACATGCCTAAGCTCACTCAGCCTGGTAGAGCTGAGATGCCACAAGGGCAGGACGATGCCCAGCCTTCCAATGAGCACAGAATTCGACTACACCTTTGTGCTACTGACAGATACCCAGAGAGATGCTGATCTTGCCCATTAAGGACTTCAAATACGTTCACAGAGTCATGACTAAAGAAATGAAACAGAGCCATGAATGCTAGTCATAGTAAACATAGTATCAGAATACTTCAGAGATTCCTATTAAGTTATTATTTTTCTCCTAAGGAAAAGGACAGGAAACAGACTGCAGACCTGTGAATATCTTTCAGGCATACTGTAACCAAATGAGAGCCAGGACTCTTAAATCTGCAAAACTGTATTCCAAGCCTCATGACTTCCCTTAGTATGTCCATGATTAAGTTCCAGACTCTTCTCTACTGTGGTGTGAGAGTGTTTTGCTCATTCGTGTGACTCTTATATTGCTGCATGACAGGATACCCCAGAGCTGAGTTCTCACAGCAACTATTATCTTATTGGTTCTGAGGCTCAGAAATCTGAATGGTAGTGGCTATCCACTGTTCTACAATAACCAGTTTTTCAGTTAGAAGACTTGAAGATTCCACGAGAGTGGAAGGTTCTGCTCTCTAAGTATTTATTCATTTGCTGGTAGCAATTGGCTCCTCTCCAGAGGGACCTCACCAAAAACCTGATGGGGTGTCACTTGACATTGTCTGTCTTCCCACAGACATGTGATCAAGTGGTCATCTGGGAAACATGATTTTGCATCTAACCTTAGAACCCAAAGAGAGTTATCTCTTTAATTTCTTGTTAGTATTAAGAGTCAGCTATGACCCCCCACACACACACACTGAAGAGCACTACCACACAGGTGTGCACACCAGAGGAGACATGACTCATTCTGTATCTCCAGAGATCACCAGCAAAGTTCAGCAAAAGCTTGCACAAGAAGCGTTGCACAGTGCCCAATACCCAGATTATATCGTAGTTACTGTTCTTTGGCTTCTCAATTGGAAAGTTAACTTTGCATAGATAATTGATTCAAACATAAGTGTCATTCTGTTTTGCTAATGCTGTTCCCCTGCCACCAACTTTTTATTTATTCACTTAATAAATCATTAAGAAAGTGAGAGCCTGTGACCATGAGCATTCTTCCACCTAGAAAACCTCTCAGGTCCACCCGTAGGACTCAGAAGATCAGTGCAGGAAAAACAATTCGTGTCCTGGTGCATCAGCTTCTGCCTTTCTTTTGTCCGACATGTGGCATAAGCTGGCTGTTTAGAAACACAGAATCTGTGCCTCCTAAGATCAGTAAGACAGAAAAGAGTAAGATAAGAACATATCACAGCTTGCTGGGGAAGTGGCTGCTCTGCCGAAGCTTCCTCCGGGTCACATTCATGTGCGCAGCCCCTGGTCGTCAGACAATCACTGTAGTTTTGTTTGCAGATTGAGTCTTCTTTGGAAATCTTGGCCCCACCATCACCAGGCAGTGATGCTTTGTGTTTTGGTATGCAGTGGTCCTCAGGCAGTAGGATGGTTCTGATGTGCATTCATGGCAAATGCTGAGTATAGTAGTTGCATAAATAAATGAGCAAACCTGCTATCACTCTGTAGCAGAGAGAATAATTGCCCGCATTTAATGAGTTCACCGTGTTATGCCAAGTTTCTTGCTAACTCTCTTATGTCGCAGATTATCGCCAGTGTTCCAGTGAGTTAGGCATTATTGTCATTGCATTAAAGCCTAACAAAAGTTGCCCAAGGTCACCTACTGAGCGGAGGTAGAGCCCGGTGTTTAAACCCATCTCTGCACCTGCAGACCTAGGGGGGGGGGCAGCTTCTCTCTGCAGCTGTGGTTCATAAGCAGGCAGGCAGCACAGTCACCTGGAGGGTTGAAAGCTGATGACTGCCCATCCTCTCCTACTTTCTCCCACAGCACAGTCTGGGACTTTGCATTCCTTAAAGGTCCCTACCGATGCGATGCTATTGTGCAGGAGTCCCTTTGAAAGATCTCCCTTCTCAGCCTTATCTTGAACACACGGTTCTAAAAACATAACTTGTTTCATCTCCCAGCCATCAGATGGAAGAAGAAAACTTAAACTTCTGGGTCATTTTAAAGCACACCTAGTCAGTTTTCATTTGCCTTGGTCTCTTCTCTTCTGACAGCATTTTCTATCTGAGAAGCTGGAAAGGTTAATATGAAAAGATATTTTCATTTAACCTGAAATTGAACTGACTTGAAAATACCCCTGGCTTAGCTATCCTCTTACAATGCTCCAAAAGTAACACTTACTGGGTAGAAAGGCTACAAAGGTTTGGCCCTGTGTAGTAGAATTGATTTTAATTTACCCAACTGATGCAGTGGCCCATTTTAACACTGCTAAGGAAAGTGTAATTTGACTCTGAAGACTGTAAGATTACGGAGAACTCTTTATTAAGGTTCCGAGAATGCTATTTACATAGATCAGGCAGTTCAATATTGGATGAAGTTTCCTACATACACAAGCTTGAAGGATCTAGCTGAAGTTCCCAATCCTAATTAACATCCCTTCAGGGTCATCATTCATGATGGATTTAATGCATTGTGGGAGTTACCCTTTAGTGGGATATTTCTCTTTGTGGGAGGATTTCGAAATCACCATCAAAGATATATTCTTACTGGAATGCAGCAGTTGGCTGTTGGTGAATAGGAGGAATCCAGCTTAGAAATGAGACTTGAATGGAAGCATACATTTAAATATTCATTACTCGAGGAAATTGACGAAGAATTACATGATAATACTTGTCTAATAATTAGGGACTAATAATGATTTTTGGAGAAGCCCATAGTAAATAACTTTTAAAACACATTTTTTTTCTACCCAAGACAGGCAAGCTCTATTGTAAGAAGTAATGAATAAAGGAAGGGAGAGATCCAGGGATCCTAGGTTATAGTTAGGTAGAAGGAAGCTCTGCATTCTACGGCAGAAAACCCTGACCGTCGCAAGGATGTTACAGGTTTGTTCAATGGATCCTAGGCATTTCGAGGCAGAAAACACCATTGATACATTGGATGCTCCAAAAGACTAGAAAGGAGGATGTGGAGTGTTTCTGCCACAGGAATACAGTTGAAAACCATGTGGTTCTCCTTGCATTTTACAGTTTTGATGTATTAATTAAAAGTAAAACTGAGTGAGAGAGATACCTGATGGTTTTGCTGTTTGGCTCTGACACTGGCAGTTGGGACCAGTGTTCTAGAGTCTGCATTGAAAACTTCCTGTGATGGATGGGTAGCCTATTTGGTATATATACGCATAATTCCAAGACCGATAGATAATAACAAATGGGCTCATGTTTTTGATGCACTGCTTCAGATTTCATGAAAGCTCCCTGGGTGGTTTTTCAGAATCATATTTGCCGATCAGCAGAGTGAAAATTAGCTGAGTTCAGTTGTGTGGGGTACATATCTGCCAAAAACGATGAACTAGCTAGCATAGTAATTGCGAAAAATGATTTTAAGCCACATGGTCCTTTCTCAGCCAAATGGATGGTGTTCAGTTCTCCATGAGTTTGAGGCATTGCTGTTTCTGTAGTTGGCACACACTTCCCTACCGGTTTATACTGTCATTTGACTCTAATAAAATCTGGTGGAGTTTGTGGCATTATTGTCCCAGCAGCTTGGAAATCATCCTTTTAAGATGCCTCATATTGCCGTTTTAATTGAAAATGCAACATGGTGGGCATCTGCAAGCATGTGGCACATTCTGAGGCAAGCAAGAGTCATCCAAGAAGGGCACCCTCCTGCTCAGCAGGGACTGGCGTGCTGGTGGAACCACGGACTTGAGACCTGTTTTCCAGTACTGATATGTGCTACTAACTGATTCTAGATCCTCCCAAAGCATTTTACCCTTTTAAAATTAGGACATCTGGGAAAAAATATAACTTCTATTGATCATTTCTTAAGTTTGTACCTGATTGAATTTCTTCCAGTTCTCCATGTCAAGATGTACTGGACATTGGGTCAGGGAAGAATACCCACCGTTGATAGGCTCAGATCTGCAGTCAAGACCTAACCCATGAACTTCAACTACTGTATTCCATATTATCATAATATTAATAAAACTTCATAGGCGGTCCCCAAGACCACCCAGTTCAGTGAGTCGCTGGGAGGGCTCATATGACTCATTGCGTAGTCACACCCACAGCTATGGTTAATGTCAAGGAAAGCATACCAGGCAACATCAGCAGATGGAGGAGTCCCATGGGACAAAGTGCAGAAGAAGCCAGGCTCTAAGGGAAGTGCCAGGAAAGCAGTTTTTCCCTCCCAGCACTGAATGCGGTAACATCTGGGATGTGGTATCTCAGAGGCTCACCTTGTTGGTGGAGGCGGGTGAGTCACTGAGGCCCCTGTGCTTCATGTGTTCCAAAGTCCTAGAACTCAGAAAGAAAGCAGGTGTTCTGACACGCCCAGTACCCAAAGGCTTTAAGTCCTGTGAGCCATTCTTATCAGGCTATAATGAGAACGCACCCAGTATTCAAGGTCCCAGATGCCAGCCAATGGCCAACTTTGTGGGTCACCATTTAAGAATTCCAGTCTTGTGACCACTGTGTTAAACACTGTTATTCCCTAAACCCATTGCATGACGTTACCCTCTGGATTCCTCGTGTACCTATCTATTCCTTGTAAGTTTGGTAGAAGCCTCTGTGCCGTCCTTAATTCCGCTCTTAAGACATGTCAGCTAGTCAAAGCCATTCTGCATTTCCAGTCGGTAGCAGTTCTCCTTCCCCACCCTTTCTGCTTTAATCTAAACGTCTGCTGGCTCCCAATTCGAATCTTGCAACAGCTGTAAATCTGCCTCCTGAGCTCCATTTTCTCTCTTCTGTGTCGTAGTCAGATTGATCATTGAAACTATGAACCAGCCAACTGAAGTAAACATCTCCTCATTTAATCACTTTCCTTTATTTCACATTTCTGTGTGGCAATTAAAACCAAATTCAGGCTCTTCTCTGTAGGGCCTTTTCTGGTTTATCCACTGTCTGCCTCCCCACTGCCTTGTGCATACACACTTCATTTGGCCTGAGTTCCATCTCTCCACACATCCTCTTGCTGGATGCTGCCCCACACCTATTCCCTGGTTAACTCCAGCCTTGTTGACTTGCCGTGATCTTTCTTAGCCTTTTTTACAGTAGCCCGATCCCTTATTGTTTAGTCTAGATCACCATGCATGTCTCTCTTGGTCTACTTTACCACAATTAAAACATTACAGATCTGTGTGATCATGTAATAAATGCCATCCCTGTTAGAGGAACTCCATGGCGTGAGGAACTGTAGACAGAAATAATTATGGAATCCTCATTACCTTGGGCAACCTCTAGTAGGTATTCCAAAAGAGAGAGAGAGAGAGAGAGAGAGAGAGAGAGAGAGAGAGAGAGAGAGAGAGAGGTTGGCTCAACAAAGCATGAACAATTAATTTATTTGTATTAAAATATTTTAGCATACTGCTTCTTCAATTTCTATTAACTTCTCTAAACATATAGTAAAAAAGAAATGAATATTTTTACAATTTGTGTTTTTGAATAAGTTATGTTCTTGCAATTTTACTTGAAAGTGTTTTTGTTTTCTTTTGATTTTGTTTGCTTGTTTTTATCCGATTATTGGAAGCAGTGTTTCTGAAATGTATATTATTTGGTTCTTGTGCCTAGAGCATTTACAACTATCCTTCCCTGTCTCTAGTCATTGAAGATGGTAGTTTAGATCTGTAATCTAAATGGCAGTACACTTTGTTAACATCACATGTTGACACTAACTGTTCCAACACGCACCATCCCTACCTGCTCTTGGCATTCTTTCTTCATGTCCTTTTAGCAGTGGGTGACTTCTCTAGGTGAAGTCAAGTGGTTTCAAAATGGGTCTCTGCCAATTTGTTTCATACCCATTATTTCTTTTTGTCAAAGGTATTAATAATAATGATCTGTGGCTTATGAAAACGTACCCCTATGCTATGGCAGTTTGAAAATTCTCATCAAAATCTTGAAGAGGTTAAATCTTTAAGACTCTCAAACATTGGACAAAGAATATATGCAAACATATGCAAGACTGGGCTAGAATGATAGCACCTCCTTAAAGAACACTTTTGCCTATGGAGTCAATAAAAGAATACAAAGTAAAGGCATTTATTTGGTACCATTGCATGAAGAAGCAAGCCCGCGTCTCAGGTCGTGTCCGCATGTGCTCCTCTGAGTCAGAAATCCCATTTGACACGGTACTCATTGAGTCCCACTCATTTGTCTGCTCATCCATTCATTCTTCTTTCTTTCTTTTCTTTCTTGTTAACGTTTGGGAAATATTTTTTCCTAAGCACTTGAGATTTCCTCAGTCCAAGGAGGAAACAGTAAACAAGATGGCTACATTGCCCTAAGGGGACGTTTGTGGAAATGGGTTTGGATAGGTTTAGTCATTTTGCCTAATATGTGAAAGCTAGTCTCTTGAGGGTACACAACCAAGCCCTAACTGACGGTTGTCCGTTACCTTGAGGTGATAATGTCAGTGTGGATTTCATTGTCCCGCATGTGAGTGTGCTTGCGGGAAATTTATTAAGAATGGTAAGTACACATATAGGCAGCCAGTGAAAGTGCTTTCTGAGGGGCCAAGGATGAGAGACACCCACCTAAAGAAGAAAAGCACTCTGGTAACATCCATTTCTCTGCTGGTGTAAATCACCACGGTCTTCTGTGAATATTTGAGAAACATAATTTATTTTGTACTAGCAATATGTCTTATCAGCTTTACCTTCAACAGTGAAAACTATGTGGATGGCCCATCCCTGAGACAACTCTACCATGGTGACCAAAAGGTCTGTTAAGAGGGAAAAAGGTCATTTTAAATCAAGTTTTTCCGGACTTTTCTTTAATTAATAACTAATTTTTGTTGGAGAGCAGATAAGATTGACCCTTGAGCTCACTTAATCTGTGTTGTCTCTTGAATGTGTGGATTAAAGTCCTTTTTATCAAACAGCTTCTCTGATTTCCTCATTTCTCAATTTGGTGTCACCTGGGCTTGGGATCAGTTGCAGTGATCAAGGCAGTCCGGGGCTTCCTGTAACCTGTCTCTGCTAGGAGCTCTTCATGTTAGCTCAATACATGTCATTGAGACACAGCGGAGGGAGAATCAGTCACCCAGATTTCAACATATCCATGTTCATAGAACCAATTTTGACTACTTCTAAAATAAAGTAGTTTCAAATGTTCCATTTTCTGTGAAAATTCAAATTCTAAAAATCTATGAGGCAGAGACATCTGGAATGCTTTTCTCTTGATATTGCTGACAGGGAAGTTGGCCAGGACGTTAATGGAGGGAAAGAAATCCAGTGATGAGAACACTCAAAGTGAGGGGGACCCTTTGCTCGGAGAAAGAGAAAGCAATAATTACCTCCATGTCAGTCTGACTTATCAGTTTGTCCAATGTAAGAAATACTTGGTGGGCAGCCCCTGCCTGGATGGGATTTTCCTTTAAGGATGGATAGTCGACATGGAAGAGGTACAAGCTGGGGGAATGTCTCTACAGCACAGAAAGTCAGGCTAGGATGAGACAAGTAGAAGGGAGCCGCTAGCTCTGGGATCAGGGCTTGATTACTTAATTGCACGGATCAGAATCATAATTGGGTGTTGAACGTGGAGGTGCCATGTTTCATGGCAGATGAGGCTGGCAGGATGGAAAATGCACTCACTTGTTTTTCTTTCCTTGATTCAAAAAAAGGAGTTTTATGAAATATCTATTTTTTTCTTTAATGCTAACGCAATGGTCAGTTAGTCTAGATGGTGACTATTCTAATATTTGGTGCCACGTTAATGGAAATTTTCCAAATATTACTCAAGATAGTTGGCTTTTGTTTTATTCATAGTCTCTTGGTTTCCTAGTGATTTGAATTTGATCCTTACAAAAAATTATAGACGTTCTCACCCAAGCATATAAAACTAGCTTATGTGCCAAGGCCAGCTGGCCTGAGTCTGAAAAAGCATGGGATAAAACCGGACTTGCTGAACATAGCGGACAATGAGGACTACAGAGAACTCAAGAACAAGG
>NC_022015.1:47796355-47808093 GCF_000317375.1 Microtus ochrogaster | reverse complement strand
TTTGCTTTTTACAGTTAGTGCTTTAAAAAAAAAAAAAAAAAACAAAAAAAAAAACAGGTCAGGCTTTCAAGAAGATACTAAAGAAGTTAAAATATATCAAATCAGTGTGATCCTGAAACCTATTTCAGGCTCTGAGTGTGTGCTCAGTCCCCGCCTTGTACAGTTTCACTAACTAGAAATGTACTGTATTCCTAAGGCCCTTTCTGTACTAAGGTATTCCGTTCAAAAGCACATCCTTGAGCTTTATCAGAAAGTTGGGCCACTTGGTTTGAATTCCGGGGTAGAGAGACATCTGATTCCTATTTCACATGCTTATACTAGAAACATGATAGAATGTTTTTTTTAGAAAATTAAATGCAAAAGAAAAAAGAAAAATATAATGAGTACCAGTGGTCCTGTTACCAGCTTTGATAATATCAACTCAAGGCCATTCTTTCATTTATTGCCCCTTAACTCGGATCATCTTAAAGCCAATATCATTCTTCATTTTATCACTAAATATCCTTGGATGTATTTCTATAAGAAGCATTGCTTTTCAAAATAAAACCACAGTACCATTTTCACATAAAAGTTTACGGTTATCTCTTTTTACATTCAAATGCATAGATTCCAGATTTCTCCTGCTGCCTACTCTTTCCTTCTGATTTGACCCAGGCTCACAATAGCTCAGGCATTATGGTTACCTTTCAATCTCCTGTAATCTTCTCTGTTTTCTCTCCTTTGAAAGCTTGAGTAATTTAGGTTATTTAAAGTTTTGCGAGATGAATTTTATATTATTTGCACTTTGGGGGATTGTTTCTTGCGTTTAATTTACATCAACATCCTAGTAAGTCATAGGGGCAAAAGGCCCCCAAATTCAAGTTCATTTTTCCTGTTGAGAAGGTGGGAGAAGACTACAGCCTAATGACAGACATGAAAGTGCATGTCTGTCTGTCACACTGGAGTTGCCAGCGCCTGCTCATACATCAAGGTTTACCAAGTGGGCTCTTTTCTTTCTGAGATTTCTTCAGTTACAGGAGGAACTGACCGTCAATTGCTTGGCACAGCCTCTAGGAAAGGCTGCACGTTTTAGTTATATCTGTTAGGCACTTACTTCTTTAGCCTTCCCCAAATGCTACTGATGACCCCTCTCATTTTTTTAAACTAATTCATGAGATTAGGGATATTTCAATTATTTCATTAAAGTTGTAAATTGCCTATCTCTGCCTAGTAAGAACCCATTCAGTTGGCTTCCAGGTCCTATTGCTATGAATCCTGTATTTTAATTCTCTTTTGTCTTGATTTTAATTTATATTTTGTTTGTTTTAATTTCGATATGATATAAGCTGTTTTCTGCTTCTGTTTTGTAGTTTCTGCCAGCCTGGAATAAAACATTTTCTTCAAGGACTCTTGTTTCTTTTTGGTTTTAATCAGTTTGTAGAGACTACAATAATGTACGGAGATGGTTACTGTTGGGTTAGTCTTTAGGTCTTTTCAGTAAACATAAAATATACGCCATACAGATATTTTCTATTTGAAATCAATTATGGATTGTTTTAAACTTTATTTTCATCAATTTTATATCTACAACTTCTTTTTTCATTCTGAAAATTCAGTTCTCAGGATCATCTTGCCTGTATGTACAACACTAGCTCAGTATAACAATGCCATCATAAATACCATGATTACTGAAATTTATTTTTACTTTTTTGAAAATACATTCTTTTCTCATACAATGTATCCTGATTATAATTCCTTCTCCCTCTGTTCCTCCCAGTACCTTCTTCCCTCCTCTCCTCTCCTCTCCTCTCCCCTCCCTTTCTGTCTCTCATTAGAAAAGAACAAACTTCTAAGAGACAACAATCAAACATGACAAAGTAAAATACTATAAGAAGAAACAGCGACGATCATATTGATGTTGGACACTGTTACCCAACAGGAGGAAAGACAGTCCTCTCAGCAAACATTTTTGTTTCTTTTTGGGGGACATGGAATGGAACCCAGGACCTCACACAGGCTAGGCAAGCACTCCACCATTGACTCAGTCTTCCCTGAAAACATTTTAACGTGGCTTTTGTGAAACCAAGGTATCTCCTCAGTGTCGTTATTCTGTGTTGTTTAAAAACCCCATGTCACCCTCTCCGTGAGTCTAAAGTGCACCACCATATTTTAATGATCTCTGTGCTGTCGTTGGAGGCCAGAAAGCATTACAAAGACTTACATTGCTCCATTGTGCTCTGGCAGTCGATTGAGGGCAGAAAAACCATCTGTTCCAGTAACCTGATACCCTGGAAGTATACATTCTGTTTTGAAGGAATGAAATTAATTCTATGAGGTCTGTGCACAATAGACTATAATCATGTTCTCCAATGTGCTACTTTAGAAGAGTGTGGTAAACTTGCCATTCATTTTTAAATTGAAGGACGAAGTAAAACAGGACCAGAAGCATTGCCATTTGGAGAGTTTAGTCTAAGAAAATGAGAGATTAAAGAGATCTGTAATGATCAGGCCCGTTCGTTCTAGAGAGTGAGAGGGAATTGCAGTGAACAAATCATTTGAACTGGGCGTGCACTCTAATGAGCATTGAGCTCGTTCTGTACTCCCAGGACTAAAACCAAGAGGTACTGCAGACCGTTCAATAAAGGCATTAATTTAATGTGTAGCAGGATAGAAAATGAAGGAAAGAAACAAATTGTAAAATCCACAGGAAAAAAAACCAGTAAATTGCTAATGATTTTATTCATTCAACAATTAATTGAACTCCTAGGTTTGGAGTGTGAGTCAGTCTGCTGGAAGCAAATAGGAAAATGTTAAGTTTTGTCCCAGGGTAGACCATATAGACACTGGGACCAGCTAACTTTGAAAGCATTTTGATGAACCCATCTTTCACTTAATTGATGTACCCAAATTTCAATGTAGGAATAGATATATGTTGCATATTGAAGTTAAGAATGATATAGGAGATTTTTTTATAGCCAATGAGCCATTTAAACACACACACACACACACACACACACACACACACACATGCACACTTGTGCGCGAAACATGCCTCTTGTAGAACATTGCTTGCAAGGATTGTGTTGTTTTTAGACAGGGTTTCCTGTCATTCTGGTTGATAGTAAACTCACTGTGGCATTAGACTCATGATTCTCCTCCCTCCATCACCTCCCAAGTGCTATTCCCCATCACACTTACCTTACTTATAAGAACTTTTAATAGATACTTAAAGGTCAAGTCGTTTGGGATGCACTGATTTGAAGAGTCTGCAGGTTTCTTTATACAGGTCTTCTCTAACTTAATATCCTTATATCCTTCATGAATTTAAGAGAAGGATTTGGAAAGCCAGCATTTGTTTCTGTAACCTGATTGTCCAGAAGTCATGTTTTACAGGGTGTTACTTTAATTGAGATTGAATTGCAAATCATCAGAGATCTTAATCACTTGATTTGGGGAAAGGGAAAAAGGGAGGGGGAATTTATCAGCTTGTGTACTCCCAACAAACATGCTTACTTGATCCACACGATAATAATGCAAGTTCCTAAGGCCCAGGTCTTTTGGCTATTGATTTATTTTTTAATAAGCTTCTGCTCACGGTTGCAAGATAGCTTCTGTCAGCAGTTCCAAGTTCAAATCCAATGAGAAAAAGCATCTCTTTTCTACCTTCTCCCTAATTTCTGTATCTTGTGCTTGTTTTCTCTAGTCTTGATGACCTTGTTAGACAGCTCTGGGACAAGGTGATTTAGAAGAGTCATATGGGAGAGGCTATGAAAGTACACTGGACTGTGACATCCTGTCCCAACAGAAGTCTGGGGTCCTGGTAGGCATCTTCATGGATGGCCCCAAACAGAGACCACATTGCTTTCTAGAACGTATGGTTGGTGAAGTACTTACCCTAGCCAAGTCTGCTGTTGGTTGGCAAAAGACTGACTTGGTTTCTGTTTGACTTGGAATAGTCTAAACATGACTGCCTCTCCCTACGCTGTCTCCCTCTCCATCATTCTGGCATGAATTCTATGCTGTGTACACCGTGATATCAATCCTTTAGGAAAAGGTGTTTTTTTTTTGGGGGGGGGGTTAAAAACAGAGTCAGCAAAAAAGATTTTTAAATGAATATGGGACGGGTTTCCTTATTCCAACATTTTGATGAATTTGAAATCTATAGACATAACATAAGATTGGTATAATGAACACAAATATTGAATTCACCTGTATTTACCAAAGCTATTATTCTTTCTTTGTATATGCTTGTATATGTGTGCAGACAGACAGACAGACACACAAACACACACACATTCTCTCTCTTCCTTCCTCTTCCCTTTCTCTGTCTCTGTTTCTCTCCTTTTCCCATATAGATTCTTAAAGTATGTAGTAGACATTTCAAAATATTCTTTATGAATCTAAAAAGTCCTCACTTGTAAGAATTAATGTTTTTGTCAAATTTTCTGTCCATATTCAAATTTTCCCACAATGCCATTTTCAATGAACTGATTCCTTTTGATTCAGACCCTGAGGTTCACTTTGCCATTGTTGGTGCCCTCTCCCTGTCTGTCCAGCCTCTCAGAGTTAGAACTGAGGGGTAATGTGATATAGCCTCTCATGTTTGTGTGTTTTTCTTCGTCTGGTTTGTTCTTTTGCAACAGAGTCTCATGATGTCACTCTGGCTGGCCCAAAACTCAGATCAATCCTGCTTCTACCTCCTAATGTTGATGGTTTTGTTGGAATCAGTTTTAAGTAGAGCACATCTCACTTTGAAGTTTGTTAATGATTGGTCTTAAGACAAGATGAGGAGTTTAAATATTTGGGTCACAAAAACTCACCAAGGATGGATTATATT
This sequence comes from Microtus ochrogaster, assembly GCF_000317375.1. Taxonomy (NCBI): domain Eukaryota; kingdom Metazoa; phylum Chordata; class Mammalia; order Rodentia; family Cricetidae; genus Microtus; species Microtus ochrogaster. Next base: position 47,803,277 of record NC_022015.1, on the reverse strand, counting down.
CTCTCAGTTCTTCATGCCAGGTGGCATGAAGTCAGAAGTCTCAACTTGGTGATGTTAAATTTAATCATCGATTGGGAGATTTCTTCATTGTAAGAACCTAGTTTGGTTTATAATTAATAAAGGATCTGAGAAGTGTTATTTTGAGCTGTGCAAATAGACTCTTCCTTGCCAACCTTTACCAAGGTGTCGCAAATAATGAGGATTCCTGTCTCCATGAATCATTCTGTCAACTTGCAAGATGATTTTCTAATTCTGTGGTCCCATCTTTACTTTCCTTCCTTTCTAAATACCATGTGAATTCATGGGTTCTTTTTAAATGTACCGAGTCATTTCTGACATTACTCTTTTTTTGGTTCACAAGTTGTCATGGTTTACGAAGTAAGACACTGTTCAAGTGGGCTCCTCCATACTCTGAAGAAATCCAATCATAACTTTTAACACTTTATATTTTTCTCTGCTCCACACTTGAAAAATAACTATTTCTCCAATAGGTGTTTTCTCTGGTTGAGGAATAATAGCACTTAAAAATCCAGACATCGCTGGTGAGGGTGTAATTTACTGCAAGCTCATTTTTAGTGTGTAGAGCTAAGAATGCACTCATCATCAGTTATCAGAGAACAAAGTCCCTAGAACATCAAAGTCTCCTGTAGGAAATGTCTTAGATTTCTGTTGCTATGATAAGCACCATTACCAAGAACAACTTAGGGAGGAAAGAGTTTATTTGGCTTACCCATCCTGATCACTGTCTATCACTGAGAGAAGCCAACACAGGATCTTGAATAGGAACATGGAGACCAGAACTGAAGCAGAGACCAGGAAGGAGCACTGATTACTGGCTTATTTCCCACGGTCTGCTCAGTACCTGAGCTGGTACCTCCTACATTGGGTTGGGTTCTCCCACATCAATCATCATTCAGAAGAAAATGGCCCCCAGGCTTCCCTACAGGCCAATCTGATGCTGGTGTTTTCTCAATTGAAGTCCCTTCTCCTCCGGTAACTCTAGCTTGTGTCAAGCTGACACAGTGCAGGTAGCATTTGCACATGGCCTTCACCCACAACCCATGTTCCCATCTATGGATGACTTTATAATTCCCACACGGTATAAATGATTTGTGAAGAGTTGTTCTGCTTTACTGTTTAGAGGAGAATGGCAAAAATGGTTACAAAAATGTGGTTCTCATCCAGTGTTTCAGGTCTATAGTTAGTGTCCATTAGTGCTGAGGCCGTGGGGTGACTTTAAGTATCTAGAATTGTGAGCAGCAACCCCAGTTCTAGGCAAGTACCATACATTCTTCCTCTTTCTGCTGTTTTATGGTTTTGCCCCTTCCTCTCACCATGCAAACCATAGCCGTCAAGAAAACAAGTAAATTTCTTAGATATACCTTGACTATGGAATTCAGATCACAGTGTTACTACCAGTGACATCTCTACCTTTGTAAAATTCAAATTTCCTTTTTGTCTGTAGAATACATTCCATGAGGCAGTAAATTCAGACTGTTTCAAATGTTTAGTTTCTTTTTTCCCTCCATGTTCATTTAACTAATTTAGTTAATTACTTTCTATTCTGATGAATTTTTCCGTCTTTCACTCTATATTTATTAATTTCCTTAGAAAATTTATAAAACATTGTGCAAAGGAAAATGAATACTATGTGTATGGTAGTTTTGGTTTTTAACTTTATTTTATTTATTTTTTTGTGTATTATACAACTCTATCCCATTCATTTCCCTGTCTCTTTGTATCTGCACTTTGCCCTTGCAACACCTCTCAAAATAAGATAAAATAAAATTTCAGGGGCAAAAAGATGAAAAGAAAAAAAAAAGTAAAAGTAAAAGTAAAGACCAGTCTCATCATGGAGGCTATAGTGTGACCCAGTGAGTAATGCAGTAAACCCGCTTGTCCATACATCTTTACTTGCAAGTGTCCACTGCAGAGAGTCTTCGGTTTGGTGTGAGGCCTCTGGTTTCTGCTATACTATCGATGCTAGATCCTTCCTGGAACTCCATTTGGTTATCCTGTTATTGCACAACAGGTGTTGTGGAGATTCTGCAGCTTTGGGTCTGCAGCTTTGGGTCTTCATGGGCACTGGCAGATCTCAGGTCGGGTGGATGTTGGAGTGGAGCAACTCATAACTCTGGTTCTGAGCCTGGGTAGTTACAGGGTTGGTCAGTCTGCCAGCTCTTCCTTGTCCTCACTACCACCTCTCTTTCATTACCCTGCCTAGTTCACCCCTTGAAGCCATGAGCAAGGGGCAGGGTCTTTTCTCCTGTTCTCAGGGTTCCCACGCCTATTCCTACTGTGTTGCTCAAGCATGGTGTAGGGGCTACTCTCTTGATGCCCTCCTGCCTGCATCAGACATCGATGAGTGGGAAGGGGGAATGGGGGGAGGGCATCTTTCCCCTGCCTATGCCATCACATGACAAATGAGTAATGAGGCAGCTCTACCATGCTCACAACTTCAAGGCTGGCTCACCCACACCACCACCAACAGGAATGGCTCTACTGTCCTGCTCAGGTGAGGTGCAGGGCCTGCTGGTTTATTATTATTATTGTTGTTGTTGTTTTTTATGGGTGTGTACACTTGCATGTAGGATCTGCAGACCCAGAAGAGGTGTCTGATTTGCCCAGGGCTACAGGTGGTTGTGAGATGCTTGACATGAGGTTGAGAACCAACCTCTGTCCTCTGGGAAAGCAGGGTAATATCTTAATGTCTTAACCCAACCCCACACCCCACTCTTCACCCCATCCTCCCATTCCACCCCTTACCCTACATCTTCTACCCCACTGCTGGCACCTTGTTTTTTTACTGGATTAATGGAAATCGTTTTTCATTACTTTATGGAAATCTTTCTTCTTTCTCAATGGTAGAATCACTACAACTCAAGTCACTGGACATAATGAACATTTAGATTATTTCCAACATTTTTTTTTTTTACAAATAACCTCAAGCTGAAACTTGGGCACGTCTTTTTTTTTTTTTTGTTAGAGATCTGTTTTTAGATAAGATGCTAACAGTGAAGTTGTTAAATTAAAAGCCAGAAATTAGGACAAGTTTGTCAGACATTGCTCATTCCCCTGGAGTGAAGGCAGAAACATGACTGCCGCCATCTCTGTTTGATTGTGCTTTCTTCACTTACCTTCCTGCTGTTGATTTTTGATTGATTCTGTGGACTAGTAATAGCATTGCTTTGCCCAACCTTTGTTATGGGGAATTGAGATTATTTTCTTTATGTGCATAAATGAGAAAATGCTAAAAAGATAAAAGGGTGTCTCAAAAGGATGTCGGTTTCAACTTTAAAGGTGTCTGCATATCAAACTTGAGACAATGTTCATTCTGTGTGTGTGTGTGTGTGTGTGTGTGTGTGTGTGTGTGTGTGTGTGCGCGTGTGACTGTGAATTGAACTGAACTGAACCTTGACTATGCTAGGTAAGCACTTTACCACTGCCCTATATCCCTATTCCTTTTTGTATTTTTTATTTTGAGACAATGTCAGTAAGTTGTCTAGGCTAGCCTTGAATTTGCTCTATATTCCAGGCAGACCTTGAATTGCAATATTCCTGGCTTACCCTCCAGGGTAGCTGGGATTACAGACCTCTGCCACCAGGTCATGTCAGACCTCAAACAGTATAGGAACAAAAAGAATAAAAGCTAAAAAGTAATATCCTTGGCAGCTCAATGCTTTTGAAAATGACCATAAATTCATAATAATATTTAATAAGGGATGAGTGTAAAGAGATTACACAATTAGTTTTATTTTTCTTGTCAGTTCTAATGAATATTTAATTTAGCATAGAAGTTTAAGCTCATTTACATTTGTATATATGACCAATAAATTTATTTTAGTCTCTGCCATATCTTTCTGTTGTGTAAGTTGTCGGTGCCTGACTTACAGTGTCTAACGGGGATGCTTGGAAGCAAATTTAGAATATTTTAGTGCTACAGTGGTGCACAAGCAGTTTGCATGCAGAATTGCTCTTTGAATTACAAGATCTTTCCTGAGTTTTCTAGGAACTTGAGTCACAGCGCCTAGGCAGATGCATGGTCACAGGAGAAACACCCGATACGATGCAGTGTGCTTTTAATAAGCTGGAATGCTCAGTATGTTCTCTGTGTTCAATTCATTTGACTTGGGACATTTGGAGCATGTGATGGACTAGCTGGGGAATAACCTCACTGTAGTGTAACTTGTATTTAGAAGCTGTATTGACTCTCACTTAAACCCAAAAGAAAACTAGAGGTGGAATGGAACCTTGACATCTCTGCTTTCATTTTGTATTTACTTTGACATTAGGTCACCTGTTGACAACTTCTTATAGGCGCGTTAGCTGTTCACAGAGTGTCTGTAACACCTAATTCAGTGGTTCTCAACCTTCCTCGTGCTACAACCCTTTGATACAATTCCTCATGCTGCGGTGACCCCCAACCATAAAATTATTTTCATTGCTACTTCCTAACTGTAATTTTGCTACTGTTATGAATCATAATGTAAACATCTGTGTTTTCAGATGGTCTTAGGCAACACCTGTGTAAGGGTCAGTCAGGCTGAAAGGGGTCGAGACCCACAGGTTGAGAACTGCTTTCTTAATTAATTCCATTCCCCTTTAGTACTGAAGAAAGGAAGGTAGAAGTAAGTAGCCTCAGTGTCAGCTTTCCCCATTATCTTAGTCTGATGCCCAAAAGACATCAAAAGGACTCCAAGTATCCTTACGCCTATAGCCACCTACAGTCAGTTCCAGGAACAACAACACGGAGGCAGCACCCTGAAGAATGAGAAGTCATCTCCCAAAGTCCAGCTTGTCTCTGCCTCCTCAAACAGTCATCACTTTTACAGAGACAGATCTCTCAGACTGACTATCTATCTATCTATCTATCTATCTATCTATCTATCTATCTATCTATCTATCTATCTATCATCTTCTTCATTACTATCTATATCTATCATCTATCTATATCATCTATATACCTATTTGATGTGTATCTGTATGTACATCACATGCGTGCAGGTGCCTTGGAAATGGAGTTATAAGTCTTTTGAACCAGCTGATGAGGGTGCTGGGAACCAAGCCTGGTCTTCTACGAGAACAAGAGCAACAAGTGCTCTTAACACCTGAGCCATCTCTCCAGCCCTGTAAGAATTTGGACCACCTTGCAGGTAGAGCTAAGAAACTGATAAAAACAGACTTCTTTCCTGGGGCTGCTTGGTTACACGTGTCTCTTCCACCTTGGTCCAGTTCTTCACATTGAAATGTAAAGCTCATGCCTGTACCTCAAAGAACTTGGGGTCACTTGGCTCCTTTATGCACACGGATTCAACCACTTCCACATGGTTTCTCTGCGCTCGGCCTCTGAGCCAGCATGACAGGGCTGCTGGAGCTGGGACTTCTGCCCTAAGCTGTGCTTCTAGAAAGTGGAGACGCATCAATACATACTTACTTTGTTGGGTGTTCCTTACTGTGTAGTACATTCCTTGCTCTTTTAAGACTGTGCAGTTTGGTTTTCAGGGAGCTTTGTATATTTTGGTGATTATTACAAAGGATTTCATGTACCTGCAGTTCGTCCTTCTTCATTTAGACATCTCTGTTTGCTTTCTCGACTTAAATAAATGTTCTCTGGCTCCTACCTGTGGCCTAATGTATCTATTTTACAGTTTCTCTTTTCTTTCATTTCAAATGCATGATTCCTATTTGCAAACACAGATAATGTATCCTTGCTCTTCCGCCACCTGGCTTCCGACTTTGAATCTTGGATTCACTCTGAAATATATGAAATATCCAGGAGTGGTCCTTTCACCTGTCTTGAGTAGATGAAGCCCACCCAACTGCTTGATGACGTAAGAGGAGCTTCTGAGTGCAGTGCATTCCGGGTTTCTATGATGGTCAGTCTGTATAACCTTGAGACTCTCAAGCCTGGTTGTATCTCTGTTTGACCTTTGTTGACAGTGACTTCTTAGTGTTCTTTTAATCTGTTTGGTTGGTTGGTCCTTTGGTCTGGAGACCCAGGGCACATTTCCATTCAGTGTACTGTTTAAAATTAGGCACGAGTACATGCATGAGCATGTGTAGCCTCCAGCCCCCATTTTCTCCGTCACTTCCTTTTGATGTCCTGTTACATTATTTGAATTTTGTTGTAGTCATGTCATTCTTCCATGCTCCTGATTATCCTCCTGGACACTTCGTAATTTAGTGTTTATCCCAGGCATAATCTACTCATCAGTCTAATGCCAGGGGTTAGTCTGTTATAGTTTTGTGTCTTTCTGTTTTTAATAGTTTATATATTTATTTACATTTTTCACTGGACCTGAAGCACCACATCTGCAAGTTTTATTTCCATGTATTGCACTGGGGTTCAGGTATAGTGTTGGCATTTTTGTTCATTTGTATATTTTCCAGCAGAATTTTTATCAGCTGCAGTAGTTTGATCCTCTTTTACATGTTCATATGGATATTAGATGAATATTTGTATACTTTTTTTTTCTTACGCTGTTAGTGACCCTATTGGGAAATCCTTAGGTCAATGGCAACAGGCCCTTGGAAGGGATTGTAGGACCACAACTATCCAGGATCCTTGCCCTGAGATGTGTTCTATTGTATGTATGTATGGATGGATGTATGCATGTATGTATGTATATTCCCGCTGTTTAAAATAGAGTCCTCACCAGGATCTCTATGTGCTCTGTGAACTTTCAGCCATAAAACTAACATAGCCTTCTTTTAACTAATAAAGTGGGGTTTCTAGAGAGATGCTCTTCCAGAAGACTGAGTTTGATTCCCAGCACCTCCACCTGGCTCTCGCTCAGCTATCACTCAAGTTTCAGGAGATCCAATATTCTCTTCTGACCTCTGAGTGCACTGCATGTAAGCAGTGCACAGACATCTTCAGGCAAAAACATAAAATCAAAGCAAATTCAAAAGGTGTGTGTGT
>NC_022015.1:47784038-47796255 GCF_000317375.1 Microtus ochrogaster | reverse complement strand
GAGAGAGAGAGAGAGAGAGAGAGAGAGAGAGAGAGAGAGAGAGAGAGAGAGAGATTAACAATGGTTAAAAGAAAAGAGGCCATGAATTTGAGAGACAGAAATAACATGCATGGGAGGGGTTAGAGGGAGAAAAGAGAATGGGGAAATTAATTATAATTTCGAATGGTAAAAAAAAAATGCCAATAAATAGCTATCCTGAGGTTTTTCATTCTAGTAAAGAAAAAAACGATGAAAATACTATTCTTCATTCTGCGTGGTACCTACTATAATGCCTAGGACAGGCAGGCAAAATGTTTGTTGAAGTAGAAATGCTAATTTAGTGACAAACTTGATGATCATAATGTGAATGTTTCCCTAATGACATGAGAGTAAACTAACAGAAAGTATGTTGCACTTAATCCCAGTCCACGTCACCTAAGAACATATGTTTTCTGAGGTATACTAGCTGACACTGAGCCTAATAATAATGTGCTTTGTGTTAGGATTTTTCAAAGCCTAAACTTGAAAAAATTCATCTTCCTTAAGGTCTGCTGCACAACATGAAGTAGCTATAAAAAAATAAAGTTGTAAGTATAGCCCAACAAATGTGATTGAAGCTGTTTAGATGGCACATGGAATGATTTAATAAGAGCTGATGTATAACACTTTTAGTCTTGTTTTTTTTTTTCTTCCTAGTAGCCGTACTTCATTGTCCCTTTCTCAAAGCCTTTGGTTATTGCTGTGCATCCATTCTCAGAGAAAGCACACCTTGTCTCAGTCCCTGAGGACAAACTGAACGGGACTTTTGCACCTCGCCGGCTAAACAGAGAGAGGTTCACCAGTGACCAGCTCAGCCAAACATTTGTTCATGGTTTTTTTTTTTTTTTCTCACAAGAGAAAAAACCTTTTATGCCTTCTTTCCTTTTGTGAGGAAAAGAATATTAGAAGCTATGGCAATTATCTTGAAACCAGGAGACACGCTCAGAGAATAAAGGGCTAACAGCTAAGAGGTGGTGACTGAGAAATCACTCTTAATGATGTCAATCACTTGAAATCTTCCAAGTTTTCTGAGTAATAAATACTGTTAATTGAATTTTCTTGTCCTTGCAGCTCAAACCACTTGAAATTAATACAAAGCCCTTTCTAATTTCAAGAATTGACTGGCTAAACCCACTCTTTCAAAGGAAATTTTCTTGTTTGTTGTTTCCTCCTAACAATCTTTGGGGCACAGCCTTATGTTGTTAGCGTTTACTGTCTTCCTTTTTTCCCCTCTTGAAAGCTCAGTGGAATAAAATGAAAAGGGGGCACTTTTTTTTTTTCCTACTGGCTCACATGAGCAGCCTTTTGAGTGCCTGAAACCCCGCTTACTCCATGTGTCATTGCCAGTTTCTGCTCTTGGGAAACCTTTCTGCTAAGTCAGAAGTGGACACCCAGATGTCCTACAGCAGGATGGTTTCTGCCATGCTTACTGTGCAGTAATTAAATTAGTCACCTTGGAGAGTTTGCTACCGGGGCAGGTAGAGAAGGTGACAGATGCTTGAGAACCCATCCCTAGAGTGTGTGTATGTGTAGGTAAGTGCAGTTGAGGGAAGCTGCTACCCTCCTGGTCCATGTAATCCTGTTAGCATTTCTCCTTTCCTTCCTGAATGAGGACAAATTCTGGTACTTGAGCAGCACTTCATTTTATCCCAGGTTTTCTCCTCTAAGAGTTAGGGTTCCTGCAGAGAAAGTTAAATGTCCTTGCCCTACAGAAGAAGATGCATCACTTTATTTAGGGAGCTACTTTCGTGGAATAATTTTCTGTAATAGACGACACTCTGCCGGTAGCTATTACAGCAAGCTGTTTGGCTTTACTCTTGGAAGGATTCGACTTTTTTATTAAAAAGGAAATCTTTTAAAATTCTGCTTGGTTGTGTGGGGTAAATGATGACTGCATTTTCTTGTTCAATTCACTTGAGTCTGCAGAGAATCTCACCATGTGAGGGAGGCCATCTTTCCTGTAGAGTCCTTTATTGAGTATAAGATAAGCAGACACATTATGAAATCTAATCTTTTCTGAAGCCTTTGCTTCATGCCATTACAGACATCATCCTGGACATATTATTGGCCTCTCTAGGCAAAATGTTTCATTTTCCTGGCATGGGACTTTGTAGATTTTTTTTCCAGCTTACATCTGCAGGTGGACAGTGAAAGCAAAGATGTCAGAGAGACTCAAGCAATTATTTTAGCTCGGTCTAGGAGGAGCAATATTGGAGTGGCCTTTTAGTAGCTGTCTGAATTGATTTTTCTTTCTGTCGGCTCGTGCTGATTCTCACTTTGCCCATAAGTAGACTTGGTTTGGGGTGACTCCATCTCAACAACAGTACATAGTGCCCTCTTTATTCCTCCGAGCTTTATGTTCTAAGAAATTTATTCATTTTAAATTTTGACACTTGCAAATGTGTCTGTATTATCTTGAATAGGAATTGGTCTAGAACCTCAATTTTGCTTCAACTACACCACTCCAGACTGAGATTTATTGACTAGTGCCTATAAAAGCCACTGTTGAAATTGGATTGTTTGTGATCATTGAATACAGGTCAACATAAAAAGAACAAAAATTTAAAGAACACTATAAATTTAATGACACTTTCCTCAATGTTTTCCAAGACCACTTCTTCCTTCATAACTATTGCTACAATCTCCAATTACATGCATGTTTCATTTATTTTCTTATTTATTATTAATATGCTCCACTTTGAGCATAAAATTTGCAAAGGATAGGCCTTGTGTCTTTTCGTTACCTCTTATAAACCTCTGATCAAGCCTTGGCTGGAAAATAAAACAGAGATCCACACACATGAGCAAATAAATGTTTGACAGTTAAAGGGGACAGACTTTTACACCGCTTCCATTCCCCTAGTGCTTAGGGAATAAAAGCATTGTTTGATGAGTTAGTTGATGATTCTCAATTTTCCATTGATTGACCTCATGATGGTGCAAAGGCAATATGCACCCTGGAGAAGACAGAACCCTAATTTTGAATTCTGTGGTTTCCTGGACTAGCAGTCACTGATCTTGAGGCAGTGGGACCTGGGACAATGGACCCAATAAATGAGGTGGACTAAAGTCTCATGCAAAAGTTTTATTCAGGGCCTCAGACAGTTTACATTCTGAAGGTTAAGAAAGGTCTCACGAACTGAGTTGTCATGAGTTCAGGGTGTGTACAATCACAGGGACAAGCCACTCACTTTTTTCATAGAGACATATAAAGTATACTTTAAATATTTGATTGAAAAACAATATTTAATTGAAAAGCAAGCAATAACTAGTAATCTGAAATGAACCGATACCTATCCACTGCACCTGGGGGAGCAAGAAAACCGAGTCTAAGAACGAGTCCTCGTTTTTGCAGAAACTGAGGTTACAAGATTCTTGTCTTGTTTCCTTGGAATATACTTACAAGCACTTAGAATTATCATCACACAACCCCACTCCTCAACCCATGTTTGGACAGGAATACTCAACAGGATGCTTTCTAGAATACATTGAACTACAGCGACCAGGTGGTCGCAAGGACCAGCAACCAATTTACTCATTGATATGAAATCCTGTTACAAACTGAGGAGTATCTGCATCTCCTTCAGAAGGCCCTGCAGGTAGGACATCTGTAATGGACACATGATAATAACAGAATCATACACATAGCATAGAGAATTCTTCAAGTCTGTGACTGAAAACTGCTAGTTTAAATGTCACTCGCACAATCAGAGATCTGTCACCCCAGATGACATCCATTGTAACTTCAAGGGCAGTACAAAGTGAGAGCCACAGCACTGAGCCTATTCAACCCATGCTACTGGGAATGAAAACAACAACACACTGTTTACAAATCTGGATTTTGGAGTCAGGGTTTCCTCAGTGTGGGAGAAAGAGTTGACAGGGTGAACTTTGACTGTTAGTCCTAACAATTTCCCCTTGCTCAGCTACACACTAAAGATCATTATATGTGCTAGACCTCTTTTATGATCCCATGAAAACAAACAGATTAGTTAAAGCTGAGCAATTAATTTTATAAGAATTTTTAAAAAAAGAATTAGAGAAGTCAAGTGGCCAAGTGTATTGGTGGATAACAAAGTTGAATTCATGATTTTTAGCAGCTAGTTATGACTCAAAAGGGTTTTCATTGACCACCCATCCTATTCTGATATATTTACTTGAGTTAAAAACAAGTAGAAAGTTTGGGACTGGAGAGATGGCTCTGCAGCTAAGAGTACTTACTGCTCTTGCATAGAACGTGGGTTTGGTTCCCAGGACCACATCAGAGAGCTCATAACTACCTGTTGCAAAAGATCCATTGCTTTCTAGCATCCATGGATATTTGCATATACATGCTAATATAAATTCACACAGGCGCACACACACATATACACATTTATTATCTATATTTAGATTTTTTAAAATAGTAGTATTGCCACATTGATTATATTATCCCATTTCCAGAACTTCTCTATAATGATTTTTGCAGATTTCTTGCAAAAATAAATATATATGAGGTGATAGCATATTTGAAGTCATGATGAAAATTCCTCAGACCTTCAGAATAGTCTGAAAATTAAGTTTATAATCCCATACATCTAGAGAATGGTAAATTTCTAAAAACCTGGAGAGATCTTCTCTTAGTTACTATTCTGTTGATGTGAAGAGACACCATGATCTCTCTAAAAAATTGACTTTAATGGAGGCTTTCTTACTGTTTTAGAGAGTTAGTCCATGACTGTCATGGTGGGAAGCAGGCAGGCATGGTGCTGGGGCAGTAGCTGAGAGCTTGACATCATAATCCAAAGGCAGGAAGTGCCGGGGAATTTGTGTCCATGCATGGAGACCAGGAGTCACCCTTCAACTAGGTCAGTCTAGCTGGCCAGCAAGCCCAGGTATCCACCTGTTCCTGACTCCCCAGTGCTAGGAGGGCAAGCAACCACCCCCATGACTGATCTGTTTTCATGGGTTCTTGGGATCAGACTGAGGTTTTGATGCTTGCACAGCAAATGCATAACCAGCCAAACTGTTCCCTCAGCCCTCAAGTGCCATTTTATTAAACAAAAATAATCAGAAACACTATTCATGTTTTTGCACCAAAATTTTGATCCTTTGTGTCTTGAGTTTAATCAGGTTGTGGTCCTTTAGGATGTCTTAGGTAGCGCTTGTTCTCTGGAAGTGTGGGGCTTTCACATGTTATCTGTCACATAAGCCTCACTAAGTATATGTAGCTGTACTGTTAGGTGCATCTTATCCTCTCTTCCTTGCCTGCCCCCTCCCTTCTTTCCCTGTATACCTACTCAGTGACCCTGTACACCCGTGACTCAGTTTTCACTTGTCTGTTAAGGCATCTAATCTACTAAATGCCTTTAGTTTGAGGAGTTGGCTTATCAAAGTAGCCTTTTATGTGTACCAATTTCACAAGATCTTGGAAGGATATGAAGCCTTCAGTAAGAATCTGAGAGAAATTGAAATGTAAACCTTCATGGATCTTTTTGTTTGTCTCTCTGATTTTATCTGAACATACATATGTACATGTGTACAGAGATAACATTCATGTTGACAAAACCTGAATGGTTAAAAGCTTGGGAGGATGGCACGTAAGAGTATTTCATCAATTGAAAATGGTTGTTTTCTCATTTGGAAACTCACTACCTATGCCGTTACATTCCATAAAAATATTGATTCACAAGCTAATATAAATAAAGATGCTATGTCAATAAAGTATATTTAGATATTTGCAAATGATAGTTACATTTTTCTCTTCAACCTCAAGAGTGTCTCCAAATTCGAGGCAAGTGTTTTGCATCACTTTTTTCTTCGAAACTCTTTTGTGACCCTGAAATTATAATGATAGCAGAATAGCTGACTTCAGAAGCCTGTTGGCCATTCTCCTTCAAAGCATACTGTGATTTAGAGATGGAGAAATGTCCTGCAGGTCTCTTGGCAGGACTTCTGAACCTCTAATGAGTAAAAGGAAGACATGAGTTTCTTCATGGAGTCATGCGTAAGAGAGACAGAAAGAGGAAAGTTTATAAGCATAATTTTTGTAAACAACATAAACAAAGAAATTACATTTTAGAAAAAAAGAAGTTACTTCATGCTAATGTTCCCATTATTATTAAATAATGCAATCTCACTGCTTCAGAAAATCAGGTTTAAAGTACCAGCATGGGATTTGTTTCTTTTCTTATGGGTTCCTAAGGAAAACATTTTAATTGAGATCATCCCCAAATACACAATTTGCTAATTTACTAATTGTTCTATTTGGCGAGAGAGTGGAATATTAAGAACTGGTTCATGGCTTAGAGTTTCCCAGAAAGAAAGTCATGTGGTATAACTAAGTTTTTCTTTAACTCAGAATTTAGTACATGACTGAGAAAGGAAGACGATATTCAAATTGAGCCCCTTACTGAAAATCAGAGCAGAATCAAGGAATAGCTGATACCTCCATGCCAAGCACTGTTTCAAAAAAACAAAACTATGGCTTTCCACTTCTGAACTATCCCCGTGGCAGAATGAGCTTCTCCACAGACCTGGAGGGGACAATGGCTCACCTGTCATTGTGTCACATCTCTTCATCATGAGTGCTGAACATTGTTAGAGACACAGCAGAATAATCAACATACCTTTTCTATGATTCCCTATGAAAACTTTAGTCCCCACACATGTTTGTGTCTCTTCTATTAATTACCTCCATCAAATTTCTTTTCTATGCCATTCATCTTCTCCTTCTCTGCTTTCTTGAGAACATAACCAAGGCTGGCTTCAAATTCCATATGTTGGCTGTTAATTCCTAATCTTCCTGTCTCTGTCACCGGTATGCTGGAACTACAAACAAGAACCCCTACATCTTACTATCTCTGTTTTTTACGATTGATTTCTACCGTCTATCATAATAGCCTTTGTACATGAATCAGTCTATTCCAAAGAAATAAAAGCAGTACGAAATCAAATAAATAAAATGGGAAAAAGAAAAAGTTATTGCGAGGGATTGGCTCACATGCTCAAGGAGCCTAAAAGGTCCATGATTTACTATCCAGAGGCTAGAAGACTAGAGAGGCCAGTGGTGCCATTTTATTTAGTCTAAAGGCCTGAGACCCATGAGTTCTGAGGTTAGGATTCCCATTCTAGGTCTGATGACCAAGAGTTAAACACCCATGTCCAAAGGTAGGAAAAAATAGATATTCCAGTTCAATCAGAAAATAATTTTACCTTTCCTGTGACTTTTGTTTTTCTGGTACCCTTGGTGTGTTGAATGATGCCCGCTCAGTTGGTGTGGGCAGTGTTTCTAATGCTGCATATCTATATACCAAGAGTAATATTTGTTGGGATTATTCTCAAGATACATTAGCCAATAATCTATAGTAACCAGCTCTCTATTCATATGCTAACCCAGTCCACTGAAACAACAACAACAACAAAATACCAGTTACTCATCATATCCAATAAATAGAGTCAATCCAGGGCTTGATGAGTATTCCTGCTGGGAACTCTAGACATTACGCAGATGTTGAACAGGCTCCATTACAAGTGAGTTATGTATCACTGGGACCTGAAACAGATGTGGAAACGGAAATCACTGGCGTGAGCGTTGGATAACTGAACACGAAACCACCGACTGTACCTGAAGATAGTGTTCTGCCAAGAGTACAGTGATCTTTGAGTTCTTTTTAAAATGACTTTATTTGGCGCATGTAGTTCAACCATGGTCCAGCCTCCAGACTTGTAAGACCAACTCTTCTAGTGATCTGCATCAATCCGCTATGTTGCTATGTGAATTTTCTGCAGTCTTTCTGAACTGGCTTCCTTCCTTTAGATTGGCAACCTCATGCCTGGGCTCCTATTTTACGGAATGAGTATTCTCAGAATAATTCTTTAGCCTCGTGTCTTTACAGTTTTCTTCTTTCCCATCTTGCGTCTTTCAACCTTTGTCCTCCAAAAGCCTGGGTTATTTTTATATCAGAAACTGTCAGCGTCTCTCTGATTAGGAAGTCTTTACGAAGCTCTGAAGATCTTCCTCAGCCTCCACCTGCTGGTTGGTGAGTCAGCTGGTGTACGAGCTCCTTCAATGTCATTTCTCTAGGAGCGCTCTCAGCCTTCCCACATGCTCCCATGACTAGCGCTTTGTCCTTCTCCGGTTGTAGGAGTTGCTTGTGTTTTGTAACTGTTCCTTTGTCCGAGACATAGACTAAACCTCAAGGACTTAAACATAGGAATCACGACAAAGCCACTGTAGTGACTCACATATAGTAACTGAGGAGGAATGACAGTAGAGGAGGCCTGGGTTAAGATCCAAACTTCTGAAGCCTGACGCCTTTGTTTTTGGACTGGTGGTATTTGAGAATAGTCTGAGCTGTTGAGTGTAGGAAGTCTCTGTGTGTATAAATGTTTGGTTTGTTTTAAGTGTCATGAAGATATCTACTAAGTTTTAGGAGTGTGGTTACTCTTTAACATCAAGACCAGGTGATATTGCTGAAAGCAACTCCCCGAACACCACCGTGAGACATACAAAGAGCTCTCAAATGTTAGACATGGGAGACAGACAAAGCTCCTCCAGAGACACAGTTGTAGTTGCTACTGTATTGTGTTGGTTAGTGGTATTCTGAAATACTTATAAGATTGAAAAATTCTAATTTGAAATGAAGTTAGATTCGAAATTGCAGTGATGGGAGGTGTCCTGTTGTCTAAACCTCTCTGTTTTTTGGCAACTTAACTCCTGGATCGTCCTCTGTGTTAGGATTTAAGAGCCAGATTCATTCTGTTTACTCTAAATTTCATCTGTTTTACCTTCCCGGAGATTTATAAGTCCTTTGTAATGAAACCTTTGTATTATACCTTTATAATTTTTAGGTATATCTGTTATACTACAGCCTACTCCCTAAATCCATGTTTTTTTCTGATGTTTCCTTGGTGTTATCTGGAATTGTACTGAAAATTTGAAGTTCCTGTAATGAACCTTTGTCAAAACTAAATTGTAACAGATGGGAGCTGTAATTTTAGCAGGGTTGTAATACTGGTATAAAGAAGTATTAATGATTTAGGGGAAGAAAAAAAAATGTCTCGCTAGTATCCCAGTAGGGATTTGGCAGCTCATCCCTGCCTCCACACCCACCCATCAACAAGACTGCAGATGTGAAATACTCATTCACGTCTTCTCAGATGTCCCTACCAGTTATCCATTGCCCTTTCTCAGTTGCCTAACCTGACTCTCCAGAACGAGAAGACAATCCTTTCATAAGGTTACAGTGGACTGCCTGTCCTTTTCATTTTTTTAAACTTTATTTATTATTATTATTATTAAAAATTTCCGCCTTCTCCCCACCTACCATTTCCCCCCATCCCCCCACATCCCTTTTCATTTTTAAACTAAGATTCTTCTCTAAGCAATTGGGAACACATATGAATGTGCTGTCATCAACAGCAGCAGGATCATTATAATGACATTGTTGTGTTTTTATCGTCCCTGATATGTATGACTAGCGTTTATGTTCAAACAGCAAACACAGTTTTAATAATTTAAGCAACTTGACAAATCATTCAGCCAGAAAGAAGCAGACACAACTCAAATTCTGTCTTCCTCGTTTCCTTTTAAACAAATGTTCTTAGCTATTGTTGCTGAGTTTGATGGTTTTGAAAAACAGTGGACTTCCTTGGGTAATTTCATATTGCTATTCAGGTGAAGAAATTAGTTCAAGAGTTGGCTAGGAATAGGACATAGTAGTAGGTCTAGTATTGGAGGAGTATCAATTCTACACCTGATGATTTAGTACAACTCTTCGCTTCTAAATTTTACAAAGAACTTCAGGTATTCATATACTTTTTTGAGCTAACTTGATAATATTTCTATGCTGGTTAGTTTTCTGTCAACTTGACACAAACTAGAATTATTTGGGAAGAGGGAATCTCAACTAAGAAAATACCTTCATCAGAAGGCAAGAGTATGGGAGAATTAATGATGGGAGATGGTCCAGTCCACAGAGGGGTTACTCCTGGGCAGGTGGTTCTAGGGTTATTCAAGAAAGCAAACTGAGCAAACCATGGGGAGTAAGACAGTAATAAATATTTCTCCAGGATCTCTGCTTCAGTTTCTGCCTGGGATTCCCACCTTCAGTTACTGCCCTGACTTCCCTTAGGGAAGTGTATGAAGACAAACCCTTTTCTCCCCATGTTGCTTTTGGTTATGGAATTTACCTTAGCAATAGGAAAGCCAAAGAGAACAATTTCTTAATATGTCTCCAGTACATATTTTTGCATATTTGATTATATTTTGTTATGAATATTATATAGTCAGAATTGCGGGCTTGTGTGATGCTGTCAATAATGAGCAGGGACCTCATTGATGGCTATTTTGAGCAGTGGTTATTTTCAATGACAGCAGATTATTGACAACGTGTAACAGAAGTTCAAGAGTTGTGGATGCAGCTCAGTGGCTGGGTTCTTGCCTGGCATGCACAAGGTCCTAGGTTCTACTCTTAAGGATAGCAAAAAAAAAAAATGGCAGTTGATCAGGGGGTGGGACCGTTAGTCATTTTTCTCTTGTTGTTAAGAGATACCAAGAGCAAGGTAGCTATCAAAAGAGAAAATGTTGAACTGGGCGCATGCTTACAGTTTCAGAGGTTTAATCCATTATAATAACCCTTGTGGGGAGCATGGCAACATGCAGGGAGGGCTGGGGCAGTACAAGAATACCCCCTGGTCCATAGGTGGGGAACAGAGAACTGGCATGGGCTTTTGAAACCTCACTTCCACTCCAATTGCACTCTTCCAGCAACAAAGCCATACCTCCTAATCCTTTTCAAATAGGTCACTCCCCAATGATAAAGTATTCAAATACATGAACTCATGAGGGCCTTTCTTATTCAAACCACCACAGGAACTCTCCGAATTCAAAGAAGTTTAAAAAGAATGTATTTCCTCTTCCATTTTCCTAATAATGAAGACATTAAAAAATGTATATTGGGGATAATTTACTCAAGATATAAGCTATTCATTGAGCAAACCCTGCAATATAATTTTGAGGACACAAAAGCTTGTTTCCATTTTCTATGTTCAGTCTTGTTTCTAAAAACTTAGTCACCTATGCATGGACACCAATGGAATTGCATTACTCAGAGATGCAGGCCAGTATAAAGACCACTTTCATCAGGCTCTTCAGGAAATGGTGAGGTCATTCTCATTTAATTGCTGGGTGACATCAGTAATGCCTATCTTCTTTTCTCTGAGTATCTCAGGTGAAACAACTATGTTAGTAACATGTTTGGAAACCTAGGCAACTGAAACTGAAATATTCTTTAAAAAATCAAGGGATCTCCTTGAGGATCCAGGATTCTAATCTTGTTCACAGTAGATCCTTCAAGTGGCCTCTGATTTATTACTTGTCTGCAAGAAATAATCTAGGCTTTTATTAACCCGTTTATCCTCGTCATATTTTTATTAGCAGTATCATTTTCTCTTTGATATTTGGGTTGCATTCCATGTTAGATTACCAAATAAGTACACCAGTTGCACAGTTCCCCGCTACCACCAGTGATTCTGTGGGGATGGATGGGTAGATGGATACAAAAGGTCATAACAGAATGTTTAAAAAGACCAAAGTTAGACTCAGCAGAAGCAGAGGTGGAAGTGTTCCAAAAGGTCATGGCTCACTCGACCACACCTGTTTCCCATTGACGGCTGGTGTTCTTCAGCTTTCGTAATTACAACTTCAAGCTGCATCCCTCCAGTCTAGGATGCTTATTCCATTTGTGGCTTGCCCATTTCCTGTGCATTTCCTTCCTTCAGCCCACCCCTCAGTCACATTAACATCACTCCCAGTCACAATGGATGCCGCAGGTGCTCACAGCAGGTTTGAAAAAAAATAAGATGAAATAAGGTTGTTCCGTATTAAAATATTTGGTGAGAAGAGGCCCATGGGCTTGGCCAGAATGGGACAATTGGAAAAATAGGTATTTTAGAAATCTACATGGCTTCTTTTTTGCTATTGTTTCTTTTAGCCAAACAAGTAACTGGCTGGATTTTGCCAAAGAGGTCAAAGCAGGAAACATAATGACAATTTAAAGGAAAATGCAGTTGAGGCTGCTCGTTCATTCTTAGTATATGGATTAATCAGCATTTATGAAATCCTAAGTTAGACTTAAGTCCGTAGGTTAGTCAGGGAGACGGAAGCACAAGTTTCAGCTGTGAGAAGTACAGCACAACAGAGACCAACAAGTGTGGG
>NC_022015.1:47783465-47783783 GCF_000317375.1 Microtus ochrogaster | reverse complement strand
GCAAGCCTGGGCTCCTAAGTTCCTGGGAAGGAAAAAGAGAAGAGTCTTAGGAGGCTATGTGAGTCCAGAGCTGTGCTCAGGGAACTAGAGGGTGAAAGGAAACGGCATTGGTCAGTAGACAGGGTAGTGGACAGTGGGTGTCCAGGCCCAGAGTGCCCTTTCCTCCTTTGCTAGCTTCCTATGCTCTGTGTCAGTCCGTTCAATAGTCCCTACCATTTTTCTCCTTATGCTTTCCCATTTCATAGTGCTAGCATTTGCTGCGCTGATCAGGACACCAGTGCCTGGCTCCTTCTTGGACCATCACTCCACTCTCTACCA
>NC_022015.1:47779949-47783248 GCF_000317375.1 Microtus ochrogaster | reverse complement strand
TCTCTCTCTCTCTCTCTCTCTCTCTCTCTCTCTCTCTCTCTCCAACCCCTTCAAACCATAGTGACCATTCTCAGTCATCTTCTTTGTTCATTTTCTGCTTTCTGTGCCACGCCTCTAGAATGAACACCTACAATATTTTGGTTGCATCCACACTGAGCACGCAGTAAGTGCTCAATAGGATGTGTGTTAAGTCCATCCGTGGCAGCGAGGACTCCACTATGTTTAGAACAGAGAAAGCTTAGCATCCCCTTTCCATTTCCTAAGCACTGAGCTATTTGTTTAGCGTCGGGAAGAATGTAGTGAGTGGTGAATGGCGAGCAGTCGCTGGGGTTGCTATGACAGTCTCGAGTCACACATCCCTTCCTTGGTACTTCTTCTGAGTCTTAAGAGCCAGGAACACAGCCACCCTCGGGAGTGTTTCAAAGGGATGGACTTGAAAGGAGCAATTATGTGGGTTGAACCAACATTAGTAAATTATATCAGGAAAAGCTGCTGGCTCCATTCCTTTTTCAGTGTGTTTGGACATTGTAGCTCTTGCAAAGAGAATGAAATTTCTGTGCGTAATGAGCCAAGATGTTATGTTTTCAGCCTGGCCCTTGAAGCCCCCATATACATTTTCCTGGGTAGAGTGTCCGTCTTGGCTTTGTACTATTTCCAGGCTTCTCTCAGTAGCTTTGAGTGACTCTGCCCTTCATTGAGTTTAGTGAAAGACATTTGGAGAACCTGTTTTTTTTGGAGCGCTTTTTTCCCCTCACAGTAGCACTCCTCTACTGAGCTGTACACATGGGGCTCGAGCCAGTTCCAGTTGCCGCTGGATCGGGTCCTAGGTGTCTGGCTAAGACATGGGAGCATGTGTGCTCTTCATTCCTCTCCAGGTTTATAGTGAAATGCAACAGTGGTTATTTACATCTCATTAAGGCGTGGTGTGTTGTAATATGAACGGCGGGGCTGTGTCCCCGGCACCCCGGCCACCCACATGGCTAGCTTATGCCCCAAAATAATTACACGGAAACTGTATTCATTTAAACACTGCTTGGCCCATGCGCTCTAGCCTCTTATTGGCTAGCTCTTACATATTGATCTAAGCCATTTCTAATATTCTGTGTAGCCCAGGAGCTGGCTTACCAGGAAATATCATAACCTGCATCTGCCTGGAGTGGGAGAATCATGGCGACTCCTTGATTCAGCTTCTTTCTCCCAGCATTCTGCTCTGTTTACTCCACCCACCTATGTTTTAACCTATGAGGGCCAAGCAGCTTCTTTATTGCTTAACCAATGAAATCAACAGATAGAAAGATGACCCTCCTCCATCAGTGGTGACAATGAGATGCCCCTTATTCTGTTGACATACTAGATTTTTGAAAACTTCCTATGGTACCCAAACTGGTGCCCAGTACTGACCAGTTTGTATTTACTCTGTTTCCTCACATACCTCCCTTGTATCATTCCAGTTACCTCTCAGGGGATCAGTACCTCTCTTCTGATAGGCAGCAGACCAACTTACTGTCAGTTCAATACTATCATCACAAGTGGCTAATTCTCCTGTCTGCTCACAATTCAATAATCTACAATGTCCATTTCCTTCCTAGCACTGCAGTGACAACACACATCCCTGCCAGTCAGACATGAATATTGAGGGAGCCTGGAAGCGAGGTTACACGGGAAAGAACATCGTGGTGACTATCCTGGATGACGGCATCGAGAGAACCCACCCTGATCTGATGCAAAACTATGTAAGTGCTTGTTGTGGCCGGAAGTCCTTCATCCGTGGAAGACCCCTGATGGGATGCTCAGAAGGTGGGGGAGCTGCCAACAAATGTAGTAGGGGTTATGGCAGGTTCTGTACTTAATTCCCTTCTTGGGAAAGGAGAACTCTTGCAGGAGAGGAACCACAAGAATGCAACCACCTTTCCACTTCCCCATGCCTCTGCTGGTGTATGTGCCCTTCAGAAAGAAAGGTATTAGGAACCCTGTCATCAACACCGTCTGTTGCCAGCCACGCCCACTATCCTCAACAATTCAGGGAGACAGACAGCACTGCCTTTGTGCAAAAGAGCAGACTGAGAACTTTTCTCCAGTTGCTCTGCCATCTTTTTCTTTCCTGCTTTTTTTTTTTTCAAAAATAATTATTTAACTTTCTGAGATTATAATGTAATTGTATCATTTATCCCCTTCCCTTTGCTGCTTCAGACTCTCCCATATACCCCTTCCTGTTCTCTTTCAAATTTGTGGCCTCATTTTTTATTAATTGCTGTTACATACATAAATATGGGCGTATATACACATATATCTAGATATACATATATATTCTTAAATATATAAATTCAACCTGCTCAGTCTGTGTAATATTATTTGCATGTACACTTGGAGGACTGACCATTTAGTATTGGATGAGCAATTGATGTGCTCTTCGCTAGGGTAGACTATTTCTCTAACTCTTGGCATCTGTAAATGCCTGTAGTTATTTGTGCAGGGTTGAGTCCTGTGGACTTACCCAGTCTGCTTTCTGTTGTTGACGTTGGTCAGCTCATGTTTAGGCAGCCATGTTGGTGAGACTTTCTGGGGGTAGCTTCTGACATTACTAGGAGACATAAACTCACATTAAACTCCCTGTGCCTCTGGCTCTTAAAGTGTTTCTGCCTCCTCTGCCCCAGTATTCCTTGTACCTGCTGTGCAGAAGTGATTTTTGTAGATGTACTCATTGGGACTGGGCTCCACATTCTACATTTTATTTTGATTGGTTATGGCTTTCTGTAATGGTCTCTGTCTGTTGCAAACTTTCTTTTCCTTCGCCACCCAGTACTACATACCAATCAATCCCTTTCTTAAGATGAAAAGGAAGATTCATTTAGCTCTACTTTGAACAGGAATCAGTGGCTAAATTCACCCTGTGGACAAGCACATTCAAATAAACTTGCACCTCTTTGCAGCATAGAATTTAAAAGCTTGAACTTCAATAAAGTCTCCTCAGATACGGCTAAAGAAACTAAAGACGGAGATTGAAGTCAGTTATCTTGGATGAGATGAGATCAGAACTCTAGCTTACCGGTACCCCAGAAGGGATATTTGTCTTGTCACATGCCAGGAGAGCCTCTGTGTGCTTCTACCTGCTGCAGGTGATTGGACAATTTTTGTCTCGTTTATGTTTTCACTCTGAAAGAACGTTCTCTAGGATTCCCAATGACAGTGCTATCTCATTCCCCCCACCCCTTGGTGGCCATATAAAAGCAGAGAAAGCATTAGATTGTTCAGAACAAAGACTTGGGCTACCATCTGGTTTCTTTATTTATTTATTAAAA
>NC_022015.1:47769718-47778012 GCF_000317375.1 Microtus ochrogaster | reverse complement strand
CCTTTGCTCAAGTTATGTTTCAGTCACTAGCTCGGTGCACTTTCAACTCTGGCTGTCACTAAGAGGTGACAGGACTCCTGTGTGTACAAAGTAGAGCTTAAAGTTATGGCATCATGTATTGTGCTTAACTCTCCAAAACCTTTCAACTTCAGTGGACTAAAACTTATTTTCAGGAACACAAGCATTTGGTGAAGATGGAAGCAAAGACAATATTGGCTATTATTAACCTTGGGCATAGACGAAATTATGAAGCATAGGGGATTGGATAATATGCTGGAACAATCTAAGTGCAGGAATAAAAAATCAGTGGAAGTGACCCTGTGAGTTGTCCTTAGTATTCAGGAGCTTTTTTCCTGAACCATTTTGAAAGCAAACAAATCTAACTCTAGCTTCAGAGGTTCTGTTTCCTCATTTTAAACCTGGTTTAAGACAGCTTTGCTCATTATTTAGGCTGCTCTCAGAGCTGTGGGGTAATACTAAGAATCACATTGGAAGGCTTTTATGTAATAGAAATTAAGCAACACTAATGTTGTACAATGCATATCTCAAGAAACCTGATAAAATAAACATCTAATACTTTAACTGGCCTGCCAGTTATATGTGAACGATTGTTTTCTCTTCTAAAAGACATTAAAATATGATAAAGATTATTGCAAGGTCAGGAATATTCCCAGTATTAGGGGAATGCTTAGAACATGTGGAACTGAAGACATCTGTACAAGATAAACATCTTAGGAACTGGGTGAGTCTGGGTAAGAAAGGAAAAGCCCTTTGGTCTACATAGACTATCTCACCTTAAAGGGACAATACAACAGTGATCATTACTGAACCAGCAGTGTCTCTCTAAGGTGCCTGAAACTAGTGAACCCTGAGGGTACTTGTTAACCTAATTACTGTCTTGCAGAAATGCATTTAAGAATGCATGAGCTTGTGGGCCAGCACTAACTACTGTCTGTTTCCCATCTCTTCTCCATGGTCATAGGATGCTCTGGCAAGTTGCGATGTCAATGGGAATGACTTGGACCCGATGCCTCGTTACGATGCAAGCAATGAGAACAAGTAAGACTCAGAGAGCGGGCTGGCATGTGGCTAGCCGGGAGTTCAGCTTACTGCTTATGTTGAGGGAAGTCTTCTCTTCAAGACTCTTGGCAATAAATGATCTTTAAATCACATCAAAAGAAACAGGTATCTTTTCACCAAAGTTTCTGAGTAAGAAAGTGGAATCATCTACAAAGGGGAAAAATGGCTACAGACAGGGCCCTGGGGGTGGATCAGAATCTCCAGATCCTGAAGATGGAAGTAAAGATGTTAGCTCCTGAGTTAATTAGCCCATAACACAATTGTATTGAGATAAATATACTATGGGGAAAGACAAAAAGAAAAAAAGCAATTCCCAAAGATTAACTTACTATTAAATCCAGCGTGTTTGTTTGGGCATTGCAGTTGAGGGCACAGATTGCGTTTTACACCATGGCACAATGGAACACTCAAAGAATTATTGCCAGACATGGGCTGCATCTTCTTTCCGCTCTCCCTTCCTCATCAAGAGGCCCAGCTTCTCTTTCCAGTTAGTGAGGCAGTTTTTAGCAAATGCAAGTGAAAGTGCACATCCCTTGGGTAGCAGGATTGTATCATTCTTCAGTGGGTAAGTGCAATGGTTTTTCTAAGGACCATCAGAAGATATTCCGGATCACTAAAGCACATCCATTGACCTCTTTCCTCTTTTAGTTCCAAACTCCTCTGGGAAAACATTATAATTTAGAAATTCTCATGTGACTTTGTCTTAACGTGTTTGGGTTTGGACCACTGAAGTTGCAAAGGGGACTGACTGCCTTGACCATTCTTTGTGTGCTATTTGCAATCTGCTGCTTTTTTGCAGGGGCGGGAGCGAGGTGGGGTTAAAGACAGGTTTTACTGTATTAGCCCTGGCTGTCCTGCCTCTGCCTCCCAAGTGCGGGAATTAAAGGCAGGCACCACCCTGCTGTGCTTCGCTGCTATTCTTAAGGGGAATGTGTCTTAGATCATATTTGACTGTAAGTGAGTCATTAAGTTCAGGTAAAACCTAATGACCTGGAAAAAAACTTACTGTTGCTTTCACCATCAACACAGAAGTTTCAACAAAGAAGCTGTAGAAATATGCCATGTTTTGAACAACCAAGTATATATAACAAATAAGGATCTGTATTGGAAACAGTAATATATATATACATTTATATACGAAGATGTTTCTAGAGCTTCCAAACAAAAGAAAATGAGACTGTTATACTTAATCGTCTTCTATCAGACCTAGCTTTTATTGTCTAGAGTATAATGTTTTGTGAATATCACATAAAGGGTTAGAGCTTCAGGCAACATGAGCTTATCTGTCTATCTATCTATCTATCTATCTATCTATCTATCTATCTATCTATCTATCCATCTATCTATCATCTACCCATATCTATATTTATTTTAGCTCAGTTGCAAACTAGCCTGAAATGACCTGAAGCATTCATATTTAGAAATGTACTCTCACAGTGGAGACAGATATAAGATATCTTTGCCCTTTCATATTTGCTTTGAATTTAAAACCTCTCTAAAAATAGTCTTTAAAATAAGGAAAATACACTGCTAGTACTTCTCTGTGCACCATCCTGCGCTCATGAAGCACAGGCATTCCCAACAACACTCTACAGAATTGCACAACACAGAGAAATAACAAAATTGCCATTTGTAGCACTCACAGATGTCATGGTCCAAGCTGTACACACAGTAGGGATGTAATTAAATGGTATTTTAGTCTTGTGATTGTTAAATCGTTGACTGTATCAAAACTGCAATAAGGTGATTCTTTACCTTGGGAAGAACCCAATGTGTGTGTCTCTGTCTTATAAGCACAATTATACCCATTCCTGCTCAGACTCTTACATGCAAGATAAAGATAAATGTGGAG
Organism: Microtus ochrogaster; assembly: GCF_000317375.1. Taxonomy (NCBI): domain Eukaryota; kingdom Metazoa; phylum Chordata; class Mammalia; order Rodentia; family Cricetidae; genus Microtus; species Microtus ochrogaster. Next base: position 47,775,080 of record NC_022015.1, on the reverse strand, counting down.
AACAAGAGAGGAAAGCAGAGCGGTGAGGGGAAAAAACAGACAGAGTGTTAAGTGGAATGGAAGGTGTGCCCTACTGGTCAGGATGAAGGCACATAGGTGAAGGGGAACTGACAGGGAAGTCCCCTGAGAACAGGCAGAAACAGCAGTGCCGCTAGAGCGACCACTTGTGGCTCATTGGATCCTAAGATGAGAGCTCCGTGTGTGCTCCCACCTGTTCAGCTTATCTGGTGCATTTTGTTTTGTTTAATAACCTGGAGATTCTAGGAGAGAATTGCATGTAAACAAGTGCCAATTCCACATATGCTCAGCATGGTCCCTAATGAATCAATCATGCTGGAAGAGACTGTTTATCAAAGCAAGCGTTACAGCAAAGCTGACTGCAATATACACATTCACTAGATTTATCACCTCTCTGTTTGCAGAGAGAAAGGGGGGTGATGGGAAATGTCTAGATCGTGTTAATGACCAAAGTGTCCTTCTGTAGGATGTGAATCCACAGATATGCTGTGGGTAAGAACAGGAGATTAGTGGCTTGAGCCCTCAAGCTAGCAATGTCTAAAATTGATCCCTCAGCTGGTTATATATAAATCTACCTGTGGTGAGTTTTTACATTGAAATGGAGTGGGAATGGTGGCCATTAGAGGTGTGTCTGCTGGAAAAGTGTAGTTCACTGAGTATTAGTTTTTCTAGTGATATACAGACTATCCATTTAAGCTTATATGCTTAGATATACTAGTTAAATAATATAGATTGCTAATGGGTTGCATTGGAAGAATTTCTTTTAAACTTGTCTTTTCCTACGACTTTTGTTCATGTATCACTGGGCTCCTGCTTTGTCTGGAGCATGCAAGTGTGTCCCAAATTGACCTCCTCTAAGAACTTACATGGTTTATTGAGTTCAATGGGAGTTTGATAGATGATACCAGCATTGTTCCTGATGTGTGCCAATATTTGTAGCCTTTAAAAGAAAGGTTTTGACTGAAATAGAATTACATCACTTTTCCCCTCCCCTTTCTTTCTTTCGCCCCTCCAAAATACCTTCCTTGAATCCCTCCCGTATCCCCACCCACGTTCAAGTTAATAGCTTCTTTGTATTATTATTATTATTTGTGCGTGTGTACTCACATGCACACACACACACACACACAACCTGCTGAATACATTAAATACAACCTACTGTTTTTTATTGTTGAACACATATTTTCAGTGAAGATTACTCTGTATTGGATACTCTATCAGGAGGCTCATCCTTTATTTGTAGCTTGACAGTAAAATAGAATAATGTTCAAGATTTCACATTAGCATTCCATGTATGTTTGTGGAAGCCTTAGATCCCCATGGTACAGACATCCCTTTAGCCTCTGTAGTTCTACCTGTTTTTGTTGTTGTTGTTTGTGGGGTTTTGTTTGGTTTTGGGGTGTGTGTGTGTGTGTGTGTGTGTGTGTGTGTGTGTTCCCTCTTGGCTAGCTAAGAGCATGTATTCTAGCATTTATGGTTAAAACACCTCTGTTCAGTGCACTATACTGTCAGACACAATTGATGGATATGTCTTCAAGCATGAGTCCATGTTTAGATGAGGCTCTCATCACACTAGGAATGAGTGGATTTGTAGGTAGAGAAGAGATAACAGAATCTGAGTTCTCTGTGAGTAGCTTTGGTTCTAACTACCCTGAACTTTTCTACTTAAATATAGTATATAGAAAGTAGCAAAATAATGCTCACTCTAAAAATAGCAGTACAGTGTATAAAACCCTAAACTAACTGCATAGTGGGTGCTGAATAACTATAGCTCTTATTACTGTGATTATATGTTCCATTCACTTTTCTAATTCCTTATAATCAGAGAGAAGTGATCTCAAAGGATGTGTGCATGGGAACATTTCCAATCTAAATTAAGTATTAGGAACTCTATTTCCAGGGTTAAAAGTTGAGCTAGGTGCTGCTCTGCTCTGAGGACTGGAAGCTCTGACATACTCAGTTCTCAGTGCTGTGTGGGACTTGTTTTACTTAAAAAAACTTATTTACAGGTTGGAGAGATGGCTCAGAGGTTAAGAGCACTGACTAATCTTCCAGAGGTTCTGAGTTCAATTTTCAGCAACCATATGGCAGCTTTTGCCCTCTTCTGGCACGTAGGCATTCATGCAGACAGAATACTGGATGGATAGATGAAAGATAGATAGATAGATAGATAGATAGATAGATAGATAGATAGATAGATAGATAGATAGATAGATAGATAGATAGATAGATAGATGATAGATCTTTTTAAAAAGTCCCCAAACTAAAACACTTACTTACTCTTATATTTTAATTAAAGTACAATTATATATCTTTCCTTCTTCTTCCTCCATCAAAGCCATCACATGCCCCTGCCTTCAAATCCATAGTCTTCTTTACTCTGATTGTCACTGTTATGTATATATGTTTGCGCAAATATATAAATATCACCAGCTGAGTCTGTTTTGTTCTTTATATATAGTTTCAGGACTGATCACTCTGTATTGAGTGATGAGGGGCTTATTTGTAGGAAAGGCTAATTCTTCTTCTTCCAGCAGTAACTGGTTACCTGTAGGTCTTTCCTCCTTCCCTGTTACCTTGTTCATTGACATCTTCTTGTTTATGAAGCTATGTCTAGGAGAGACAGTTTCACAACCAACTTCCTGGAATTCTGGCGTCTTCGATCTTTCTGCCCCTCTTGCACAATGTAGCCTGAGCCATAGGTCCAGAGGCTGTGATGTAGATGGATCCATTAGAGCTTGGTTTCCCTGATTCTGTTTATCTCTGAATCATGTCTACTTATTGTGATGATCCCCATTTGGATGTAACAAGAAGTTGCTTTGATGAGAGGTGTGGTCAGGTGATGTGAGGTGGGAAATGTGGAGATGGGGGGGGCACCCACTGAGAATCAGCGGAGGGAGGTCAGTACAGAAGGAGAAGGAGAGACAATGGACAAATAATACTAAAACTGTTTGAGTAAAGCCTCAAGAATCTTATCATTTTATAATTACCACAGATTATATATAATATATAAGTATTATGTGTAATATGATATATATCTCATATATCATTTATACTGCCTACCACATATATAGAAATCATGTGTGCTTATGCATATGTATATATATTTATTAAAGCAAGTTATACTACTTGGTTGACAGTGCTCCTGACAATAACCATAGACTACAAAACTACAAAAAAAAAAAAAAAAAGGAAAGAAAGTACCAGATATGGGAAACTTCCTTTCAGATGGTTGGTGATTCAAATGGTTGGTGATGGTAGTCCACATGACTCTCATAGCAATAGAGATTACTCAGGTAGCTTTTGGTTATCTCTCCGAGGTTGAAGGAAAGCTCCTGTTGCTGAACACACCACACTCTAAGGACACAGGGCTCAGTTAATTCTCAGAGTTGGATCTAACATGAAAGCCTCCCTCCTGCAATCTAGTTTCAGCAGGGAGCAGAAAATGCTATGCAAGCTGCCAAGAGAGGGAAGCAATTAATTGGATATAGGATCATTAAGGGAGTAATTCCAATTTTTAAAAAAGACAGCATAAGGAAGTTGAAGCATGTGCTATGCAATACTACCTTGTAAAATCAGACCAATTGGTTTGGGAGTGTATTTATAATCCTCTAGTACTTGGCTGCATTTGTTCATTCATTTTTAAATGATCATTGTTAAGACCTTACTTTGTGAATAGATCTATACTAAATGGATGACTATGATGATGAAATCTATATTGATTGTTAATAGACTGAATTGGGAAAGAACTTCATAAGGAACCAATGGCTCGAGGGTTTTTGTTACCAGTAGAGAATATAACCTCAAACTTACACGAATCATCTCTCTTAGACTTACATGACTGTGATTAGTGCCAGAGCTTTGAAGTAAAGAAAATTACTTCAGAAGTACAAAGGTATGCGGTTCCTTTCCTCACCACATTTTCAGTGTCCAAATGGTAATACGTCAGACTTGTGCTATTGATTATAAAAAATAATAACATTATAAGAAGAGACCATAAAAACCAGTCTTCTGACCCTCCTTTGCCTTCATTCATAGGAGCCTCTGTTGTTGCAGACTTAAGGCAGAGAGTACCTTCCTGCAAATGAAACAGTCTCACAGTCCCCTGGCATTTCATCTCTCTACACCTGGTTCAGTAAATGAATTATTGATGTCTGAGTTAGTGCAACCCTTCCCTGGGTTGCCTCATGTTAAATGTTCTCCCTGCTTAAGCCATGGGAAAGTATGTGACAGAAGATGATGTCACTGTATCATATTGGATTTGTGGTGTGTGGCTTCAAAATCCAATTGCATTGCAAAAGAAACCAACCTAGAAGCTACAGAGTCATTTTCTTACGGGCATAACTTATTTTCTGTTTTTGATCTCTTATTTTTAAGATTTAACCAGAGTAGATAGAAATACGTTCCCTCTAGTTCTTTAATCTTGAACACTTTCTTTTCTGGTTTTAAAAATGTTAGCATGGTACAGAAACCAAAGTGTATGTGGTGGGGCGGGACTCTCTCATTTCTGTGCAGCTGTTGCCTGGAGATAGCATTCTAAAGGAAAACCAATGTGTGTGTAGATTATAAGTTAGATTACACTAACTCAGTACTAAACTGAAAACCCCACACTGTAAGATCTGTGACCATACCAGGCTGAAGCATTCTTATTACTCCATACTAGCAATTTGACCAAATTGTGATAAATAGTTAGCTATAACTTGGGGTGTCAGACAGAACCTACCAAAGAAAAGGAGTGTCATTACCAAAATCTGAATTGCTTGTCTACAAAGTTTCTAAAATTTTTCATTAATGTGTTTGCAAGATAACAGCTCCATCTAGTAGTTTCTTTCTCTCCAAGTATCAAAAAAAGAAGAAAGAAAACAAAAACAAAAACACCACAGACATAATAGCATGAATTGAAAATACGAGAGTCTTCACATTCATAATGTTTCATAATGTTTTACACTTTATATACATTTTCCGTTGTCTGTTGAAACTTCGATAGCAGTGTGTCTTAAACTGGATATTTTACAAGAAAAAAAAGAAATTTCATATATAATTTTGGAGGATGGCTAGTCCACTATCAAGGCAACAGTAAATTTAGTGTCTGCAGAGGATGCCGTTCTTAAGAAAACACTTCCTGTATAACTTCACATTGCCAAAGGGACAAGCAAACTCCTTCAGACATGTTTTATAAGGGTACTAATTCCATTTACCAGGAGAGTGGAAGGGTATTGGGCTGGCCTTCCCAATTGCAGGGACACTAGGGTTCTCTGCATTCCTGAAGACCTTAAATCCTTTCAGATAGTACTAGTAGAGAATCCCTAGGAACTACCTGTTCTGGTTCAGGATTTATAACACT
>NC_022015.1:47755872-47769618 GCF_000317375.1 Microtus ochrogaster | reverse complement strand
AAGAAAGAAAACAAAAACAAAAACACCACAGACATAATAGCATGAATTGAAAATACGAGAGTCTTCACATTCATAATGTTTCATAATGTTTTACACTTTATATACATTTTCCGTTGTCTGTTGAAACTTCGATAGCAGTGTGTCTTAAACTGGATATTTTACAAGAAAAAAAAGAAATTTCATATATAATTTTGGAGGATGGCTAGTCCACTATCAAGGCAACAGTAAATTTAGTGTCTGCAGAGGATGCCGTTCTTAAGAAAACACTTCCTGTATAACTTCACATTGCCAAAGGGACAAGCAAACTCCTTCAGACATGTTTTATAAGGGTACTAATTCCATTTACCAGGAGAGTGGAAGGGTATTGGGCTGGCCTTCCCAATTGCAGGGACACTAGGGTTCTCTGCATTCCTGAAGACCTTAAATCCTTTCAGATAGTACTAGTAGAGAATCCCTAGGAACTACCTGTTCTGGTTCAGGATTTATAACACTGCACTATTGGTTCCCCCGAGCCCTGCCTATGTCTGTTTATATCCCCTGCCTAAACTACATTAGCCATTATTAAAGAGCTCAGTATTCTGCGATAGGCCTGTGACTGACCCAAGTGTACATCTGTACTTTATTTAATTTGCTGTCATGTAAAGCAAAAGGAAAAACGTTCAAATACATCTGAGGACAAAAGTAATTAAATTTGAGAGTTCTTTAGATGGCTGTTTATTCTTTAATGCAGGTTGAACAAATACGGAAAGTGGTTATCTAACCTCAAATTCCTATACAGCTGTTACCTGAAGTATAAATATTCATCTTCATAAAATTACATTAATTATTCGAGAGCTTGTAGTCATGCTAATGCAACCTTCAAACTCTTCTGTTCTGCTCTTTGTCAATTTCACTATTTTCTCCTCTAGGATTTTGAGACTTATTGTCTTGGGACCCACAGTAGCAGCTTTGATAAAGACTCCAAGGCTATAGGTTAAAATGAAGTTTGGGTATTATTTATGCGAACCCCATGTGCCTTTGACATGAATAATTGATAGTTGTTTGAATTTAAATTTCTTATTAAAAAAAACAAACCCACAACTTCCTAGTACTCTAAAGCAGATGGAAAATTGCAGTAAGGGAAGAGATAAGTATCCTTTTTAAATAATGAATTAAGCATTTGAGCAGGTTTTCCAAGCAGGTGTATTTATTTATCTTTCTCTTTTAACCTCCTCCTCCGTGTACCTATAGTTTTGTTATTTCCTTCCCTCCAGAAATATGTATGATCACAGAGCATGAAGACCTTGTGAGGGGAGGGTGTCCTTGCTAAGCACGAGCAACTCTCTAAGCTGATCGGATGGCAAATCTCATGTGAGATATTGAAGAAGAGAGAACCCTGCTTTTCATTTGCTGCATGTATACCTAGCAGGACCAAGAACATGCTGAAAGAGGACTGGAACTCAGCCTTGCAGAACATTCACCTCGCTATCATTGAGATACTCTTTAGATAGTCGTCACATTTGAATTCTTACCACATGTCCTTTAGGTTAAAGGACTAGTTAGAATTTTGTCCTTAGAAACCAATATGGTTGCCGTATTTTGAATGTTCATTAATTCTGCTCTAATAGAAGCTTTCTATTCCTGTGTGATTAAGTATTAATAAATATATATTTACTTATCAGAAGGTCAGCCAGCACAGAAGACAGGATGATATAGACCAAATATTGTTCTGTTTGGAGAGGAGGCTTGGGTAGCAGCCCAGAGCCCATTGCCACCGTGTCTCTGACCTTGCTGGGGCATCCTTCTCAGATTTTCCCTTACTATCTCAGTATTCCTGTTCATCTTGAACTACCAATAACTTATGTACCTGCAGTGTTCTGTTTGGTTACCATGTAAACATAAATAACAAAATTAGCACGTTTGCCTTATGCCTATTCACCACTCATAGCATCTCACATCTGAGAAATGTGCCCAAGTTTACTGAGTGGCAGGCAGACTTTGAGTTCATTTATTCTCAAACCATGTATTTACCCACAGAGCTAAATTAGTCCATAGATGAGAAGTTGGTGTCTAGGTTGATGACAACCTTCTGGAACTGTCACAAGCAGAATTCAGTACTGTGTGCATTGAGCTCTTGGTCCCCAGAGTTGTGCTTCTTCAGAGAGTAGGAGCATATCTGCAAAAATCTGTAATGTCACATAGATCATTGTGGCTTCAAACAAGGAGCAAGGATTATTTATTTCAATAAATAATTATATAGCCTGGTTCCCATAATGCAAATTATTCTGTTGAAATAAATGAATGGAGGCTATAGGGTGTTTTTTCAGAGGTTGTAGAGGGCTAACTACTATCACTTGCAGATACTCAAAGACAGACACAGTATTAGCTGCGTAATGGGAAGGAAGGAGGAAAGAAAGGAAGAAGAAAGGGAGGGAGGGAGGAGGGAAAAAGTAAAGGGAAACAGGCAGGATTGAAAGCTGGCTGGCTTTCGATTTATTGTGATTGATTGAATATTGTCAAGGTGAAGCTGGATCTTGGGTCTGTCCATTTTCAAAAAATCCTACTAATACATATTAACAGCTTTTAAAAGTGAAACTTAATGAGTACCAGCTAATCACAATTCAAGTAAAACATTTCTGCAAACTGTATGAAGCTGCTACATGTATGAATGCTAATATTATTACCGAGTTTATACAACGTAAGTGTTCCAGGTCTGAAGAAACAGCTTAGAAGTTAAAGAGCATGTATAGCTCTTCCTGAGGATCCAGATTTCATTCCCAGCACCCACACTGCTGCTCATAACCATCTAAAACTCCAGTCCCTAGGTATCAGTGTCTTTGTCTGACCTCTTTGAGTACCAAACACATGGTACGCAGACATACACATGCAGATAAAGCATCGATATACATACATTTTTAAATATTAACTTTTAAAAGTAAATACCAAAATAGAGTGTCAGTTTAAATTCCAGAGGTTATTGGGCTCCTTTTCACATTGTTTTATGTAGTGCTTCTCAGCCTTCCTAATGCTATGACCCTTTAATTCACTTCCTGATTTTGTCATGACCCCCAACCATAAAATTACGTTCATCGCTACATCATAATTGTAATTTTGCTACTGTTGTGAATTGTAAGGTAAATATCTGTGTTTTCCAATGTTCTTATGAGATCCCTGTGACAAGGTCATCTGACCCCCCAAGGGGGTTGTGACCCACAGGTTGAGAAGCACTGCTGTTTGGAGCTCAGACTTTGAGGGTGGGATCATGTGAGGTAAAAGCCACTGACCCATGTCTTTGCATCTGAGTGAAGTGCTTTGTGAGTGTTCTGAAAATGTGGGCGGTGAGAGAAAAATCCTCAGTAGAAGACTGGATGCAAAGGGCACCTGGGAGTCAGAGGCTTTCTCCACTTAGAAAGGACTGATATCCTAAGGTTCCCCTTCAGAGAACAGTACATTTCCATTGCGGGTACCTCATTGACCATCTAGCTATCTCTAAGGAACTGAGGGCTTGACAGACTCCCTTGAGTCCCCTCTTGTTTGCTGTCACCCCCATCTGCCATCTCATGAATTTTAGAAGTGACCTTTGTTACAATAGTTTACCTCTTCCTATTTTTGGATACCCATATTCCATCTGCATATAATTTACATATGCTAGTATATGCATTTGAATTTGCATGAATTACAGAGAAAATTCCTTGTGGTGACATCCTGAGCTGAGCTGAGCTGACTGCTACGGGTTTTGTGTGACCTTCTTGCTTTTGGATGGCATTTTCTCCTTCAGAAGTTCATCCTCACCGGAGCACACCCCCTCCCACACCTGTTCCAATTACCAAATATAGAATCCTATTTTCTGCCCAGTCCTCCAGCTCCGATGGGTCAGGTTGTTGTGCATGCCTTCTATCCCTTTCTTTTTCCATCTTCCTGATACCCTGATCTTCCCGTAGACACTAGTATTGTTTTGTCATCATGCCCAAAGAGCCGCACATGTTGGTCTCTAGCATTCCACCCCGTCCTGAGATCCGTCTCTTGTTACTGATACCAAGTGACCTCACTTGAACTTGCTTTAGGCAATCTTTTAGATTATGGCCTGAATGGTTATTGAATGTCAGTCTCTGATAAAGCTTACTGCATTTATGTTCCCTATTAGAGTTATGACAGAATGCTTTAATATCTTCCAAAGGACTGCAACATATTTGATCTTGGAGTTGAAATGAACACCTTTGTTTTTTATCCTATTTCTTAGGTACCTGCCTAATGTATCACAATGGGGAAAGTCGGGCAATGGAGTGGAAGAGATCAGTGAGTTAAGGGACTGGAATTTCCTGAAATTTAATTCAAACGGAGGCACGAGGCCTCCAGTGAGGGGCACTGTAGGGAATAGCTCTGGTAGCAATCATGCATTTCCTTCTGATCCACCCTGAAGCCCACTGTGATGCAGGTGGGAGAGTCGAGATCCCTGCCTTGGCACTGCAGCCTTTCCCACTGCAGAGATGCCGTGGTGACTCTGGCCTCATTCTGAATTAAGAGCAGCTTGTGGCATTGTAAGAGTGTAATGGCAAATACATATCTGTGTGCGTGTCATTCTCATGGTTAAAGTCTTTATGGCTCAAATGCAAATAGGAGGAGCTATTGGGAAAGCTGCTTCAAGTTATATTGATATTCTATATTCCATATCTGTTCATGGGTGCCTTTTGTGTATCAATTCACTCTATTTATGTTCTTCTGCTGCTGTGCTTGAGTTTCTGTGAGCTTCTTTGAGAATCTCCGCTGTAAAACCAATTTCAATTATAAGGGATACTAACTCATGTTTAATTCATCCTGGTTGAAAGAGAAGACCCATTACTCTCCATATAGCTGTCAAGACTTGCTTTTTCCTTGTCTTAGAAAGATGTTAGGCTAAGAAAGAACTTTCTTAAGAATGTTACTCATATCTTAAACTCACATAATGTTTTCCTTAAAAGATTTATGGGTTTCTGAGATTCATATAGCTAGTACATGTTTGTAAATTTCTAAGGCATACATTTGAAGTGGGAAAAAAAAAGAAAAATGCTTATGGCTGAGAGAGGCCCAAGTAATTCCTAGGTAAATTTCATTTTAAACAATGTGTAAACTTTCTGTACACTGAGAGAATATATTAAGACATACCTTCATAAAAAAGGCCTGTGCTGAAACATGGGCAAATATCATATGCTGATGTTTGAGGTTAGCTGTATCATTATAAAATTTTTGGAGCTTGATGTACGTATATTGCTCATTAATTGTTCCTGTGAGCACGTCTGTAGCTCGGATAAGTCTGATGTGTGATTTGAATGTAGCAGAGGATAACATTGTCCCCTAAAGGAGCTTTAGCTCCTGTAGCCATGGGCTTTACACCCTATGAAATCTAACAAATTTATTGTATGTTTTTCATGAGAGAATAAGAGGAAAGAACAAAGCCTTGGTACTCTTTTAGCAGCATTAGTCTGTCCAACACTGCTTAGATGGCTCTCACTTGCTCAAGCACAGACGAGTGAGCCATCTATGACGAAAAGGGTTTATAGTTTACAAAACACTTTTACATATATGCTCATATATCCAGTAAAAATTCATGTCTGATAGGGACACTAGATTCATATATATTATATACACACACACACACACACACACACACACACACACACATCAGTTGTGGTTTATGCATGATGAATTTTCTGCTTGTGAATCTTGGTGGAAGTCGAGGATTCCTTGGGTATTATTACTGAAAATGCTCAAAACTGTGTATCTCCATAAGCTTTCCTTGCTGTTGTCTAGGGTGCCCCGTGTCAACTGTACCCTAAAAATCAATAGCCCCTGCCTGGCACTGGCTGACCATGTCACCTAAAAATATCAAGTTTGAACTGTTACCAGAATCTTACACATTTTCACCAGGAATATTCTATACATGGAGCTGTTTTGTGCGTGAAAGTATTTTAAAATTTTCCAAAATCACCATTAGGCTTTGAGGGCAAGACAAGTACATTTTCTTTAGACTTAGGTTTCATCCCCCAAGCATCTCATTATATATGCAGATATTCAGAACTCCAAAGTCTAAGACTTGCAGGTGGCGATACTCAGTTGTTTCTTAGTATCATAGACCACGTAAGCTCTCATTCATTTGAGGAGTTGTCTTTGCTCATTTCCTCTCTCAGTTTCCATCCATCCCCATCTCTGTCATGCCTCGTTGTGTTTTTCTTGAGTGAAGAAGAAATGGTTAGTTTACAAATGGTCATTGTTGACCCAACGCTCATCTACATCCTGGTGGGGCCCCAAACAATTTTGAGCATCCCAGTCTCTTTTCAATAAACTACCTTTCTGCCTAACTAGGTCAGTCCAAAATTTCGGAATTTAAAAATTATGTGTATTTTCTTGGAAGAAAGTAAAATTAAAAGTAAATTCCTATCATTTATGAAAGGAATTCTTGCCCCCAAATTCATGTTCCTTGTATCTCATGAGACAGCCTAACTCAGAGCAGCTCCTAGACGCAGCTTCTAAACATAGTCTTCATAAGTGAAAGTAAATCATGGAACAATTGTAATTTGTTTATGAAGGTAAATGTGGTGCTTATAAATAATAGACAATTTTTAATTTATGAGAACAATTATAGTTCAGCTATAAGAACTTAATACTTATTTTGTGGCATGCAATTTCCTGCTGAAAAGAAATTTTCTGTAAACCTACTAAGTCCATATTGCTGCTTTGGTTATATGTTAAAAATGAAACTACTATCCAGGTGGTGGTGCATGCCTTTAATACCAGCACTCGGGAAGCAGAGGCAGGAGGATCAATGTGAGTTCAAGGACAGCCTGGACTGCACAGAGAAATCCTGTCTTGAAACAACAACAAAAGTGAAATATTGATATATTTATGCTAATTGGTTATTCAGCTAATACGGCACAGTGAAAAGTCACTGGGCAGAACGTGACCTGGAAAGCATTAGCTTCTCATTCTTTCATGGACCCATGCTATCATATCTTGACAGGCCTCAGAATGGGGAAGGTTAGATGGGGTGGGTGGGGTTCCCTCTTCCTCAGCCAAACTGACTTTTAGAAACGTACTCTACTTCAGAGTCTATTTCAAAACCTTTATTACATAGTGAAATGCCTCTTAGAATTGTACTTAAAGTCAAAGCTTTCCTCATACAAAAATCAATTAATTAATTAATTGTAGACTCAGCAGTAGGAGCCCTAAGAATGTGGTATGTAGGAATTGCGTCCCATTTTGAACAATTCCTGATAGGAGCAAATAATTAAAAATTAGACCATGTCTGTAATGAATGGCAGTGCCTAAATATCAGTGAGATTCCTACAGGCTTCCTGATGAAATAGTCTTGCTTAGCCAATGGCCTTTCTTTTTCTTTTTCATGTCTTTTCCTTCCTTCCTTCCTTCCTTCCTTCCTTCCTTCCTTCCTTCCTCCCTCCCTCCCTTTCTTCCTCCCTCCCTCCCTTTCTCCCTCCTTCCCTCCCTTCTTCCTTCCTTTTTTTAAGGCTGAGAGCCAGAGTTTCTTTCTTTCCTTAGGGTGTCACCTTTATATTGAATTCACTATTGTCCCTCTGTCTTCAGAGTGGTTGTCTGCTTTGTATCATTGTGACAACATGGCAGAGGTAACCAGATTAAGCAGAGAAACAATCTGTTTGCTCTGATGTCCATATAGTTTCAACCTGGTCACTGGACCTGTTGCATCGGCCTTTGGCAAAGCAGTAGCACACCCATGTGATGGAGGAGGTCTACTCACCTCTCCATGGCTAGGAAGTAGAAAGAATGAGGTTCCGTATCTCTTTCAGTGGTACACCTCCAGTCACCTAACTCCCAGGCTTTCCCAGCTCCAAAAGGTTCCAGCACGGCACAATAGCACCAAAGGCTGATGACCCATCCTTCAACAGCCTCTGGGGACACTTAAGATCAGAACACACTCCTCCTGATGAATTCCAAGTTCTTTAGAAATCTGAAACATGTCGAGTGTGTTTTTAGACTCTCCACTTAATTCCTCCTAGTTTGAACTAGGGTTGCCCCTGCCCTGGCCATTGAAAAGTAGCCTGCTTCTTTACTATAGCTGGGTAAATAGTCACTTTAAATGTGAGTAGTCTTACTTTGCTATGCTTACATGTTCTTCAGTGTCCTATTAGCTTAGTGTATGCTGATGTTACTATTAATTTAGTTGAGTGATTTAGTTGTGTACTGCTGTATCCTTGCCCAAGGGTGGAATCACTGCCTGGTCATTTTTTACTTCTTGAGAAAATAAGAGAGAAAAGAAGGGTGAAGAAACAAGATCTTTACATTTAATGGTAAATGTCTAAAATCCATGACAGAAGCAAGCTTCACATGAACATTACTTTAGTCTTACTGAGTTTTTGTACCAAAATGCTGTTATTTCTTTTCTCTCTCTCTCTCTCTTTGTTTTTTTTGGTTGCTTACTTTGTATTTATATTAAATAAGTACAAATTAATGAAAGTTTAGTAACAGAAAATATTAAGTACATATTTGTTGCATGGATTTCCCTAGCTAGAGTCCAAAAGCTATCCACCCCCTCATAGCCAACTCTCTCCACTTTGTTCAGGCCCATAGAGAGGTTCAAATTAGCTTGGTCAGATGGTAGTGATCTTGGGATGTCTGGAGCACAGGTGTGGAGCAATAGTCTGCACTGTCTGTTCCTTAAGTGCATCTGCTCAGAAGTGGGGTAACAGCTGCAGGTGGGTTGGACGTGTGGGCACTTGTGAGCTGGAAGAGTATGGGGTTCTCAGCTCTTCCAGTGTTCCTCGTTTTTCTATTACTAACAGGCAAACTAGTAAACATAAAAGATGCTAAAGTTGTGCAAGCCCAAACCAAACCAAATTCCTGTGTGAAGAGGGCACTCAGGCACATAGTCCCACTCCTACAAGAGGAACTGTTGGCAATTCCTCTCTGCTAAGAGAAGAAGGTACAGTGTTCTCTAAATTGATAAACTGACCATATTGAAGTGGGAAGCCACACATCCAAGAATATTTGTGCTGCACAATTGGTCTTGTTAGGGGGGGGGGAATAAGGCCACAACGTTGGGTGGGAAGGGAATGGGGAATCTGTGAAAAAGTGGGGGAGGAGGGGAAAAATGTGATTAAGTTATGTACAAAATTCTCAAATACTAAAATACTCAAATGTAATGTAGAAAGCAATTCACCTTACTTCAGATATGAAGATGAAGGCAGACTCTCATTTAGACTCGAAAAATGAAGACTACAGAGTGCATAGGAAGAAAATGTTGGAACTTACCTAGGGCTGTGTTTGTTTGTATTGATTGATTCCTATTCCTACCTGGCTGAAATGAAATTAGAATTAATTAAGCTTTGATTTAGAGGGAGTTTGGTTTCAGGTATTATGTGCTACCCTTGCTTCAAGTAGAGGAAGCAAATTGGGGGCATAAGCTTTTAAAAAGGTCTTCAGTATTTTAGGATGAAAAAAACTGAACCGTAATTGCTGATTGGCAAAATTTTAAAGAAACCTATTAATTATCAACTTTGTTGACTGAGTTGAAATGGCTTCCTCAGTAAAAATAAAGAAACCAGGGGCAGATCAGTGTCAGCTTTGCATGTAGCTGTTACTTCAATAATGTAACAGCTCAAAAAATTAAAAATAATAATAAATGACTTTCATATACTCAAAAATGATAACGCTTAAGGCCCAACATTTCTACATATTTTTGACTATTGTGAAGATATTAGTCTTGATGAGGTAGGAAAGAGACCATATTTCAGAATTAAAGTTACAAGCTAGAAACAAGAAAATGTATCTCAGCAGGACAAATATGACCCTGAAAATCTGATATGGAGTAGCTGGAGAGATGGCTCAGTGGTTAACAGTACTTGCTGCTCTTCTACACTCAGGTTTGATTCCCAGTGCCCATGCCAGGTGACTAACACTCGCTTGCAACTCCAGTTCCAAGAGATTGGACACCAGCTTATGATCTCCAAAGGCACATGTATGCATGTCCATGCACACACACACATGCAAACACACATGCATAAATCTAACACAGAAAAAGAAACTAAAGGCTGTAGGAATGACTTTAAGCAAGTCCTGTGGCTGTGGTCACTTACCTGTCTCCTGTATATAAAACAGAGAGAACACAGTAGTTTGCACTTTGTTGTGAGATTTATAGATAATGCATTCTGAATGTTCAGAGTACCAAAGGCCTACACCCTATGCAGGAAACCCTGGTATTGGAGCTAACTTAGAGGTTTAGCACCAGGAAATATGTGAAAATTCAAGCCAAGTCAGTCATTGATGGCTGCCAATCTGATGTGAGAATTTTTTTCCCACCTGATTTGAAATATTTTTTATCTTAAGTAAGTAATGGTTGACATAAGTTGGGATCAAATTATTGTAATTTTTATTTCAGTTGTGCAGAAGTGAGAGGAAGGGGCTTTGTGAGTCTCTTTGAAAATCTGGATTGTCCTAAGACTATCATTTCTTCATTTCATAACAAGTGGTTATTTCCAAGGTCTTTTCTAATCTTGATAGTAGATTCCCCCACCAATAGTGCATTTCTGAATCTCCTCCCCACAGAGGGTGAGCTTTCTACCTTCTCTGGAGTCAGAGCATCCCTCCGGTCATTCTCATTTGCTTAAGAGGCTGCACAAAAGAATGGAATCATAAATATTAAAAGGAGTCCTTGCATTTGAAACTTCTATTTTTTATTTAAAAACTTACGTATTGGATGGTTTTATAGCAATTTTTTCTTCAAAGGATGATCAGCAACCTCACACCCTTTATTGTAGCTGGAAAATTCTGAAGCCACAGAACACAGAGAGGAGCTGTTGGTGTAGACAGCTCTGTGCTAGCGAGAGTAGTCCCCGCTGCCCATCCTGGTGCGAGAAGACTTTAAAACCTGATGACTTCAACATCCTTATTCAAAAATTCGATCTACCTTGTTTTCACCAGTTGGTGACTGGTTTCCATGGAAATGGAAATGGAATAAGCATTTCTTGTTTTAGATTCTCAGCTGTCCCATGCCAACTGAGAGCTGTAAATGCCATTTGGTTAACAGCAAGGATCCAGAATTCTTCCATTTTAAAGTGGCAGAGGGAGAGGGAAAGAAAATGTTTGCCAAGTCATTGCACTTCTCTCTCTCTTTGAGAATAATACCATTTTATAATTGTCTGAGCCATTGACTGATGACTATCAGGCAGAGACCAAGTCTAACGATGTATCTCCTGGGGAGTCTGTCCCAATGCCCTTCCACCCTTCACACTGCAGTTCCACTGGCGTGGATGGTCTTCCTGGCTCCCCACCTGCTCTGCCTGGGGTGGGCAGCGGAAGTGAGGATGATCAAAGCATTGAAAGGAGACAGTTTAATGATCTCTGTGATCCAATCTGAGGGGGGAAATGTCTCATTAACGGAAGTTGGGGGACTGGAAAAAACTCTTCGCTTTTGGTAGAATGCTGGTTGATTTGCCATCAGGATTTTCCATGTCTGAGATCACTGTTCATAACCACTGTATTTCCTAGAACTCTTCAATCTAGAGGAATGTAGAGAGCTAGAAATAAATGCTTTAACATAAGATGGTTATGCACCAAAACAATTAGACGTTTGTCTTGCTTCATGACTCATTAAGAGTTGATTCAATATGAATACTGTAATAAAACCGTAATAGCATTAATGTATGCATTTGCTTTCAAATTTGTTTACATACTAGATTGGAAAGTAATGCAAGTCTAGTTCTTAAGTATACTGAATGCAGGTCTGTGAACACACAGCTTCTCATGGAAGTTATACAGGAGTTTCATGTCCCCATGTCTTCCCTTAATGGGGAAAACTAAATATGATTGCTTTCAACCTCTGATTTCCTCTCTCACACCTAGCCAATCAAGCAGTGTGTTAAACAAGATTGTAGTAATACGAGCGGCGGGGCTGCGTCCCCAGCACCCCACTGCCCGCAAGGCTAGCTTTACCCGAAATAATTACACAGACACTGTATTCATTTAATCACTGCTTGGCCATTTCTATATAGCCTCTTCTAGGCTAACTCTTGCACCTGGACTAGCCCATCTCTAATAATCTGCTGTAGCCCACAAGGTGGCTTACCAGGGAGATTCTAGCCTATGTCCATCCTGGGTCGGAGCTTCATCGCATGTGCCTCAGAGAGCAGAGCTCTCGCCTCTGCCCACAAGAGTGGAGCATTGTGTCTCTCTGAGGAGTCTGCCCCCGAGAGGAGAGCTGTCGAGTCTGACCTCACTTCCTCTTCCTCCCAGCATTCTGTTCTGTTTACTCCTCCCACCTATGTTTAACCTATCAGGGCAAGCAGCTTCTTTATTTAATTAACCAATGACCTTCCTCCATCACAAGATCCTTACTGTTAGACGGAGTGAACTAAGTGAGAACTCGGGGGAGATCTTAATGGTGCTGGGCATGGCCCATAGGGTCTGGTGTTTACGTCGTCACATTATGTTTATGGGAAGGATTGCACTGAAGACTGCTTCGGTGCAGACAGTTCATGCCTTCTAGCAACTGGCAAAGGAAACATTCAGGGTGAAGCCAGAGACTTGCATAGAGTGTCTCATGTAGATCAAGGGAGCAAGCCAATTCTTACCGTAAGTATTGTTTTGCTCATCATTGTTTCTGCCTTTTTAAGAGAGAATAACAAGATACAGCTCTTTAGCCACAAGTTGTCTGGTTTGGAGAGCCATTGCAGGAGTGATTGTGTGTAATATGGGCAGCACCATGTCTAATCAAAGTGGTCGAGCTAATCCCTGACTAGGGCGATCCTCAAGTTGATCTGGCCAGTGGTGGATCCCACCTCTGGGAGGAGAGCAGTGACTGATCCATTTAGCACCTACACTGATAAGTTACTTTGATCCAGCAGGAGTGATCTGCTGTCAGCATTTGATCCAATCACTGATTGGATCCATTCTGTGGTTAACATAGTGGTGATTCATTCACTACTTAGGCTAATTGGAACTAATTGATGTGATCAGTAGTTGATCCCCCCACGGCAGGATCGAAACCAACATTTTTTTTCAGCTGATCCAATCTAATTAAAGTCAACCTTTGATCCAGTCATTGGCCGATGCAAAAGGAATCCCCTGAAAGTGAGACCAGGATCTTATTTAAATGAGTAAGCAGCAGTTTATTTGAACAATGAAAGTGAATGTAATATATTATCTAACAGCACGTAGTCATCATCACTCTTACGTCAGCCAGGAATGAATCATGTTTGTAGTTTTTCTGAAATATCACAAAATGTGAATTTTAATAGGGGTCACAAGCAGATTCAGTTTGTAAAACTCTTTATCGACTGTTCCAAGGCACATCTGGAATTGCTTTATTGACAAGGCCTTCTCAAGGCCAAGGTCACCATGCCATCTTTGCTGATTACCCTCCCCTTGTCTTACCAAAACTCTCTTCTGAATCCCCTGTCAGCATAGCTTTGTGTGTGGTTTAGCAGGCACTGTTGTCCCTGTGAATGTTCATTAAGCAATTTGATTGGCTTGCATGGCCTCCTATTGTTTGTATGCTCACAAAGATGTCAAGTTCTACACTGGGAAGGAAAGGGATGCTAGAGTCTGCGTTGACATCCCATGTGAATTTTCTTTTCTGTTCTATCAGTTTTGCCCCCCAATACGGAGTATGTATCTCCGGAAAAGTCTCAAATCACCATCACTTCGTTCTGGCCCTGACAAGTTTGGACAAGCTAGGGGACCCATTCGTATTCTAACTTGAATACTTTGTATTTTATTGTTGTGGAAATCTTTTTTTTTTTTTGAGTGTTTGACATTTATTTT
>NC_022015.1:47747152-47755349 GCF_000317375.1 Microtus ochrogaster | reverse complement strand
GAGACAGAGACCCACATTGGAGCACCAGACAGAAATCTCAAGGTCCAAATCAGAAGCAGAAGGAGGGGGAGCACGAGCAAGGAACTCAGGACCGCGAAGGGTACACCCACACACTGAGACAATGAGGATGTTCTATCTGGAATTGTTGTGGAAATCTTAGGACTTGGTTTCAGGAGATCTGAATTCAAGAACTTTCAATACAAGTTAGCTGTATTCACTTGGGATACTGCCTTAAGCAATAAAAATCGGTTTTTGCACCTTTAATTTGGACATAAAATACATGTAATACAAGATCATTTGGGAAATAAAATAGAATTAAATATGAGGTAGTAAAAGAAACAACCTGATAAATGACATTTAAAGGATTTTTACTAATCTCCTTGATTTTTATATCTAAATTGTATATTGTATTATATATTCTGTGTGTGTGTCTGTGTATGTGATTTGCATGCAGGTTTCGGGGAGGGAGGTATGCACACTTATGCAAGGTTACAGAGATCAAAATAGGCATACTCTATCACTCTCCAGCAATTCTCTTGAGGCAGGGTTTCTCTAGCTTGGCCTCCAGTGTTCTCTATGAGACTGGAAACCAACAAGCCCAGAGATTCTGCAATCTCCCCTAACCGCAGAGCTGCTGTATAGGTGGGCACTGTCACCACCAGACTTGGTAAGTGGTGCAGGGATCTGAACTCCAGCCCTCATGGTTGGGTGCTGGTGCTCTTAAATATTGAGCTCCCTCCCTCTCCAGTCCCAGACACTGATGTTTCCTGGATAAGAATGGCATTTACTGAAGGTATTAAGCTGTGTAAAACTGTATTTGGTATTAATAAAAGAGGCAGAAAAGGCAGAAGCAAAATTTCATCATGCCTAGAAAACAGTTTAATTCAAATGAACTGGGGATCATGTGGCTGAGAATGATTTTCACATTTTCAGAAGGAAAAACAAAAGAAAAAAAGAGTGCCAAAGCTTCGTGCTGCCACATAAAGTCAAGCTCATTACACAGACAGTGTTTATCAACTCATGTCCTGCACTCATGCGAATACCATCATAATAAAAGTCTATCCCATATGCTATTTTAACACAAAGTGTACTGTGTGCTATATACATTAAATTGTCAAATTGACAATTAGGAATTAGGATCTTTTGTTTAAAGGAGGTTTGTTCTACTTGTTGGGTTAGTACTTCTGTAATGTTAAAAAACCTTCTAGTGTGCGTGAAGATGTCATGAAGTTTGCAAAGGGAACCAGAGCTGTATGTAATTGGCAAATCGGGGCTGGTGCTCTCTTGGTGTCACTACACTGAAAGGATTGCATGATGGGTGAGTAGATATAAGGCATTGGGATTTTTTTTTTTTTAGCTATGCTTTAACTTTCATCTAGATTCCAAGATGACCCTGGTACTCCTCAGACCTGAAGAGTCTGGCAGAAGAAATTTGATCACGCTAAGAGAGCACAGACCGCACCTCAGTACTACTCTTACCCAAATTTCAGATAAATGGGAATATACCATCATCACAGATTTTCATTATTATTCCTTGGAAAGTAAGACTCCTGTCTTCAGTAGTTTGATAGTTTGCTTGTGATCAGGAAGCACATGAGCTCAGACATTTATAATGCCACCTCTGTCCACCACCTCCTAACAGATTTTGAACAAATGTATTTTTAGATGATTTTATAGTAAGTATTGAATGAAATATTTTTAAAAATATTCTAAACAAAAGCTAATAGAAGTGGATCATGAAATATATTGTTAAATGAATGCAGGTGTGTACATTATTGTTTAAGATTTCTTGTCCAAGAAAATTCATTGACATTACGTCATATCTCATGTGTTGTTCTTGGTTGATTCTCTCTACTGATTTGGAAAAATTATTTAAGCTGACGTTACGGGAGTAGTTTCACTTGTTTCAGTTAAGTCATTACAGCAATAGCTATTAAATGCTTACAGTGTGCAGGTAAACGTAGAATATTGTCTATTCTGAGTACACTCTAGCACCCCAGTGTATTGTTTTGCTTCTTAAGACATATTTATATAATATTGCTTTCTGTGAACATTTGAAGAAAAGGAAATTTACAGAAAAAAAAAGCAAGGAATGAAAAATCATAATTTGATGCAAGCCATTTTTCTTTCCTTACCTCTGTGGGTCTTTTTCCAGTCTCTTGGCATATACATTCAGTGTGCACCTCATACTTCATGCATTACTGAGTCCTAATTAGGAATTTTTCTTCTAATTATGATAACGTGAAATTATAGGAAAATCAGTCTAGGTGGCAAAGGGGAAGCCATCCAGTCTGCATACTGAGCATTTTCATGGGCACCAACCCCAAACCAGAACCACTGATGTAGAAACTCTTAGAGAGCTTTGCTCCTAAGCCTTGATTAGCATGTACAGCAATACTTGATAATTATTTGCATAAACCTAGCAACACTATGCCACTGGTCTTAGGTTCAATTAGTAAAACTCATAGAGCTCATTAGGCTCCAAAGGAAATTTTTCCTGTTTTCTTAGAATAGACAAATAGCATGCCAGGATAGCAGTCTTTGTTTCTCTTTAAAGTGTGTGAGCACTGTGTGTGTGTGCGCGTGTGTGTGCGTGTGCGTGCACGTGTGTATACATGCTGTATGCACATATGGACGTGTGCATATAGAAGCCAGAAATTGCAGTTGAGTGTCTTCCTCAGTTGCTTCTCCACCTTATTTATTTCACAGGGTTTCTCACTGGTACTGGGGCTCACTACTCAGCTAGACTGGATAAGAAGCCCCAGAGCTCCTCCTGTTCCCCACCTTCCTAGCACTGGGATAGCAAACACCACTGTCCAGCATGGTGCCTCTTCTGTGGGTACTGGGGATCCAAACTGGAGTCCTCATGCTTACACGTCTATGAATTACACTATATGGATACATAGCTTCTCTGGCTATGCAAGGAAGGGGACATTCCATTTCCTGAGTCGAGTCTCAGAAGGTCAAAACAGAAACTTATGTGTTTATTATCCTGGCCCCAAAAGTCCCAGTGCACATAATTCAGGCAACCATATTTTGGTGTTACTTTGGTTTTTGAGATGGGCCCTTGCTATAAGCCTAGGCTGGCCTTGAACTTGTGATCCTGTCTCAGCCATTCATGTGCTGCGATTATAACCATGTACTACTACAACAACATTTGGTTTTATTTTTATTTTTAGACCATGTTTGCTAATTCGTATCCTACTTTTATCAGCTATCAGGCAAAATAGCTAGAAAGTTCAGCCACAGTAACTTTTCATAGATAAAGACAAAAGGTTCAGTTAATCACATGTGGAGATGCTCCTGCACTAAAATTATGAGCCTCAGATTACTCAACTCCGTAGGTTCTAAGCTTTTGAAACAAGATTTAAATGTAGATAGAAGTTACTTTCATGTCCAGTCCCACAACCATTCAATCCCAAAGAAACATGCTGAGGCTTTTATTAATTATATACTGTTTGACCTAATTATATACTGTTAGATCAGGCTTATTATTAAGTAGCTCTTACAACTTAAACTAACCCTTAATTCTTGTCTATGTTTAGCCACATGGCTTGGTACCTTTTATCTGTGAGGCATTCTCATCTTGCTTCCTCTGTGTCTGGGTGGTGACTGTGTCTCTGCCTTTCCTTTTCCCAGAATACTCTTAGTCTGGTTGTCCCACCTGTACCTCCTGCCTCGCTACTGGCCAATCAGGGTTTTATTAAACCAATACAAGTGACAAATCTTTACATTGTATGAAAGCATTATTCCACAGCCTTCTTAAACATTACAGAAGAAGACAGGAGAAAATGAAGGAGGAAGGGAGGGGCTAATATTGTTCAATAAAACATCTTTGGGGAGGTGCTTTGGCAATTTCCAACGAAGGATTACAGACAAGTTGTGGTTTACTTGAAGAAGGTGTTAAAATTGAGTGTGAAGG
Source organism: Microtus ochrogaster (assembly GCF_000317375.1). Lineage (NCBI taxonomy): Eukaryota > Metazoa > Chordata > Mammalia > Rodentia > Cricetidae > Microtus > Microtus ochrogaster. Next base: position 47,751,427 of record NC_022015.1, on the reverse strand, counting down.
TGTATGTATATTTGTGGTTTCACATTCAGGAGACTGAGGCAAAAAGATTGTGAGCTCAAATCTAGCTTAAGTTACATTATGAGTTCTGGGTCTTCCCCTGGGCTACAGAATGAAACTGTTTCAAAAGACAAAAACACGGGCGGTGGTGGCGCACGCCTTTAATCCCAGCACTTGGGAGGCAGAGGCAGGCGGATCTCTGTGAGTTCGAGACCAGCATGGTCTACAAGAGCTAGTTCCAGGACAGGCTCCAAAACCACAGAGAAACCTTGTCTCGAAAAACCAAAAAAAAAAGGGGGGGAAGGGACAAAAAGGAGAGAAGCAAGTTTTCCTTTCTGTTTTCTTGGGTTGGAGACAATGTTTATTTCTGTAACATGGACAAATAGCCAGGGGATAAAACTCAGCATTCTCTTAGACCTTCCAAGGGAAAATTGGCCCCTCCAGATCTATGTTAGTAAACTTTTAAAAGAAACCACTTGATACTTAACTCACAGAGAACAGACCCAAAATGAATCAGCAGGAATGAGTAATTTCTAACTGTTCATAGTCAGAAGGTAAGGTACCTGAAACAATTTCTCAGTCCTCTGTGTATGGTAGAAAATGACAGGAAGTTGTTTCTAACCCTCTGGTTACATAGAATAAAAGCTGGTAGATTGGTGTGTAAGAACACCAGTCTGGTAAGGGCTTCGGAGAGCTTGGAGAACAGGGCTTTAGACTCCTCTTAGCCTCTGAGGGGAGGGAACAGCATCAAGGAGTCAATGGGAGGTGTAGGCAAACATGAGCCATTTCATAGAAACCAACCTAGGTACCACATGGAAAACTAATCGTTTAAAGCCAAGGAGGGAACCAAAACCAAAACAGGTGCAGACCTGGAATATTAAACAGAGAGCCAAGCAAGGGCCTGCTCACATGTCCTGATTAATACACTAGTGTAAAGATTGCAGAGGTCAGTGGGGAGCAAAGGTAGATAAGGAAGAGGCCAGCTGTCCGTCTCCATGTCAGCACTGCATACACACACCCATGTGTGCCTGTGTGGGGGGTTGTTATATTTTATCATTCCATGAAACATGTTTGAGGGGAAGAAAAACAGAAACACAGCAAAAAAAAAATCGGCTTTCTGATGAACAAAATAATTTTATTCTTTAGATGTGGGTTAAGTTTTTATGTTCTTTCAGTTAACAAAGAGAATGAATTGCTTTTGTGAGTTATGTTGGATAGAGGGAGGAAAGGGAAATGCCATAAATGTAGGCCTATGGTGTAAGATAATGTGGTAGTCAAAAAATAATGCAGTCAAATATTCTTATCATCTGTGTTACAAAGCATCGGCTGCAGTCGATCATGGGCAAACAAATGATAAAATCTTGGTCTCCATTCAGAATCTGAGGAATGTTGTCCCAGAGGTCAGGGTTGGCTGGGTCCTGAAAAGCCATAGTAACACACTCAGGACAGTCTGGGCTACTCTTTGCCCTTTTATGTTTCATACCCTCCGTTCACCATCTGCCAAGATAATCATTCCTGTTTGTAAAGTAAGAGAAATCCTGTCTGCTTTACCTGTTTTGTGAGTTTAATGTGGCATTCAGAATGAGTACAATATAACTCTAGTTTTATCATATATGACAAGAAAAGTCAAGACCACCACTTTTGAACTGTTTGTTGCAGAACATATCCCTGTATCTTACTGTCTCATCCCCAGCTAAGAAAGCTTTTCTGAAATACACACATTATTTTCTCTAGATTTATACAGAACAAATATCCTCAAGAAAGAATGGTCATGCCAGATGTAAAACAGGAAGAGCAGTTGGTGGCGACTGACAGAATTCTTGGATAGCTGGAGATACACATGGCAGGAGAGGAAGGAAGGCAGGAGTCATTTGGTCACGTGCCTTTGCAGACCCATGTAACTCTCCTCCGTGGGATGGGATGGCAGGTGTCAAGGGAAAGCTCCACATACATCCTGATCTATGGCTCATTGCTGAGCTTGTTCACATCTGTAGATCTGTGAAAGCTTGAGCAAGTTAGGATCCTAACCCGAATAACTCCCATGGAGGGAATGAAACTCACTCAGCAGTATGCTGATGGATGGGGCGTGAGGGAAGGTAGGGGTGACTGCTGCTAATCACGTCTTGCACAGCACAGCCTTGTACACCCGCTTCACCTTGTAGTATGTGTTCACAATATATAGACATTAATTAGTAGATGTTCTCATGTGGGATTCCAACCTTTCAGTAAAACAACCCAGTAGAAATGTCTTTGAGCCCTTTAATCACATTGAATCTTTGTAAAAAAAAAAATAAGTGTAGTAGATGATAAAACTTAGTAAGCAAGAAAAGTAGAGCAAAGGTTAATAGGGCTTTTATGTCAAGACTATTTTGAGTTTAATCTCTTTATTGAGGGAAAATTATATAGCAAGATGTTTCATACTTCCTGGGACCCTGGAAATATCCCAGATGAATGATGCATTGAGAAACACCTTTAAAGTCTTAGTGTGGCCATGTTCAATTTATGTGTTAGTGTCTGTTTTCTTCTAAGTCAGTGATCTACAGATCCATTGTAATGCGTGTGACTGGGTTCATTTTCAGAAGCTTCACAGGCAGGATTATAATAGGGGCTGATTTTTAAGGCATTCTCACTGCATGGCCTTGGAGGAAAGTTCTGCTCGAGGTGTCCTCTATGCTACCGTGTAATGCTGAGTGTATTTTCTAGACTAAAGTTTCTTTTGCTCTACTAAAAGCACTCTGACATGCATATTCTGCTCTTTGAACCAAACTACATCTGACAAGCAGACTTGTGTTTCTGGCTTCAGCGTTTAACTGACATGACATTATTTATGCTGCCTGCCCAGTTCTTTTCTGAGACTTGCTCACACACTTGAACTTCAAACCAGGCATGGTGATCATTATTTCCCTGTGATTTATTGTAAGTTCGTGTCACAATACTGAGTCTAAGGTGTAAAAGTAAAACGGTCACTGGCATTTTGTCGGGTTGCAGTCATTTTCATCCAAAGCTCGTTGGATCTTCGAATGTAGTGTAGCTGGGGATTTGCACTGTCAGGGACATTATGCTGTGGTATATTATCTAACTTGTGTTTTCAACATGAGCAAGCAGGAGAAAGGGCATTCGCCTCCGATAATTTTACCATTTCATAAAAATGGTTTATATTTTACTATGAAGAACAATAAAAAGAAGTTTTTGCAAGGAACTTTCTATTCTTAAGAAATATCAATCAAGAGCATGTGCTGTGCATTAAAGATATGTGTGATTGGTGCTGACCTCTGGGGCATTTGAGGAATGCAGAACCAAGCTAATTATTCCATTCTAAATGTTGCGAGGAAGCAGGCGTTCAATATTCTGTCTCCTAGTACAGTGTCTCCACAATTCCCAGGGAAGTACTAAAGAACCTTTTGTGGGTGACAAAGCTAGTGGACACCATGGGAATACCATTACATAAAACTGACGAGGCACATGCTTGTCTCAGTTGAGCAAGCAGCTCTAGCCCAGATGGCAGACGTATTTCCGCAGACCCAGAGAGGGCAGACAAAGACGGGACATAGTTTAATGGGGCAAGAACAAGAACTCTTGTGTACAATGGAACCTAGAAGCACTGTCTTCATCACCTTACAGGGGAAAGCACTATAAACCATGAACCAGTTGGTTTGTTGGACTTTCTCAACTAGGTAGCAGGTAGCACAAGAAAATAAATATATGTTATATATTTATCATTATTATTTAATATTTTATTATTTTATATTATGGTATATAATCTAGCTTTTAAGAATTCCAAGTACTAACAGTGCTTAGAATCAGACCTGTAATTCATACTGCTTGGGTTGGCTCACCACCAAATAGCTGTAGAAACAAATTTAAATTTTCTTTGAAGGAATGACTTTTCCCCATGAGCCTCAGAGAATACACAAAGATAAAGTATGAACAATGTGGCTTCCATCCGTGCTTCATTCACATCTGGAAAATGACACCTGAAAAATCACTTAACAGCAGGCATGATCATTTAGTTGGACTTCTGTATTTTGCAATTCTTGTATTTAATTTATATGTGTTTAAGAAAGGGATATCAAAAGGTGTTACTAAAAGGAGATTATCAGAATCATCTAAACATATTATATTTTAAAGAACAAAATGAACTTTAAAAAGTAAAGCAGAAATTGAAGTGAATCCATGTTGAATGGCTCAAACAACAGATGTGTCATGGCTGAAGATGGGATAGGAGGGATAGAAAACTGACAGAGATATACAGGATGCAATATGTAAAGAGAGAACTGT
>NC_022015.1:47739415-47746358 GCF_000317375.1 Microtus ochrogaster | reverse complement strand
AATGAGAAGACAGCTTTTAGAGATAATAGCAAGCAACTCTGCAGAATTAGATATTGCCAGTGTAAGAATTATACAGAATATTTTCTAAGATATTTCTAAGAAAAATCTGCAAAGTGCCCAGAAAGATACTGTATAGACCTGTGACTTCCTGCCTAAAACAGTAGCCAGTGGCTACTGAGAAGTGGTGTTCGTCCAGAATTATGGGGTGGCTTAATTATTTTCCTTAACAAGTCATTTTTCTGTCCAATGAAAAACTCCGAGTAGGACATCAAAGATGCTAGAAGAGTCCAAACTACAAAGGGAGGAAGAGCGAAGAATGCACTTGTAACTTTAGACAAACACTGATCAGTTTAGAAACATCAATGTCGTTTCTAGGGTTTAAAACAAAATCCAAAGAGTGATGCTCATCATGAGTATCTCAGATATGGGCATGAGACATGGGCAACCCAAGTGAGAGGCTCTAAAGTGTGTGTTGTTTGTGTAAAGAAGAAAATGGTATTAATGACTGCCCATATTTTGTTTGGTTTCTATGGCTGATTTCATAGGGTTGTCACATGGTAAGAAAATGTTCTAACACAGTGAAAATAACAGCACTGGACGTGAATGTGTCAATAAGCAGTTACTCTAAATGGACTCTAGTGAAAGGTATCTTTGTTTTGTTTTACTTAAAACAGCGTCTCAAGTTTGCACTCTCACCAGCGATGAGTTGTCATTGTGTTTTTGATTTTAGCTTTTCTGACAGATGTAAGATGGAAGCTCAGAATTGTTTTGATTTACATTTCCATGATGACTCAGGATGTTGAACATTTCCTTAAGTGTTTCTCTGCCATTTGAGATTCTTCTGTTGAGAATTCTCTGTTTAGATCTGTACACCATTTTAAATTGAATTATTTGGTATTTTGATATCTAGTTTTTGAGTTCTTTTATATTTTAAAAATCAGTCCTCTGTCAGATGTAGGTTTAGGGAAGATCTTTTCCCAATCTGTAGGCTGCGGTTTTGTCTTATTGACTGTGTCCTTTTTCTTACAGAAGCTTTTCAGTTTCATTTATTAATTCATTTATTAATAGGTTTCATTTATTAATTGTCAATCTTAGTGTCTGTGCTACTGGTGTTATATTAAGGAAGTTGTCTCCTGTGTCAGTGGGTTCAAGGCTATTTCCTACTTTCTCGTCTATCAGGTTCAGTGTAACTGGGTTTATGCTGAGGTTTTTGATCCACTCAAATTTGAGTTTTGTGTAGGGTGATAGATATGAATCTGTTTGCATTCTTCTGCATGTCACTATACAGTTATGCCAACATCATTTGTTGAAGATGCTTTCTTTTCTCCATTGTGTAGTTTTGACTTCTTTGTCAAAAATCAGAAGTTCATAGGTGTATGGATTGGAAATCAATATCAAAGTTTCTCAGAAAATTGGGAATCAGTATATCTCAAGACCCAGTGATACCACTCAGGCCTATACCCAAAGGATGTTCCATCATACCACAAGGACACTTGCTCAACTGTGTTCACTGTCATTGGACTTTCTTTGTAGGACTGCCAGCCCACAAATAATGAATGCCAAGGAGCTTATGACTAATTCGGAAAGTTTGGCCTTTAGCTTAGGCTTGTTTCTAACTAGCTCTTATAACTTAATTAACACATATTTTTAATCTATATTCTACCATGTGGCTCTTTACTTTTCCTCAGTACAGCATGTTCAACTTGCTCCGAGTCTGCTGGCAAAAATTCCTGTGCCTAAATTCATCTCCTCTTTCTCTTCCTGGAAATACTGCCTATCCTATCCTGGCTATTTGTTGACCATTCAGCTATTTATTAAACCAATCAGAAGGCGCCTTGGCAAAGACACATCTTCACAGTGTACAAAAAGATTATCCCTTAACAGTTCATAGCAGCTTTATTTGTAGTAGCCAGAACCTGGGAGCAACCTAGATGCCTCTTAAGCAAAGAATGGATAAAGAAAATGTGGTATATTTATACAATGGAGTATTACTTAGCTGCTTAAAAACAATGACATCAGTAAATGTGAAGTCAAATGGATGGAACTAAAAAAAAATCATTCTGAGTGAGGTGACCCAGACCCAGAAAGACAAGCATGGTGTGTCCTCACTCATAAGTGGATATTAGCTGTAAAGTAAAGGGTAAACAAGCCAAAAGCCAAAAGCCCAAAAAAGCCAAAAAAAAAAGAAGGCCCAAAGGGGGAACTTATGGATTTTCCCTGGGAAGGGGAAATAGAGAAAGATTTTCTGGTTTGACTGTGGATGGGCGAGCATGGGAACTTGAGGGAACAGGTTGGGGGATGGATGGAGCGGGGAGAGTTCTGAGAGAGACTACTGGAAAGAAGGGTTTACGGAGTCTAGTAGAAGCCTGATCCAAGGGAAGCTTTCACTAGTCTATAAGGATGGACCCAGCTAAGATTCCTGGCAGCAATGGATGCATAAGCTGAACTGCCCATCCCTATGATAAGATTGGTGACTACCCCAGTGGTTATAGGGGAGCCTACTGATAGATGTAGATTTAGGAACCCAAGATGAAATATTGGGTCAAGCTCAAGGAGTTTTGCTGAGGAGAGGAAGGAGGGATTGTAGGAGCCAGAGGAGTCAGGGACATCAAAGGAAAGCCCATAGAAACTGCTAGACTGACCCATGGGAACCCAAGCCTGAATCAACAGCCAGGAAGCCCGCATGGCACCTACCTAAGCCCTCTGTATATATGTGACAGTTGTGTGGCTTGCTCTATTTGTGGGTCTCCTAGCAGAGGGAGCAGGGTCTGTCCCTGGTGCTTTGGCTGGCTCTTGGGAGACTATTCCTCATGCCAGATTGCCTTTCCCAGCTTGAGTACTGGGTGAGGTGCCTGGTCTTATGGAGTTAGATATGCCATGTTTTGCTGATGTCTATGGGAGGCTTGCCCCTTTCTGAGTGAATACTGAGGAGAGGTGGATTGACCTTGGGTGGGGGATGGGGGTTGGGGATTGGGATGGGGAGGGGAGTGTAAGAAGAGGAAGGAGAGGAGGCAGCTATCCAGATGTAAAATAAATAAATTTATTTTAAAAAAGAAAATGTCTCGGTATGTAGACCAGACTGACAACTTACTTAACAATATCTACCTCACTCTTCCTCCCTAGTACTGGGATTAAAGGCGTGTGCTTCCATGCCAGGCTAGTAAAAAATATCTTAACTTCAGAAAAACTCTTCTTTTTAAGAAATATAACTAATCACATAAAATTTAAGTAAAGTAGTAAGTGATTTAAATATAATTAGTTTTTTTTTCACTGTAGGAGCTACTGAGTATTATAACATAGTCCTAAAATGTTCATTTCGCAAAGAAGGTTAATGATTTTGTGCTAAATTTAGCAAAATAGATAAAACTGCAATGAAGATTATAAATCCAAAATCTTAAGCAGGCTTTACACAATGGGCATATAGGAACAACTGGAGAATGTATATAGTACATGGGCTTCAGGCACAGAGCATTTGCTGACACTGACTGTGGACTCAGTTATTGTTTAGCTCTTGCAAAATTCAGTTTGTTAAGAAATTATACCCTTCCATTGCAAGGTAATTAAGTGTTCAATATGTTTTTTAAAATGACATATATGCACTTTAAAATATTAAAATTATATATAATCCATGGGTCAATGGATAAAAAAGACTGAATTATAGCATTCAGAATTAATTAATAATTGATATGATATAATATTTGAATAATGGACTCACCAAAAGAATTAGACATTTGAATAAGAATAACTTACAACTCAATGTTCTAGTCAACAAGTACCCCATGAACACTCACACTTAACAGTTGCTAAGCTCAAGGGAAAATTGTCAGTTGTGTTTGGAACTCACACAAGAAATAATTGTTCTTTTAATACTTAAAAGTTTTTCTAATAATTAAAGTGATATAACCCAGGCCTGAGATGGCTCAGGAAGTAAATGGACTTGGTGCACAAAACGGTAGACCCGAGTTCGATCCCAGATGAGTACGTAAGAGTAGATGAACAAAAACACGTCCACAGTTGTCTCTAACCTCTCTACATGTGCTGTGGTACACATACCCCCAACACATGAACACGCACAGCAAGCACACGCGCAGAGCAAGCACACGCGCAGAGCAAGCACACATTAATACATTATCAGGGAAGGATAACTAGGAGTCTGTCAAAATTAAATGCTCAGCATGACAGCCTAAAATATCCTTCAGTGAAAACAACACTTCTCAAATTTGGAAACATTTTTACAACAGATATGACAGGAAAGGCAGTGAGAACTTTGAACCAGAGCTTCAGAAAAGCTGTTCATAAAGCAAGAAGAACAGTAATGAATACGCAGTTCCAATGATGGCCAGTCAAGGGAAAGAACCAAAAAATGTACTTTTTGTGTCATATGAGCAAAGAGACTGAGAAATTCATACCTAAGATTGCACAAATATTCCCTCCATTTTAAATAATGACCTTCAGCTGTGCTATGATCTCTCCCTCCCTTTCTTTTCTCACTTTCTCTTTGGCACATGCATCACATGCGTACACTGTAGACATACTGGCATTGGGAGTGTGTGTGTGTGTGTGTGTGTGTGTGTGTGTGTGTGTGTGGTGTGTACCCGCAGGCATGCGCACCAAAGGTAAATATTAAGTATTTTTTGTCAATATCTTTCCGCCTTATTTTTTTGAGACGGTCTCTCATTGGGTGAAGAATATATGGATTCATCTAGAATGGCTGGCTAGCAAGCTCCAGGGATCTGCCTCACAGGCACATGCTACTGTCATAGACTTTTTTCCCGTGGGCACTGGGGACGAGTTCGGGCCTTCATGTATACATAGCAAGAACTTTTCTACCTGAGCCATCTCCTAACCGTACACCAGTATTGTTAAAGACATCTTTTCATGCACTTAGTTACATTTTTTTTGCAGGTTGTTATCAGTTTCTGCCCACTGTACCCTTTGGTCTGGTAATACTAGTTCTTGTAACCTATCTTCAGTTGGTAAATGATATATATGCTCAAAATTGCTGATCACATCCTTGTTCATATTAGTAAAAACCTGGTAACATTCTGTAATAAGAGATATATTTTTAAAAAATTGTAAGTGCATATGGGTATACATACAGCCAAATAAGTCTATAATCACATGTTATTTATACTGTCACATGAAGAATAATCCAGCGGTTAGTAGTCACTAGTATGCCCAGATTAATACTGGTATAGAAATAGATGCAGGACACAACTAAGTGAAACGAACAGCATGGACTATCTCTTTTAATAAACATTTTCTTCCAACCAGTAGCTTTGTTACAGCCAGAAGATATTTCTGATCAAAAAGCATTGTTGTGGGAAGAAGTAATAGGGAATTCTTATCAAAAAAGGAAAAAAAAACTTTTTCAACCCAAACCTTCTTTTCTGATGACCACATTTTTAAGAACCATAAGGAAACAAAAAGGAACAAATGAACTAAGTCATGACATGCCTCAATAATTTACATACAATTTCTTTAAAGCAATTATTAAGATATTTGTTCTATGCACTATCTTTGCAATTCAATAGTATATTACACTTTGGATAATAAATTTTAACTGAAATTACTTGATCTATATTTAAGTGTACAGTTTAAAACAGATAATAATAATAAAGGAGAAAAGACATGCATTTGAAAACAAATTGGGGGACACAGGAAAAGTTGGAAGGAAGAGAGAGGGGAAGAAATTGGAAAATATAAATATAGTACTTACTCTAAATTCTCAGAAAACTAAAAAAAATGAAGTTAAAAAGAGCCAAAATAATATCTATATTTGTAACATGTCTTGTACATGTATTTAAATTTATTCACAATTAAATAAGATTAAAACTTGAGATGATATTTCTGTAGCCATGTGTTAGGTGTCTAATAGCCACGTGTGCCCGGTGGCTTATTAAAGAGTACAAACAAACAGACCCACCAATCACATGGTTCAATTTCAGCCTTTAGGGTGGTCTTCTTCTTAGGATAGAAAGATATCAAAAATAATTCCTTCAGAATACAACTCAAAAATCACATGATGAAATGCTAACTTATTTGCCATAGTCAAGCTGAGTGCTGCTTGGGTAGGAAGTTCTCGAAACACCCACAGCTGGATACTTTCTTCACCGCTTTGGCAGTGAACGCCCAGAACTGGTGAGAACGGAGTATCTTACTTTAGAAATCGTGTCTGTTCTACTTGCAGGCATGGGACCCGTTGTGCTGGAGAAGTGGCAGCCGCTGCAAACAACTCTCACTGCACCGTTGGAATTGCTTTCAACGCCAAGATTGGAGGTATGGGACACTTCCAAGGATACACACAGGAGCCAGGAAGCTCTTGGCGAACTGCTTTTCAGGATACTTTTCAAGCTAGCAGTGGGCACCTCTATGCATGACAGGGCGCAACTGCTGTTGACTGCACGGTGCCTGTGTGAGAGATGATGTTCAGTACAATGGTGGACACTTGCCACAAGACTCCAATGTCACAAATACAGTGTTTCTAAATAATATTTGAACAAAAACAAAAATGTTACCCAGTAGTGACTACAGAAATGTGATATATATATTAACTTGGAATTGGTGTCTGGTATTGAAGAACTAGCAATAGAAACGTCTAACCACAATACCTCTGTGGAAAAAGCATTTTAAGACAGCTTAAGGATGTGTCTTAAAAAGACACATTCCTATATGTGGTGGCCAAGCTTTTAAAAGGTGCCTTTTAATTCTAACTGAAATGCTGAATGGTAAAATCCCTTCTTAGACTCCCCTAATGTTCCACGAGTCCAGATTGTGTGTGTGTGTGTGTGTGTGTGTATAGATAGGCAGACAGACAGATATGCATCATGTTTGTGTTTTGTGTACATATATGCATATATGCTCATATAAATTTAAACTAAAGGTTTGCCGGGCGGTGGTGGCGCACGCCTTTAATCCCAGCACTCCGGAGGCAGAGGCAGGC
>NC_022015.1:47711387-47738935 GCF_000317375.1 Microtus ochrogaster | reverse complement strand
GGCTTCCTCAAGCAGACACAGTTCCCAGCCCTCTATATATCGCCTTGCTATGTCTTATAAATGCTTGTGGTCATTTATCTGCCAGATTGAGCATAGCAAGATGCTAACAACAACCAATAAAATGGAACAGTTAGGCCAGGCGGTGGTGTCGCATGTCTTCAATCCCAACACTCGGGAGGCAGAGACAAGCAAATCTTTGTGAGTTCATGGCCAGCCTGGTCTAGAGAGAGAGTTCAGGATAGGCTCCAAAGCTACAGATGAGTCCTGTCTTGAAAAACCAAGATAGATAGATAGATAGATAAATAGATAGATAGATAGATAGATAGATAGATAGATAGATAGATAGATAGATAGATAGATAGATCGATCAATTATAGCAAAATACTGTAAGAGGGGTGTTACTTGAAACGTGAATTGTTCATTTTTAGAATTTCCCATGTCATATTTCTGGACCCTTGTTGATGATAGGTAACCGATATCAGCAAAAACAAAGCTACAGTTGGAGGAACCATGGTGGAGCTGTGCTTAATGCAGGTTCCTAAGATTCTCTTGACTGCCAGCAGCCTCGAAATATGTCTGAATGCTTTATTTTCTTTCTTTCACTCTAAATTTCTTGGGCTCACAGTCTGTTTCCCAGTAAAGAGCTGCACTCAGGAACATCCACTCTGATAAGGACAGGAGCTCTTCCTGAGGTGTGGTAAGAGGGTCACCCAGGAAGATCAGCTCCATGGCTACCTGGATACTGCAACAGTTGCCTCTCACGTATGAGCTTACATCCTCTATGGCTGGGATTACATTCCCAGCACTGACTGACCCCGCACTCTGACTGGTCATGAGGGAAGAAGTTAATAAACTCTGAACTCCCTCACAGCTGCTGGCCAAGCTTAACTGTACTTCCTTAAAAAGATGAATGTATGGTGAGGATTCAAAAATGTACTAAGCAAGCATATTCTGAACTAAAGTTCGGCTCCTCAGACCCAAGGCATAAAGTTTGTAGTGGAAAAAGAAAAGATGAAGCAGCCTTTAGCATTTAAACTTGACAAAACTATGAAATTCTTTATGTATTTTCAGTCAGAAAACTCATGCCCTTCTAAGGATGATTTAACAGACACATAAATTGCATGACAGAAAACTCAAGTTCAGGTGTTATACTGATGCTTTCACGTTCTCACCTGGATACTCTTGTTGCTAAATTGGGGGGCAGTTCTAATGTCTGATTTAGAGCCCTCTGTGCAGGAGGATGCTTCTAAATACAACCTAACGAGATGAAGTAGTATGTCGCCTTTGCCCTGAAAGAGAGCATACCAGCTTTAAATGTTCATAATAACTGAAAACAAGCCATGGCCATTCAGGACCCAGTACATGTAGAACATCATCCTAAGTTACCTGCTTCCACAAAACAAACCACATGACTTTTCAGAGGACAGTTTGCATTCCGTAAGTTTTAAGGCATTTTCCCACAGTCTTTATCACTGCATAACTTGATGTTAAACCTCTTCTCTCAGAATCTAAAAGTGGGGTGTGGAGAGGTAGCTCACTCAGCAAAGTGTTCGCTGCACCACACTTGAGGACCTAATTGTGTATCCTCAATACACATGTAAAGAATCAGGCACAGGAACGTGGATCCACAAACTTGGTACTTGGGAAAGTGGACACATTAGGATCCTCAGAGCACATTGGCAGACCAACGTAGCCAGTCTTGCCAAATCTGTAATCTCTAGCTTCACTGAGAAGCCCTCCCTCAAAAATTAAGGTATAAAGTGACTAAGGAATTCGTCCTATACACACACATACAAGTATGCATGCACTCATGCCTACATTTACATATGTAAGTACACACAACAACACCATAACACAAATAACAAAACAATCCCAAAGTGAAAGTATTCCATAATAACCCAGATTATATACAATTGTGTGTGTATTAATTAAAAATATAAAAAGTAAAACTATAGAGAGTTGACATGATTAAGAGTGCTATAGAGTATTTGCATGCATACTTACACTGATACAGATAAAATATATATATGTAAGCCTATGTACATAATAAACTATAAAAGGAGATTTATCAAATTATCTTACATAATTGGAGGCTGGATAGTACCATATTGACTATCAGGATCCCCAATAACTACTTAGTCCAAAGGACTGGAAGTCTCACCATAGGTGAGACCCAATAATACCGTAGTCTGAGGCCAAAGCAAGGACGATCCCTGGAGAGTGGCAGGCATCAGTCCTGTTTAAAAGTCTGCAGAATCTAGAGTCTAAGACACAGACTCAACATCACCAGCGATAGAAACACAAGCTCAAGATTTGGCTTGCTCACTTATGCAGGCTTATTCCTTCTATTAATACATCCAAGCCCCCTATTTGTTAGGAAGGACAAGTCAAATTCAAGCTAGTTGGTCTTTCCCCACTGATTGCTCTGCCAGTCTTTGCAGGACAGCCCATTGCAAGTGTACTCAGAAGTATGCCTCGCTGATCTCACTAAGCAGTCAATTGAAATTACCTGAGGCCTAACAATCAAGTCCAATATCTTCAGAAATACTTGGGAAAACAATATTGTTAAGTGTTAGAATATCCTAGGTCTTTATTTTTTCATAAAAAACTTTCTTTTTATTTTTCATAAAAATATTAAAGGAAATAGTTTTTAAGTCATATAATATCATGTTATCTAAATTGCTTCAGACTGACTTAAAATATAGTTTTTAGATGAAGAAAATGAGCTAGAATGTTGAGTTGTATACTAACAACATATGTATTCTTATTCAGTATTTCCGTTTTTCTTAACTTTAAAAAAAAAACACAGAGATACTGTTTTCTCAAAAAATAGTTTTGTTTTCCTGACAGTAATGAAATCAGGCCTCATAGTATCTAAGATAGCCTACATTGGAGTCTTATGTTTAAATCTGTGTCTTGGTAACCAGTTAAAAACTTGAAATCTTGCCGGGAAGAAAGAGTCTCCTTAAAAGCAAATTAATCCTGTGGAAGTATAATTTTAAAATAAGGGGCTGGAGAGAAGGCTCAGTGGTTAAGAGCACTGGCTGCTCCTCTAAGAGAACCAAGGTTGATTCCCAGGACCCACATGGTGACTCAATAATGATCTGTAAACTCTCACTCCAGGGGAGAACACCCTCTTCTGTCTGCCAGGCATGCATGTGATGAACAAGGTGTACATGCAGGCATACACCCACATCCATAAAATAAATAATAAAGCTTTTTACATTTAAAACAATACAAGTCTCAGTGATGATATTTAGTGTAAGCTAGTTTTTCTTTTACTAAATTATTAAATGTTATGCTATTGTTGTAAGTTGCCAAAATACAGAATAAAAAGGAAAAGTTGACATTTGGCATATAATTTATGTCTTGCTCTATTGGTGATTAGTTTTGAAAAACAAGGTTAATGCTTGATTTCTGTCTGATAGGAGTGATCTTAAATGACAATTAATGACTAAATGTTGCTAAAACATCTTGAGAGTTATTCGAAGTGTTTTGAATACATTCTAATCTATTATTTGACTTGTACATAAGTTGGCAGCAAAGAAATCCAGTAAGTTTGCATCCGTCTACTATTATAGGCTATATGGGAAATGAGACCCAGGTAGAGTGGCAACTTTGCAGTTTTTCCAAAACTGGTAAGGTTAGAAGATTTCTACATCTATGAGTCCAACTTCATCAATAGGGAGAAATTTAGAATTGCTTGAGTAACTTTGTCAAATACTCATTTAAAATAGACAGGAAAGAAAGCAAGACTTGCAACTTTAGAAAAAGAATAGAAAATTAAAAAAAAAATTGAATGAAATTTTGTTCTTTTATGCACAATGAAACCTCCTGTCTCCCCAAGCTAGGCTAGCTTCTACAAACTGGTACCATTTTTCTAGGAAACATTCACTGAAGTGTTGGTTAAAATATTTTCTTGGGCCTAGGGAGATGGTCAAGAGTGCCTACTGTCCCAGCATCCCCATGGTGACTCACAACTGCTTCTAACTCTAGTTCCAGGGCTCTCGGCTCCCAATTCTGGCCTCAGAGGGTTCTTGCACACATAATGCCACACATAAAATCCGGGAAGACATCTGCATGCACATTAGAATTGAATAAATACATAAATATGTTTACAGTTTTTTAATGTATTCTTTATTCCCGTACATTGTCTGCATGGCGTGCTTAGGTGTCGTCTGCTGGAGACGAGTAACCAGCTTGCTCCTTTCTGCTTTGAAGGTGTGCGGATGCTGGATGGCGATGTCACTGACATGGTGGAAGCAAAGTCTGTCAGCTACAACCCACAGCATGTGCACATCTACAGTGCCAGCTGGGGCCCGGATGACGACGGCAAGACTGTGGATGGGCCAGCTCCCCTCACCCGGCAAGCCTTTGAGAACGGTGTGAGAATGGTAGGTTTCAGAAGCCTCTGGGCTGAGGATTTTCATGGGCAGACCTTGAAGATGTGCCACCATGCAGGCTAGAGAATTGCTGAAGCTCATGGGGGTGGGGGTGGGGGGCAAGTGGCCACTGGGAAGACGTCTTGAACATTGGCGTTACGAGTTGTTTCTGCTCTACAAACAAACTCAGAGTTAGTCTCTGCTATGACGTGAACGATATACTTGGATGTTTAGAGACACACAGAAGAAATTTATTAGTTAATATGTGAACGTGGCCCTTTGAGAAGCAAATTCCTTGGGCGAGCAACTGAGTAGGTGTTCACAGTCTCCATTTGGTGTTAGTAGAACATCCAGCAAGGCCCTTCTGGCATCTCCCCTTGGTGACACTTAGTCTCCCTTCTGTCCGGAAACAATATTTTTCTATGGCACCAGATCTCTCCAATCAGGTAACTTAGCATTGTCTTTATGTCACTGGAAGAGTGGACGTTGTCCCCAGAAAACAGAGCTCCACAGTCTAATAGAATATTTGCTTTAAATTACAGATATTAAACTGTACTAAATGAATAGAAGTAAAGATGTTAGAACTTATTCCCCCGGGAAGGAGGAGTGCCCCACCGGAGCAGAGCCTTGCCTTCTCCTACTAATGAATAGAATTTGAATTATACAAAGTATATATGTATGTATGCATGATATCATTGATCTGGCCCGAACGTCCCTTTGCCTTTCTCACTCCATTGTCTTGTGACATCTTCTACTCTTGTTCACTGTGCATCAGGACATTCTCTTTCCCCTGCCCTACACCCAAGTCCTTCCATCCTCTTCTAAAAAGTGACATCTTCCCAGAAATCTCTATAAACCCATACAGGAATCGACGACAATTAGTCTCCTACTCTGTGCGTACTGTGTTTGTTAAAGACCAAGTCACATTTATATTTTGGCCATATTTCCCTCACAAAAGTTTAAGTCCCAAGAGTGCAGACCATGCCCTTTATACATAATCATGGACTTTACAAAACTAAGAGAATGTATTGAATTCTGGTGAGCCCTTTATAAGTGTCTGCTGCATCAAATGTAATTTACTCCAAATGATGCTACCACAATGTTTTCATGGATTCAGCCCAGACATGGAACCGTGGGATGCATTCAGCTGATTGGTGCAATGTTTGAGCAGGACTAAAAATCATACTGAGTCTTGTATAATTTTGTGAGTCTTGGTTAGATTTTTAGCAAAAGCCTGAGCTAGGCCATCCCATGGCTATCCCGAAATGAATTTGAGGGAGAAAACACACACTTTTTTTGTATGCGCTTTCTACCAAAAAAAAAAAAAATGAAAGTGGTGGCACACGCCTGTAATCCCAGCACTCGGGAGGCAGAGGCAGGCGGATCTCTGTGAGTTCGAGACCAGCCTGGTCTACAGAGCTAGTTCCAGGACAGGCTCCAAAGCCACAGAGAAACCCTGTCTCGAAAAACCAAAAAAAAAAAAAATGAAAGAAAGAAAAAAAATGATTGTGAAGACATTTTATAGTTCTGTCCATATTTAGTTACTTTTGTAAACTTTTAATAAATAGATAATATTGTAACTGGTTACCTAGCATTTTCCTTTCAAAGTGCCTTGATATGAAATGAAATGAATACACCCCATGTCATCTGCTGATTCATTGCCAAACTTGTGGACTACAAATTACTATTATTATCCCAGTAGAAGGGCCATTGAGTTTAGTTCAAATCTTCCAGTTATGAGTGCCTTGCACCCATAAGAAAGAGCAACCTGAAATTCCTCAGTAATATGAAAATCCTTTTATTAGTAATGCACATACCTTGTGGTTGTGGACATACATACAAAGAATGGCCAAGTCTAATAAGGAGGTTGGCTAACTGATGAAAGGGCATGTGGCTAAGTAACTCAGTGCTGAGAAAAAAGTTTGTACATTTATTTTTACTAGTAAGTTTGTAGAAATAACTATATACAGATAAATAACTATCAACAGAAATAAACTATAATCTTAATGCTTAAAACAGATAAAAATGTGGCACTTTGACTTTAGAAGTGTTTTTTTTTAAAGTTTAGAAACAGATCATGTAAAAAAACATTCAAACCCAAATGACTATTTAGAAACAAATAATGTAGAAAAATTAAGCTCATTTTAAATGTAAAAAAATATTTTGTTGTGGCAAGTCATATTCAAAAAGTATATAAGGAAGAAGTTTATAATAGATTTCCCCACCCAAATAGTCAGTAGTTGCCATGTACAGATACAACATCATACCCATAACCACATTAACCTGCCAACTGGGAAACATTTGAATCTCTCCTTGGATCCCATGGGCATCATTCCAGGGCAGTCCATAGAAATAGGGCTCATTGGTTTTATTTGTTTCAAAATTTTTGGAAATTTGCAGTACCATGATTTAGGGACTGGGATAGAGCTCAGAAGGGAAGCATTGCTTGGCATGCATAAAGCCTTAGGTGTAATATCCATCACCCAAAAACCGAAAAGAATAAGGAGAGCATGATTTATTCAGCATTCCTTTGAAGATTGTCTGAGGATTAATCGGAACAAAAAGGGACTTCAGTTTTAAGATGAGCCATTAACTTTTAGAGTTGAAGTAGTAGCAAAAGCAGTAACTTTTCAAAGGGAAGATCTATCTTCTGGTTCATCGCCCACCTAAATCTGAAATGACAGCAATAAACCATTGAAATAAGACAAAATGGATTGGATAGCGTTTTCATGCCTTCTGTAGAGTGAAGCTTTCAAGTCAAGCCTAGTGTTTCTCGTTTACTTCTGACTTTAACTAAGTCTAATACCTTGCTTCCATTTCCTCTTCTAAAGTGGTGTGGAAATATCCTTCTCATTCACAGAGAGTTTCTGAGCATTCAGTGAGCTAGCAATCCACAGTAAAGTCATTAACACACTGAGTATAGTAAGGACTCAGTAAGAAGTATGTAGAGAAGAGGTGTCTTCCTCAAGAGTACTGTTAATATCTGCCTTTAGCCCCTCATCCTTCTCCTCTAGGTCATGCCCCCATTGCAGAATTTCCACGCATCCAGGTGCTATTTGGAGCGGATTAGAAATAACACGGCACAGGTCAGCCCAGGTTCTCTGAGCTTCGTAGAGGTCATTTGTGCTGTTCCTCCTGTCTATCCACGCTACCAATTCCATTTGCTCTAAACAAAAGTATCTGCAATTTAAGGCATCTGCAATTTTACTGTGATTCTCTGTCAGTGAGCACACTGGGAGTGTGGTGTGTGTGTGTGTGTGTGTGTGTGTGTGTGTGTATGTGTATGTGTGTGTGTTTCAGTTGCTCATGTATCTAGTCTCAAATTGTTTATTTTCCCAAAAGATGTTTCTCTAGATAGCTATGAGTATACCATCCAATAATTCAAGTTGATATTGGGTAGTCTTTATCAGAAAAGTGAAATTTTTGACTACTTTCTTATGAAGAAGCCTCAAGTGAAACCTGAACTTATCTTCTTTGAGGCCTGATAGAAGATATAAGTGTGCTATTGAGTGATTTGAGGACCTAAGGAACAAAAACGGGCAAAGAAATGCCTTCAGCTAACCAACTAAAGACTTGTACAGTGACCTTACGTCACTTTTGCCCATTGGTGGCCTCGCCACTTCTTCCACATCCTGCATGAATTAGAATGATTTATCCTCACCCCCTTGAAGCTTAGCGAGTTACTGCTCCTTAATTATTGTAGATAAATGGTGAAGAACACCTAAAATAGTCCCTACACATATCAGCAAGACAAAATACAAGCAGAGAATGGCCAAGGATGTTTCAGCTGTGATTCATATAGCAGGTGAAATACAGCCGGTAACTGGGAGGGGCGGTGCTACTTAAGATGGGAGAGGTAGACTTAGAGGTACTTAAGGTGGAGGAGGCAGTATCTGCAGACATAAAAGGTGAGCCAGTCATGTGAGGATGTGGAAGAGGAACAGTCTATGCAGAAGGAGCAGAAAGCACCAACAACCCTAACTAGCAAAGGGTCGTTGCAGTTTATTTCTTGGACAGAACAATACCTCAGGCAGTCAGAATAGTATGAGCCCAAAGCGGTAGAAGTGTGAAGTTGGCTAAGGCCAGCTCGGTGGGTGGGGTTCTAAGTCACACAGAGGGTTTGCATTCTATCCTGTGACAGAAAGCCAGTGGATGTTCAAATAGAGCAAAGGTCTTGTAGACATGCCATCTGTCAGGTGAAGGATGGAGGACAAGAATGGGAGATTGCAGTGGTCCCGGACAGCCTTAATGGTGTGGCAGCACTGGCCAGACCATAGACCGTTGTCCAGCTCAGACATCAGGAAAGAGAAGGACAAGTATCCACAAATCTATTCACTGGGGAAATAAATACATTTTGCTCAGAGCTTCCATGTATTGGATCATGTCCATCCTTTCTGCTCACTAATCAGAAACATACCAAATATTGAATTTCAAAATGCACCCCATTTGTTTACTATAAGATAAATATTTGACTCAGTAGGATGTAACAGTGCTTTCAGAGATTTTAACAAAATTAAAATTGATTCAGTTTAGAAACAATGTGCCAAAATTGTATCAGCGGAACTGTGTTAAATATACCATATCGTAGTTGACAACTTGCTCGCTCTCTTTCTCTCTGTCTGTCTCTTTCTCAGAATTGCATATTATTTGATGTCAAGTGTAACTGTAATTTTTAGAATCACATAGTTTGAGCTATACTCAATGAGTGGAAAGGAGATGATGATGATGATGACAAGGAGGAAGAGGGTAGAGGCAATGACGATGTCAATGATAGCGTGAACATTTACTGTTTTGGCCAGTCTGTTCACTGCTGCCCTTCATCTAAGCCCAAAACAGGCTCTTAGTTTTTATTTTTATTTTTTTTATTTTTTATTTATTTATTTATTTATTTATTTATTTTTTTGGTTTTTCAAGACAGGGTTTCTCTGTGGTTTTGGAGCCTGTCCTGGAACTAGCTCTGTAGACCAGGCTGGTCTTGAACTCACAGAGATCCACCTGCCTCTGCCTCCCGAGTGCTGGGATTAAAGGCGTGCACCACCACCGCCCGGCTCAGGCTCTTAGTTTTTAATCTAGACAATAGTCTTGTTAGATGGGCACTATTCCCCCAGTCTTACAAGTCTTACAGAGAAAACAAATCTGTCTTAGCTGTCCAAGTCAGAACAGAGGCCTCAAAGCACTCCAGTGAGTTCAGCAGTGTGTTCCCTTCTGTCTTCTTGGCCACATCTTCCTCTTCCTTAATCGTGTTTTCCTGTTTCAACTCTGCTATCAAATACACATTCACGCAGTTAGTTCTCTTATCTTAGAAAGAATAAGTAGATCTGGAGAGATGACTCAGTGGCTAAGAGCACTGGCTGCTCTTCTAGAGAACCCAGGTTCAATTCCCAGCACCCACATGGTAGCTCACAACCATCTGTAATACTTTCAGGGGTCCAGCATCTTCTTTAGGTCTCCAAAGATATCAGGCCATACAAGCATTCCGCAGACATGCGTGCCGTCCAGAAATGCTCACATATAAAAAAAATTAAAGAAAAGAATAGGTGACGAATCTCTGTCATCTCACTACGTATCCCCTTCCTTTTTCTTTCTACATTTCTTTCCCCTTCAGAGTGAAATGCTTTGTGGCCTTTGCTGGCATGATCCCTGGGAGCCATTTCTTCAGACCTCACCCGCTCCCAGCGACACATTGAGTCTGCTTTGTCTCATTGACCTCCAAGCTCTCATCTAACTTGTAACAGGGCACCCTGCCTGCTCTTCCTAGGCACCCCAACCCCTCATGCCCCTCTAAACCTCCACGGTGTTGTACTTGTTCATTTTAAGATCATCTCCCCTGTAAAGCTTCGGAGTCTGATCACATCTTCTCGTATATTCTCAGAGCAGTCTTCACACTCAGAGGATTTAGTGAAGAAAGAATGAATGGCTGCGGAATATGTGAATGAATCACAATGTCTGTTTGCAGGATGTATTCAAAAACCACGCTTGCATTGCTTTGACCATATATAATGAACCCGAACCGTTACGCATGCAAGATAAAACCATGGTGGTTATAGTACCCAGAGTCTGAAATGCAGACTTTCCAATTTGGAAATGTTGGTTATAATACCTTTAAAAAAAAACCTTATTCAGGTTCAATTAGTTAACGTGTAGGATCAGTTTGTTCATCCAGTCAAGGAGGCTGTATGTTCCTTAGAAGCTCCCTTAGAAGATTCCATTAGAAGATCCTATTTTAATGCCTGTGAAACACACTGCTGAGTTCCTGACACAATGCCAAGTCTCTGAATGTGATAAGGCTTAACCCGTGTCACACCTGAAATGTGTAAGGCGTTAAAGATGAGCCGCTGACTGTGTAAATGCCATGAGAGTCTACATGGTCCCACATGCCTGGGTTTAATCAATTCGAGACTGCTGAACGATCCCCTGGAACTCTTTGGGTAACTGTTAATGTATGGTCGGCATAAGTAGAAGAGAATACCAAGAGAATATTTCCTTCATAAAACTCAAAACATAATGAGGTGGGAATCAAGTTCTTGTTTTATTTTTCTGCCAAGTACGTGAGGATTACCATTTATTTATGGTTTCTTTGGTGACTTGAAAGTACATGAAAGGGTTTGAGTTGCCTCGAAGTAAAGAAATGTGCTTAACTTTATCTAATGAAGGTTTTCAGTTTAACCATATATAAGTTTTCTTTTTTCTCTGCCATTTCTTTCTTTCGCCCTCCCTCACTCCCTCCTTTATTCCTTCCCTCTGGACTTCCCATGGAGTCTTGCTTTATACCCCAGGTTAGACTGTGTACCCCAAGCTAACCTCAAGCTATGTCTTCCTCATTCAGCCTCACACACGCTAGAATTATAGGCATGCACCAGAACACTCAACAAAACTTTCACCACTTTTTAAAAATTGCTTTGAAATTTGATTTCATTTTAGATTTTGTAGAACTGTTCTCTTAAAGTTCCGCTAAATTAGTTAAAGCTTTGCAGTCATAACCTTAGGACTGGAAATGGCTTGGTTAATTCAATTCCTGCCACTAATGTATTTCTTTATGTGCGACAGTCTTTGATCCCTGTTTTCCTTGGGCTTCAGCCTACTCACCTATTAAGCAATTTCCTATTGCTGTTTGCTGGAAGTCTCTGAATCCTCCCTCATGCTCACAAATAGAACATTCTTCGCACAGACTTCTCCACAGGATGCCTCCGAAACCTCCCAGCCAAAGCTGTGGCTTTCAGTTCTGCATGAACACTGCAATCGAGGAAGTATTTCTATACCTGTGTACTATCTTCATTCCCTTTAATGTTCATCAGTGCCTCCCATGACTGACAAGGATCACTCTAGGATTTTAGCAGGGCATGCGGGGTCTCTCCCATTCTTGACAGGGCTTTCAGAATAAGACTTTGCATGTCATCTTTTAAAGGAACGGGATAAAAATCACCCTGTCACCATTTGCCCTTAGGTGGCTTTGACCCAGATCCGTGGCAAACAGTAGCTACGGAGACATTCGTGGCCTCATCTTTTTAGCTGATCCTAAATAGGAAAATGATTTCATGACCTAAATGGCACCACAGACAATTTTCAGTTATTGATGACACTGAGGTGGGCGGCAGAAGAAGAGGCTGACAGGGCAGAGTTTTCTCTGATGGACACCATTTGCCTGAGTGTTCTGCCATGCTCAACACTTTGCTAGGTGGCATGGAAGGATGAATAGCACTTAGCCCTTGTCTCAGGGAAAGTCTTTGTGTAATGGTGAGGAAACATCTAAAAAAGTGTGAGCTACCTCCCCAAATGCACACATCTTACAGAGCCTGGTAGCAGAGGACAGAAAGCACAGCACACAGTAACAAAACCTTCTTGCCTTGGAGCCATCCTGCCCACTTTGGGTTATTAAAGTTTAATACAACTTGTGCGATTGGTACGGTTGCCAGTTATCAGCAGGTGTCTGACACGCTGACAGCATTTCCTGACAAGTGTGCTCAATTATGTTCTCTCGAAACAGAGGGGGAAATTGAAATGGAATCTTTTCTGCATTCAGGAAAGCTCATATTATGGTTGCCTTGTCGTTTCACTCAAGAACGCTTGCTCCAGTACCCACTCCATGCTTAGCATTGGTTTGGCATTGTCTCTGCACCCCACCCTTGGAGAACTCACACAGTGCACTGTGAATAGTTGAGGACCACGTCTTACAGAATTCTCTTGGACTGGGAAGATGGCTCAGCATTAAAAACACTTCCACATACCAGAGTTCGAATCCCAGCATCCCTGTCAGGAATCAGTGGCTCACAACTAACTCTGACTCTAGGTCTAGTCAATCCAGTGCCCTCCTCTGGATTCACACACACACACACACACACACACACACACACACACAAATAATATAAATAAGTAATAAATAATTTTTTTAAATCATGAATCTTACCTGTCACTTTATCTGCAAGTACATTTCAAGCCCAGGGCAACATTTTGAGCATTTTTGTTTGGAGAGATCATTAGAGCATTCAGTGAATTCCACTCAGAGCCCATGTCAAGGACAAGGAATGAGAGTCTGGGAACTCAAAATCTTGGCTTGTTATCCGCCTGTTGGAACTGTAGTGCTGGTTCCATCTTCACACTAATGTATCCACGAGTCCAGTTCTTCAGTTACAGTTCCTTCTCAGAAAACTAACACATTTTCCAGTTGAGTAGATATGTAGAATGTTTGATGAAAGCACAGGTCCGTCTACAAGCACATGCTGTCTATTGAAAATGCAGAAGTTCTTAAGTCTTTTAAATTAAAAGCATGTGTTCACCAAGAGGAGAGAGAAGAAACATAATGCACTTATATAATAAGAGCAGCAATAGTAGTCGTAATAAAATTAACTGATTCCACCAGAGAGGGATAGATTGATACCAGTTTGCATTTTAATAAATGTCAGCTTGCTTCTGCATTGGCTGTTGAAAGTTGTAAAGTTGTAAAATGATCTATGGATAGGCCAACACAGATGAAAGAGATTATTTAAATTTGATTTGACTTAATGAGAACTTGCTCTATCTGGGCCTGTTTTTAAAACTTGCCTCAGGATTTAACTATACCTGTCTGGATCTCTGTGTATATTTATAAAACTTAAGAAGTGACTTGTCAAGTGTAATCAATTTAATGTCATCCATTTGTTAAACAGAAGTTTGTCTTTCATAAACACATCTGTGGTTTGAAGTTCTACAATTATCACAGTATTGCCCAAGGCATAAGTAGCAAATTTTGATTACTATATTAGTGAATTTTACCTAGGCATCTTTAAGGAAAGGTGTACAAATCTGCAGTAACCTTAACTATATAAAATTTTAAAAAATGCATTGCTGCCTCGTTTATAGCTTTAAAGAGGTGTTAGTATTTATCTAATTAAATTAGTTGACAAACTGATTCTAAATTCCTCTTTTTAGTTACTTTTCTCATTTCTGTGACAAGTACTTGAAAACAGCAAACTCTGAAAGAAGGGGTTGAATTATTCTGTCTAAGGATAGGGCAGTCTTGCTCAGGAGACTGACACAGCTGGTCGCATTGCATCCACTTTTCAGGAACAGAACGAACCTGGTTGGTGCAGAGCTCTTTACTTTTTATTCATTCTCAGACCCAGTCCCTTGGATGGCTCCACTGATATTCAGAGTGGACCTCCTTTTTTCTGGCGAATCTTTCTGTAAATACCATTGAAGACATACCCAAAAGTGTGCCCCCGTGGTGGTTCTACATACCATCACACTGACAATGGAGATTAACCGTCAGTGGTCCTGCATCAGCTACATATCTGCAAGAGTCCTCTTCTGTTGGTTTGCTTGGTTCTGTCTAGAGTGACTGCTGGCCTAACGGGGGAACAGGTAAATGTTTCAAAACTTTTTCTCCTATGTTTCTGGGACAGCAAAAGCATACAGCTGTTGGGTTAGGTGAGCGTAACATCCATTCTAAACAGCCATTTCTTTGTTTCCAAATGTAAATTTTGGGGAGAACACATAGGTGCATTTCCTTTAACTCAATATGAGAGCCAGTCAGCAGAAAATATAGGTCACTGTGTAATAAATAAAGATAAATGGAACTAGGCCTGTATGTTCCTATTGCTTAGAAGTATATATGACTTGTAGAGTCAAATTTGTAGTGCACATAGTATGCCTATATTCCTCCTTATATGATAAATACAATCCAATGGAGTGCTCAGAGCTTTGTTCAGCACGGTTGTAATTCTGGCTCTGGTAGCATCATAGGAGTGCACAGTACATGGATGGCAAATAGGAATGTGGTTGGCCACTAAGAAGCTTAACTGTGGCTTATACTCAGATCTCATGTAATACCTGTGTTTTTTTTTTTTTACCATTGTGTAATGTTGATTCAGGTTGGGTATTATATGGCACGTCTGTGCATGTTCAGCCAAAATGTGGTCACAGAAGTGCCTACGGCAACAAAGAACTATGTCTTTGAGCATTTAGAGGAGTTATCATCTAAGTCATATTGAGCAACATCCCAGACTTGACAGTGTTGGTTTCTTTCCTTGTCAGTCTTTTAGGAGGTTCAGGACTTACAGAGAGCACAGGCCATTGTCAGTCTGATACAAGACGTGTTGCTAAATTGCCAGCACTTTCGTTTCCCTTGGGAAGGACCACACTCCTGTTCTCTTTATTGGAGCCATTGCAAAGACCCAGTGGCATGGCTCTTGATGAATGAATGCTCAGCCTGGCAGCTGATCTTCTCTTCAAAGGAAGGATGGCTTTGGATTCACTTTTAAGAATCACAGAATATTTACCATGAACTCTTACATTAAAAAATGAGTCTAATATAACAGTTCCTTTTTATTTAAGACGGAACTGTTTTTATGGGTAGAAAATGCTGTGAGACGATTTTCCCTATTTCAGAAGTCTTATAAGGTGCCCTATGTAAGGTTAAGGTTACTGCTTCCTATAGTTGAAGACTGTGACATCATTCAGGCCCCACAGTGGGTTACAGAGAGGGGCAGCTTGCTTATTGCTTGTTTAGAGTTAATCCGGCAGTTGCAATAATTCACAGCAAGAATTCCATAATCTAGCGCTAACTTCAAGTGGCACGAACTTTTATTACCACTGGACTATCTCTATTCTTTCTTAAGCGCCTTTCCAAACATTTATAGTAAATTCTTTCATACCCCTGCTGGGTAATAAGTGTTTTTATTTTCTATGAAGGGAATTTTTCAAAGTTTAGTCCCTCAGCATAAATTGAAATGTAATAACACATTTCAAAACAGTTTCGAATTTGTGCTTTTTAAAGATTTGTTTTTGTTTTAAGATGTGTGTGTGTGTGTGTGTGTGTGTGTGTGTGTGTGTGTGTGCCCAAGGAGGACAGACATTGAATCTCTCTGGAGCCGTAGTTACAGAAAATTGTGAGCCACTTGACTTGGGTGCTAGGAATTGAACTCATGTCATCTGCAAGAGCAGTACGTACTCTAAATCCCTGAACCAGCTCTCCAGCCCCTCAGAATCAAAATTATAAAATTAACATTGTGGGTACCCCTCTTGCTTCCATGAACCTGACTTTGCTGAAAGTTAGAGCGTGGCTTTGACTTTGTTGAAATGATCCAAGGGTTAGAGAGTTGGCAGGTGTGACAGTGGCCTTTGGGAATGCTGGGAGGAGTGACGGCCCAGAACAGCTTAGCTGGTGCTGTTGGCGGTGATTACTTCTGCGAGTGTATGACAGGCACAGTTTTGTCTTAGCTGCTTGAAATAAGGAATTGAGAGTGAACTCAACCTGTGTGATTTCCCTTCCAAATACTGTTAGCAGTCCTTGCACCATGGGATAGAAGGTTGCCTTCTGAGGGGAGAGTGGAGGCGAATAATACCTGAGTCTTTCTGAAGTTTCAGCTTGGTTTTAATTGATGCATAAACAAGCTGTGTGTACATTATTGGGATACCATGCTTTGTTTTCACACATTGTGCAAGGAATGAAACAGGGGAAGTGTGATTTTTCAGATTTACCTTCTCCCAGTAAAAATCCCTTTTTCAGCTTTTTGAGATGATGTCTTTCTAGTGAGGCTTGTGTTGGCAGATGAGGAAGATGAAGTCTGAGACAGCAAGAAGTCTGGGTGGCCAGGAGGCCAATATTTTGGAATTCTTGATTTAGCAAATGAAATAAAGCAGGAGAGGAGTTGTTATTCTTGTTGTTGTTGTTGTTGTTGTTGTTGTTGTTGTTGTTTTAATTAGCTTAATCCGTGGTTGTTGAGCAGTATTTAAGCCACACTGTTAAGTACTTTCAGCATCAGTAGAGATGCTCTGAGTGGTCCATGATCCAGCATGCCTTCTCCCAGACTATTTCTGATGTCTTCATTGCTAGGTACTATTCATACCACAGCATTCACCTCCAAGTTTCTATTATTTGAAGTACTTAGATGGGCAGAGTCAAAAATAAAAATCTTTGTATAAACGCATATTTGTTTCTGGTTTTGATACCCAAGTTTGTTTCTTCATAGATATTCTACTGGTGTTTCTTCTTGAAAAACTCATACTTTTCTTCTAGTTACATCATAAAGATATGCAAAGTGAAAGAAATCCACAGTCACAATACAGTTTCAGAAGCCAAGAACCACACCCGTGTGCATATCTGTGATGTGTCCGATGAGGCATACGTCTGTAAGCCCCAGTGGTACTCACCCCTTCTAAAAAACGCCCTTTTCTGAAAATAGGGTTGATTAAGCTTTTGTTATCATTATGCTTTTGCTGTTTTGTTTGAGGTTGTGGTTGTTGTTGAGACAAGGTCTTCATAGGTATCCCAGGCTGACCTCAGACTCACTATGCAACCCAAGCTAGCTTCTATGTCATGGCAAATTCTCTGCCTCAACCTCCTGAGTGCTGGGATTACAGGTTTGCGCCACTGTGATTGGCTCATTCTACTAAAATCTAATGCATTTTTATTCTATCACTTATGATACGTAAGCAATTCCTTTTCAACAGTCTCTGTTCATACACTGAACACAAAAGGAGGATTTTCTGGGAACTGAGGAATGGGGAGCCCCATATTTCTAGGACTGTTATCTGCCTTTCCAAGTGTCACCTTTAACAGTGGAACTCAAGTTCCCTGAATTCCAAGCTGCCAGTCCATGAACTAGAACTCTAACAATATGAAAAAGTATTAAGTACCAGTTACACCGAGCACTTAAAAATCTGCCATTCCACTTAAAATGGAATGTTTTATTAAATTAACATTAATTAAATGTTAAATTCCATTTAAACATTAAACAGTAAAAATAAAAAGTCATTTTTATTAGAAATGCTTGTTGCAGCTGACTCCATAGTCTTTATTGGGCTCTCTATGCCTTTAAAATTCTAAGCTGACTGCACTGGGTGTGCTCAGTGAACGTATAAAATTCATTTTTATTTGTGTATGGTTGTATAAAATTAATATGGTTGCTAATAACTGCATCTAATTTTTCAGTGTTTTATTAAAAAGTCAAAGAACATAAAAAATGACCCTGAATACTTGGCTTGGTAGTCTGCGGTATGCACAGAAAACCAGCATACAGAGAAGCCAGGTCAGAGCTGAGAAAAGGGGTGGTTGAGATGGGCAGGATGGGGGTGGGGGGTAGAGTGCTAGCGCGTGTAGCTGGCAGGAATACAGAGCTGGGGACCAGTAGTGCCAGCTCTCAGACCCCTTCCTTCTCACACATTCTGTGTTTTTTCTTCCCACAGGGAAGTGGAAAATCATTGTATTTCCATTCCAGTTGTCCCTATTCAGCACCCTTTGATGGTGTGGGATGGGAATGAATAAGACCACAGCAGAGATGGCCTTTGTTGAGTCAGGATCAGCTGGACATGCGCAGGCAGCCCTCTCAGCGGATGCATGGAACAGATACTTGATATAGTTGAGGAGATGGCTCAAGGCAGGAGGTGTGGCTCAGGGATACCTGTTTGGTGATTGGGGAGCTGTTGAAAGTCAACTTAAGGGAGCTGTCCTTTGTCATTAATTAGCATTTTTAATCTTGAGACTTTTGACTCAGAGCTTTTGCTGCCATTAAATCAGCACATAGGTAAACTGTAATGAATGACAATTTAGCTTACAATACATAAGGTCGCTCTCCCATTTACCTTAGTTGTTCTGAGAAAAGAAGCAACATCAACCCAGACTCATGTGATCCTGAAATGGGATGTGCCTGCTGTCAGTGGAATGCCTGGTGCATTCCCAGGTTAGACCAGGTGGTCACCGAGGCACTGGGCAGGCCGGCCATCTACTCCTGCTGAGCGTTTCCCACCTGTGTTCCTTTTCTGGTAACTTTTCTGGTTCACCTTAGTCATTCATTCTTGGATGATAATGATGCTGAAAGTTATTTAAATTGCTTAAATAAGCAATATATTTTGAAATTTTGAATAGTTATTAAACATTTAGATTTTGGCTTTTGATGTGCTTTGTTTATTAGCTTGCCTTTACCTGTATTCTAGACCAGACTCATTTCATTCAAGAAACCCTGCCCTAAGCAGGAAGCATTTTGGAACTGCTAGTCTGAATGTCTATAGGCGTTAAAGAAATCACTGTTGCTTCACCTCTCAGCTACCAAGGCATTCCCTGTATGTGCCCATGTCCTCCCCTGTCTCCGCCTCTTAATTATGGAACTCTGTCTGTGTCATGGGAGACAGAGACTCCAATAGCCATAGGATAAACAAAAGCTTACAGAGAGCACTGTGTTCTTGGCCTGCTGAGGGGAGGAAGCTGCACAGGAGATAAAGGGAGGCCCAGACAAGGCTTTGGTAGAAAGAAAGTTCCTACTTCTCATGTATTTTTAGTGTGTCCCTTCATGTCTCCATCCACAGATACACAGTTCTGATCAAACTCAATAGGGGCTCATGCTTCTAACACGCTCCGGTTAAATGACTCAGGACACATCACTTGATGTTCTTGGCTGCCTAATCTAGAGAATCTACACATACACATTGCTGGTGCTCAGGATTTTGTTCTCAGTTAGCAAATACCAGAAGCCATACTTGCTATTGTCTTCCTCTTTTATTAATTGTAATAAGCCTCTAATATGTATTCATTGCTCTTCAAACAACTGCTAAGCAATATTGGAGAAGAATGGTCTACCAAAATGGCAAATAAAGAATAAGAACAACTTATTTTTGAAGAAAAGTTTGATTTCATCACCACACTAGAAGCTTCTCAACCCTCACCCTCCAGGAGTAGGATTGAATTAGCAATCCAGAATAAAATGGCCACAAGAAAAGCCAGCTCTGTCTTGGGCTGTCGTAACAGCGCTTATGGGGTTAACTAAATTGACATTTTAGAGAATACGTAAAAAAACCACATATGCTCATTTAGACACACAATGAAAAAGACTGTTTAGCATTTAGCTGAATGGGGCCTGCGTGGATTTCACAATGTATTATGGCCTTGTTTCCTGACTTTTTATCTTGGCATGCAGTTCAACTGCAGGCTTGTTTTGTTTCTCATATTTAAATAACTGAATTGTAATCATACTACTTAACCAAGCTTTAAAAAATGATATTACTACTTACCCTTCGGGAAAAATATGTCTCAAAACTCTATTTGAATCCTCTGTCCACTTTCCCTCTCCCTGTCCCCTACACTAAGGTTCCCTTCTTAAATTACTCCTAAGTTTCAGTAAAATTGCCAGACTTCTGTTGTTTTTTAACACATATGTTTTGGTTTGGGACTATTTCACACTAATGCAAACCCCCTGTGCCTCTGCAGGAAACACATCTGTGGATTGCTAATTGTTTTAGATTAACCCCAGAGACGTTTGGCAGGCTTGGTTATGGCATTTTCGGCCCACAAATTTAGTGTTTATTTCTTGGGCTTTGATCATACACCTTCCTCCCAGACAGACAGGTCAGTTGCCCTGTGGAGAGCATGAGGAAGCATCCTACATCCTCTGCCTCTCAGGAGGATGGACCACTCTGGGTCAGCTGCCCTGTGGAGAGAATGGGGGAGCATCCTGCATCCTCTGCCTCTGGGTCAGCTGCCCTGTGGGGAGCATGAGGGAGCATCCTGCATCCTGCATTCTCTGCCTCTCAGGAGGATGGACCACTCTAGGTCAGCTGCCCTATGGGGAGCATGAGGGAGCATCCTGCATCCTCCAACTCTCAGGAGGATGGGCCACTCTGGGTCAGCTGCCCTGTAGAGAGAATGGGGGAGCATCCTGCATCCTCCAACTCTCAGGAGAATGGGCCACTCTGGGTCAGCTGCCCTGTAGAGAGAATGGGGGAGCATCCTCTGACTCTCAGGAGGATGGACCACTCTGTCTTCTCTCAGCTTGTTTTCTTCAGCTCTCGCTGCCTTAACCCAGCAGTGGCTGGGTGGCTCAAGCAGTAGAACATAATGTTCTGCCAGTTAGTCCTAGATGCCAGAAGGCTGGAACCCCAGACCCAGGAAATCAGATGAGTACTGGTCTCAGCTTGTAGACAGCCAGCTTGTCACATGACCTTTCCTCTGTGGCCACTTTCAGAGAGAACTTGCTGCTATCCCTTTCCCTCTTTATGAGAACACTGATTCCGTCTGCTCAGACATCACACTGATGACCTCATATACCTGTAATGAAATTTGGCCAGGGGGAGAAGGTTACAATTTAATCTCTGTGACATTTAAAGGGCCACATTGGCCTCTAGCACCCTGGGTTCCTGCCCCCACCACTACTAGACACACCCCTAACCCATGAGCTCTGAAACACTAATCTCTGTGGCTTCTCTCTGTGGGCTTCAGTGTCCTTTGATTTCTGTCAAGTTTTAGCCTAGACTCTAGACTGGCAGGAAGTGGGTTGAGAATGGGAGGAGGTCTGCAGGGGCAGCCTCCGTTTAGGAGACCGAGACCCTCCCAAATCCTAGCACCCTCCATACTTCGTCCCAGTGACTTCTCTCTCCTCACGCCCAGACCTCAGAGGGCTTGAGAACGTGTGCTGTCCTTCCAGCTTTCTGTGCTGTTTTTCTGATTATTTGAGACACAGAGTTTTTCCATGTAGTTGTAGATGGTCTAAAATGTACTATGTAGCCCAGGCTGGCTTTGAACTCACAGAGATCTGCCTGCCTCTGCCTCCCTGGGGTTGGAACTAGAAATGTATGCTACCCAACATAGCCATTTATTTGTCTATGCTTGTTTATAAAGGAATTTCCATCAATTATCTGTTTGATACAAGGATCAAATACCTCTGGATGGGGCATTTTTAGGACAGCAGCAATTCATAGTCCTTTCATGCCTGTAAATTCCTAAAGGACAACTTAAGTGGTGTTGTGATGCCTCTATAGCAGTGGTTCTCAACCTGTGGGTCACAACCCCTTGTGGTGTTCAATGACCCTTTTACCGCGGTCACCTAAGATCATTGGAAAATACAGTATTTACCTTGCAATTCATAACAGTAGTAAAATTACAATTACGAAGTCGCAACAAAATTAATTTTATGATTGGGGGTCACCACAACATGAGGCGCTGTATTAAAGCGTCCCAACATTTGGAAGGTTGAGAACCATTGTTCCATAGCGATGTCATTTGTGGATTTCGCAATAATAGAGTGTCTAGTGTTCATATGTCTGAGGGTGCCACATTAGGGCTGAGGTTGCCTGAAGGATTTGGGCTCTAAAACCTGCATCCTCTCTGTTAGTGCTGCTCAAGATGAGACCTGCATCCTTTGCTTGTCAGTCCTGGATTTGCCCTGGATCTGGAAAGAACAGGAGCTAGACTGCTTTCAGATCTCAGTCCCAGGCTTCAGTGAAGACACAAGAGGCTTTCCTGAGAGCAGAGAAATTATCTCAGTCCAGTCCCGTTTGCTCAGGGGGCAACTGTAAAAGAATGGCTCAGATTCTGGCTCCCGTCCTGTATCAGACCATTACTGAGCACCTCTGAGATGCGCCCTGTTGATCTGTAAATTGGCAGTGATGTACGAAGCTCCCATTGTTCACTGTGCCACCTGTAGGGCTTGCTAACTAACACTTTTCTAACACGTTGGCTTCTGTTGTCTTGAGAATACAGTAGATCATCTGTGGATACAACACTTGTTGATCATAATGGCAAAATTATCCCTTACGAGTTGACACAAAGGCCTGGGGATGCGTCTCAGTGATAGCATGCCTCCCACACATAAAACCTTGGATTGCATCCCTGGCATTGGAAGAAAAAAGTACTTCTGTCAGCCAGATACATTCATATCCACAGTCATAGTACTTGGGAGATGAGGCAGAAAGTTTGTGATTTTGTGGCCAATATCAGGGTGCATAATGAGACCCTGTCTCAAAACAGGAAAACAAACAAAGCAAAGAACAAAAAAGAATTTGAGGAGTGAGAAGGATGGCTGAGCAATTTGGAATACGTCCTACTCCTCCAGTGGTCCTGAGTTCAGATCCCAAACTTCATGTGGAGCAGCTAACAGCTACTTCCAGCTTCATCTCTAGGAGGTCCGACACCCTCCTTTGGCCTCTGTGGACACCCCTACACATGATAGACACACACACAATGACATGCACACATACATAAAAATAATTCGAATTGCATCCTCCCTCTTAATAAAGGAATTGTTGTGACTGTATGTTGTTAAAACTAATACATGTTCACGAAAACTTGGTTTAAAGAAGAAAATAAACTCCTAATCCTACCAAACAGAATGGATTCTGTTACACCGCACTTGTGTGATAACCTCATGCATCTGACTTCCCAACATGCATACTATTATTTTCTCAGCTAAGACGTCCTTTATCTGTGGGCACTGTATTTATAACAAAAGTACTTTTCTCAACATTTTCTTCTTAAGTATTTAAATTCTTTTAATAAAATTATAGACCTAGGTACACAGTCCTGAATTTAGATAAATAAATGTGATTGCATTGTTTTGCTTTTTCATGGCTCTGTGGTTCTCATCCTACCATCTGTTATGGTATTGGTTAAATCAGGTAGGTCTTCTGCCTTCCCGTGCCTTCTGTTGACCTGGCCAGGTAAGTTGCGGTATGACCATGCTTTTGGCCTGTGGCTATTTGATTTAATTAAGGCAACTCTCCTTACCTTTCCTCCTCAAGGCATCTTGAATCCAACATTTCATTAAAACAGCACCACTTTAATTCAACAGATACTTTGTTTTAATGGTCCTATTGAGCTGATTAATGGTTTTCTTCATCTGCAACCTGGGGTCCTGCCTTCCCGTGTCTCTGACTTTCTCCATCTGTCAACAGGGGCGGAGAGGCCTTGGCTCTGTGTTTGTCTGGGCATCTGGCAATGGTGGAAGGAGCAAAGACCACTGCTCTTGCGATGGCTATACCAACAGCATCTACACCATCTCCATCAGCAGTACAGCTGAAAGTGGAAAGAAACCGTGGTACTTGGAAGAGTGTTCCTCTACACTGGCCACAACCTACAGCAGTGGAGAATCCTATGATAAGAAAATAGTATGTAACTTTTACGTGTCTATTACCATCCATTTCTTCAGTGTTCATGTTGAAAGTTAAGAGAGATCCATAAATGTGTAGAAGGAGCTTATAGAACCAGCAGATCTGATTAGCTGATGGTACCAAGTAAATCACTGTGAACGTGAACAGTCTATTACTGATTCCTTAAAAAATGCTTGTCGGGATCATGATATTTGAACATTAATATAATGTTGATCACAACCAAGTTTCAGTTTTGTTGAGGACAAATGATTGGTCTACATTTACGTTGATAAGAAAGAAAAAAACAAGAATCAACATGTGATTCTCAGCTTAGTGTCGCTATCATTAACTTCTGATTCTGGTGTCTCATGTAGCTAGTTAATTATGAACAACAAAAGTATATACGAGAACTAAAATTCACACTTAAGATGTACATTTGCTTGTCTGTTTCCATGGGCTCTACATCTACAAGCTAACCGACCACACTACATTGAAATTACCTTGAAAATATTCTTTTAGTAGTCTTTATTCACTAAACAATGTAGCATTGCATCTGTATGCATGGCCCTTGTGTTATTTTGTATATTAAAGCAATCTAGAGATTGGGTAGTACTTAAGGAAGAATGTGCAAACATAAATGTGCAAATATATGTCATTGTATTTTATATGCAAGACTTAAACATGTAAGTCCTGTTTTAGGATTCCTGAAACCAATCCTTTGCAGATATCAAGGGGCTGTATTTATCCAATGTGTACTAACCCTGTACCAGCTGTGCTTCTGGGTCTACTGTAGTCTACTGAATGGGGAATTATGGAAGTGCGGTGGTGTCCCCTCTTCACCATCCTGTCCTGCTAGCTTGTAAAACAGCTATTCAGGATTCAGGTTACTAGATTGGCCTACCTAACTTGAGCCATCTTCTAGGTCTAAGTCCTTCCTTTTATGTGCAGGTTTAGGAGTTTTTAGTTCACAGAGCCATTACTGAAATAATTGGGGGATACATGAGTCAATAAAAAATGCAACCCACTGCTAACCCTTCTCAACGTCTGTAGAAACTGACTCTCAGAATGCCTGACACAGCACTACTAATTCTAAATGTCAAATGCTAGTCTTCTTCTCCTGACCATGGTTTTCCAGAGTGTCTCAGGATTCCTCTTTCAAAGGACTCATGTCCTGCTGAGCTGTTTTACCTGATGTTTGAGGAGCCACACAGGGACAGATCATCACTGTGGAGGAGCATCTCATTTTTCTGTAGCAGTAGGGAAGCCACTGCAATGGTTCAGCAATTAAGAAAACTGGTTTTTCTTCCAGAGGACCTGGGTTTGGTTCCCAGCATCCACATAGCAGCTCACAACCATGTTACTCAAATTCCAGGATATCTAGTGCCCTCTTCTGGCCTCTGTGGGCACTGCATACTTATGGTACACAGACATATATTCAGGCAGAAGACCCATACACATAAAGTTGAATGTATACAAGTCCATCTCTCAGTACTTCCTGAATCAGTTATCAATGAACTAACTCTAAACACAAAGTAAAATACTTAAGGAAAAAGCGCAAGACTAGACATTTCTGGCTTAATTAAAACCTGATGCTACTCACCAAGATTTTGATTTCAGTATAGAGCTGTAAACATCTGGAGAACTCTTTTGCTTTTCAGTAGAAAACTGTAACCCCTAACTTGTCACCCTCAACTACCAGTGTCTCGTGACACCCATCTCTGTATCAAGAAGTAACTGAGAATCTCCAGGATAAGATTCCCACCATTTACGGCTCTAGAGTCTGAGGATCGGCAGCAAGCTCATACTTCCTCCCAGGCATCTTATGACTTCTCCAGTCCTCTTGTTCCCTGTGGCACCATTGCTGTGGGGATGGTGCTGATCAGCTCCAGAAATGCCTTTTCTAAAAGAAGCTTATAGTCTTATGAACAAAATATCAAAACAGGAGGAGGTGTGCTCACATCCCTGACGGAACACGTCACTTGGTCTGAGCAACCTTAGCATCATGTCTACGAGGTCCACTCACTAGATCTTTCTCCTGGGCACCATTGTGTTTGTAACTGGGCAGCAGTTGTTGTGGCCCCATAAACACAGCCATCAAGCACGTGTGAGCGCCAGATGTTTACAGTTCTAGAATGAAGTCAAAATCTTGGTAAGAGGAGAAAGTTTGGGGTGGGACCTGAACACCATGGCTGGATGTCAGTGTCCTTCTGTGAGGTCTTACACTTCAGTTTCCCGTCACAAACTGGATGCATATTTAACTCTTCCTTCTATCTGCTTTGTGATTATTCTTTCTCAAAGGAAATTTCCATTTATTAAGAATTAAAAAAAAAAGAATTAGAAATTTATTGTTTTGTTTATGGGGTGATGTCTTCAGACTAGAGATAAACTCGGGAATCTCCTAATGGAGCTAACGGGTGTCTCGCCACACTGGCGCACACTGTCCAATGGTTAGGGAACACAGCAATGTGTGTAAAATCATGGGCTTAATTCTAGATCACAGTATTTCTGCAATGAAGAAATAATCTTTAAGGGCATTAGTTTCTCATTACAAAGGCCAAAAACTTGTTCGTTTCTGCATTTTCTTCTTTTTACCTAGTTCTTCAATTCTTTTCTTAATGTTTGCACCCTCAAATTACCCACAAGGAAGAAGAAATTTGGAAACTGATTGAATCCAATGTCTGACTTCACAGTGGCCACATAGTGCTGAGCCACCCACTCCAAGTCTTGACCTCCTCAACTGTAAAACTGAGGTGACTCCCACATGGTCCCAGAGATTCCCGTGAGACAGTGACAGCCTGAGGCTGAGTACCTGGTATGCATGTGGCTCTATTAGAGACTGGCATCACTGTCCTTAGACTGTGCAGCCTTCTGCACCCTGGAAGGTCTGTGGGTTGCATCTCGATTCACAGTGGTTCCCATTGCACCTCCATTTTCCTAATCCGTAAAACCCTGTGGTCTGTTCCACCAACCCCATAAAGAAAGCCACTGTGATCAAGAACATGTTAACAGCCTGAACATGAGTGGAGCTGGCAGCAACATCAGGTTTTTATGGTCCAGCTGACCCCCTTTCCTTCCAGATGTCAGGATGATGAATAAGCCCACAGCACGCCCAGGACCTCGCCACCGCCGGGCTTTGAACCTAGACGCCTGTGGTCTCTGGGTGATGCCTGCCTCCTGTTAGTGGCATCCGTGATGGAGTGCTACAGCAGTGACAGTGTCCTCTCTGCACTGGGCCCCTCCCCGGAGCCATCCATTTCCTTCTGTCACTCGCCTCCTCTCCCGAAAAGCACAGCTGTCGTTCTTCATTCCTGAGAGCACCTTAGTGATTTGAACCGAGGCGGCTGCTGAGGAGCTGAGGGACAGGAAAGATCTCTCCTTCCGGGAAAGCACTTTGTTAAATAAACTTTACATACCTGGGACAAAAGGTCTTTTCATGATTTGCAAGCAGGAAAGCTTGCCCTGGGTTTCAAAATAGAGTGAGGCCCGCACACTTGCGTGCCCTGCCAATGCTTGCAACTCAACAGTGGGCACTGTGTTATAGTCACACTCCCATAGACCTGGAGCCTTGGTAGCCTGGCAGATTGTGCCAGCAAATGAAGCATCCAGAATGTCAAGAGTCTAATAAGGAGCTCTTTTCTAAACAGAATGGTCAGGAATGACTATTGTTTGTTTGCAACAAAAATCTTACTTAGCCCAAGCTAATCCCATGGTGCTTCTGCCTTGGCCTTCCGTGTGTTAAGATGACGTCTAGGACCTGCCACATCCCCTAAACAGATATTTTTAAGATGAATTATTATTATTATTATTATTATTATTATTATTATTATTATTATGTGT
>NC_022015.1:47690903-47711287 GCF_000317375.1 Microtus ochrogaster | reverse complement strand
ATTTTTTATTATTATTATTATTATTATTATTATTATTATCATTATCATTATTATGTGTATGTATTAGTGCAGGTGCTCTCAAAAACCCAATGTGTCAGTTCCCCAGGATCTGGAATTATAGGGACTTATGAGCAACCTGGATGCTAGGAGTCATATTCAGGCTCTCTGCTAGATCAATATAGTCTATTACCCACTGAGCCACCCCTCTGGCCCACTCTGATTAATCTAGTTTAAAGCCATGGCTTGAAGTAATATTTTCCTTAGCATAATTGTATACATAGCATTCTGTATCTCGTGTGACATATTTACAGTTGTTATAACATATCATAAACATAACATAAACATAACGTTTGTGACCGTTCTAGTGAGAACCTGATACAGCACCCTGCACGTGGCCTACAACCTTTCCCATTATCCTGGAAACCCTGTGTACAGGGACCATCTTGTTCAGGTCACAGATGAGAAAACACAAACTTGAAAGGCTAGGAAAGAAACATACATCTGGTCTGTTGGGGGCACCTAGGTTCCAGTCAAGCAGAATGAAGGCCAAGCCCCTCTATCATTGGTGTCCCATCATGCCCGACACTTGTCAGGGCCATCCAGTGTGGCGCTATGTAGGGAAGGGTGGTCACTTACCTGGTGTTCTCTTAATAGCTGTCCACCACATTGTACCACCTTGCTCTTCCTGATTGAATCTCTGGCCTCTACCCTTTTCCTAATCCCCTCAGACAGCCACACTCTCCCAAGATGGTGCTTCTGTGTGGTCAGAGTAGGGCTGTGTCCTCTGCTGAGGCCTCCTTGTAGGAGCCCCTTGCCTGGAGCCTCCCTTCGGCTAGGTAGAGGAACGTGCCTCTGTGTTCCCTGCATGTGGGCTCCTTCCCTCCACCACCCTCTTCTCAGTCAGCCGCGCTTCCCCGTGTCCTTAGCCTCACTTGACACTATTGTCTACGTTCTTCATTTACTGTCTGATTTCCTTGCCAGAGTGGAAACCACTTGAGAACGAAGAGTCTGTGCTCTCTTGGCTAGAGCCAGGCTCCGTGAGTGTCCGTGCAGAAATAACCATGTAAAAACAACCTTCATGGAAGGTAAACATTTATTGAAATAGTTACTGTGGAAAATGGTCAAATTTATGTGTGTAACAACCCATACAATCTATCAAAGTTTTGTCCTTAAATCTCACTGCTTCCATCGCTTCCCCGTATTGTGTTGTAGAACTAAAACTCTATTCAGTCGTTCAGGAAGTTATCTCTATTTTAGAACCTCTTCTGCCTTTGGCTACCCACCTGCCCCCAAGTTGTTTGTCCTGCTGATTCAACTTTGGGCCCTTTGCATTCCTGTTCGGAGAGGGTCTCTGAGCCGTGTTTTGACTAATAAGCATTCTGCGCTCTTCTCCCGATATCATTTTATTTATATGTGTTCAAAACGCACATGCAGCCCGCAGTATATCAGGGGTGGCCACAGAGACCAACTCCAGAGAGATGAATTAGCCCACTGTGCATAAGGCTTCTAAGCACTCACTTCCTCCTGTAGAGAAGCCCTGCTCCCTTGCTCTCCAACCTCCTCCCTCACCCGCTCCTGCTTCAAATGCAGTCACCGCTCACATCAGATCCATCTCCGCCATCGCCTCTGCTCTCTTCCATTGAGAAAATCTCATTTAAAAAGGAGTCTCCTTCTTTCTGTTTCTTAAGTAAATAAATGGAAGAACAAGTCCAGATATGTTCAGTAGTGGGACCCATGTTCTCCTCAGAATGTACCAAAGCATACAGGAGCCCTGCTTGCTATACCCGCTTGCTGGCAGGCTGGAGGACCAAGGCTGTTCTGCTGTCCCTGAGGTGACTGGAGGGCCGACTATGTTGCTCTTGTCCTCATGGGTGGCAGCACACTCTAAAAACTTTTTTTACGTTGCTGGTTCAGGATTTAATACCGTCCTGGCTTACTAACTGCTCTGATGCTGTGTGTCCTGGAACAAGATAATTAGCCTTGCTGAACCTCCTTTCCCTCCGCTGTTAATGACGTAATGCTTTCCTTGCAAGCATCCTGTGGCTGTGTGGAATGTTCTACACCCAGGCACCTCACCATCAGTTGCTAATAGTAGTTTGAGGAGAGAAACCTTGAGGTTAATGGCTACCCTTTAATTTGGTTGGCTGGTTTTCATTTTGTTTTGTTTTGCTTTGCTATTGAGACAGTGTTTCTCTGTGTAACAACTCTGGCTGTCCTGGAATTCACTTTGTAGACCTGGGTGGCCTCGAATTCACAGAGATTGCCTGCTTCTGCCTCCCAAGTGCTGGGATTAAAGGTGTGCACCACCACCACCTGGCTAACCCTTGACTAATTTGCAGTATCAGTGCACACCTAACTTTTGTGGGATGATTCTAAGTGTCTCGGAGTCCTGATTGAATAGTCAGAAGAGAAGTGACCTTGAAGTGTTTCTAAAGAAACAGAAAAATTAAGAGTGTAAAATAAAATGAATCCAGGGGAGCTTGAGTCAAGCAGTTCTACTTAGCAAAGAAATTTTTGCTTCTGTTGCATTGTGGATCTCAGCTGCGCTGTATGGGGGAATAGAAGTGTTTAGGGAAGCAGGTTCATTCCTTGCACCCCGCATTTCTAAGTTCTCTTAGCAAAACATGAGTGGTCAGTGTTTTATACTGAATTCATCCTACTCGCTGAATTCTGCACCCGTCTTGGTGACATCTATGGACAGATGTCATTTAGTGGTCCTTATTTCTTTTCAGGTCACGTGCTTAATAACGAGCTAACACCAGTTCATTGTCTCTGCCCTTCACCACGATTGCTGGCTCTAAAACAGTTCAGCGAACACATTTCCAACCCAAATCCCTCAGCACTAGGAGCAAATTCATCCTAACAGATAGCAAAATCATTTCATGTTTTAAAAATATCTTTTCGGATCCTCTATAACAGGGATGAGGCAAACTGGCACCTTCAAAACTAAAAAGGATCGCAGGGCATCAGGGAGAGAGGACACTTACTGCGGGTTGCTGTAAACGCTTGTCACTTAGGGCCCAAGTCAATCTGCACTGAGATTCCCTGGAGAGTGGTATCAACAGGCAACAGTCAAAAGCCCAATCAGCTCTAGTAATGAACTGTGAAGTATTAGGAAATAAGAGCCTAGTGAGGAAAGTGGTGGTTCTTCTCAAGGATCCTGGCTGGAACTGAACAAGACCCTGCCTGACTCACCAAGAAAAGATGACATCCCTAGCTTTGCAGAGTCCAAAACCCCATCTGCTACTGATCCTATGAAGCTGGAAATCTAATTTGCCCATCAGGACAGCTTTGATCTACTCAGGGCCTGTGTCCTCTCCAGTTTCCTTCTCGGTGATGGACGCAAATGATATTTTCTTGAGCAACTTCAGTTCTTTGGATACCGATTCTGTTTCTGATTTGGGTGGTGAATTGAGGGAATTTGGAACAGGCGAGCCTGCCACCGGGATCGAGACCAAATTCTGAGACGTTCTCGAGGGAGTCTGAAGCAGGAGCACAACCGCCCTGTGGTGGGGGCTGCACGCTGGATGCCACTTTCCCTCTAGGTGCACTGGCAGGTCCTGTGTTCTGTTCCCTGTGCCTTGTGATGAGTGTGCTTACCTCAGTTCGTCCTGGTTTTAAACCATCATTTTTCTCCTAGGTTGCACATCCCATAGTGGTCTTTGCTTTTTCCTTCTGCAGATAGACATAAATATTCCCTGGTATTCTGGTTTCTTTTAAAGGTGAAAAGCTTACCTTAGATGCTCCTGGTAGTTTACACCT
This sequence comes from Microtus ochrogaster, assembly GCF_000317375.1. Lineage (NCBI taxonomy): Eukaryota > Metazoa > Chordata > Mammalia > Rodentia > Cricetidae > Microtus > Microtus ochrogaster. Next base: position 47,707,525 of record NC_022015.1, on the reverse strand, counting down.
GGACATCTCTCCCATTGACAGTAACTTCCTATTGAAGTGACCCAGCTGGAATTTCACTTAGAGCAAAGAAAGAAGAAGGGTGTTTTTGTTTCTTCTTTTGCCTGAATCTTTTAACCTCCAGTTTTCCATCACCTTCCTGCTCCACTCCCCTCCGACTCCTTTCATGTAGGTCAAATGATTGAAAAGAGTTAGAACACAATGCTGACTTGAATTCCACACAAAGTTGTCAAAAGTGATAGTATTTGACACACCACTGATGTCTCTCTGTGACGATTCTAAGTAGCTTTTTATATCAGTCCATGTTATGTGTGTGTGTGCCAGGTAACCATAAAAGAATGTGTCAGATTTATGCTATGGATCCTACATCATAAGCTATTTCTTGTTCTTGTCTGGCTAGAGCTGGCTATTTGTGAGATTCACCAATGTCGAACACACTCTCTGAGTGTGTGTTCTGGACCTAAGTATGTGTATTGCAAGCGTCTGGTACAAGTGAAGAATAAGTAGGTAGATACCATTAAAAGAGTTGGATCCAGCCAAAATTCATTGAAAAACTTAGCACTTGCATAAAGGAATGTGACTATGAGATGAGGTAAAATTAAAAAAAAAAAATGTTGTCTTTTAAGACCATCTCTCAAAAATAAGGACTTTGGAGACCTAGAAAAAGGCTATTTCTGATGTGTTCATGCTTGGACTCAGAGACCTGTACCTCAGAAAATGACTGTAGAGATTCCCCCCTCTCCCCCCGGTTTAAAGTAGGATAGAAGTGCCTTTAAAAAAATATTACATATTGCTGGGCAGTGGTGGCACACGCCTCTAATCCCAGTACTCAGGAGGCAGAGACAGGTGGACCTCTGTGAGTTCGAGGCCAGTCTGGTGTACAGAGTAAGTTCCAGGACAGGCTCCAAAGCAACAGAAAAATCCTGTCTCAAAAAAAAAAAATACGAATTATTGTGGGCATATGCTGTGTGAGTGTGGGCGCAGTCCTCTTCACCCACCTTTACGTAATGTTAAGAGATCAAACTCAGATCGCCAGGCTTGCACGGTACATGTTTTACCCACTGAGCCATCTCTCCACCCCCAGAAATGCCTCTTTTAACAATTCAGCCACCCCACTCCCGGTATTATATTCAAGGGCACTTGAAATCAGACTTCGAAAAGTGTTCTGCATTTTGTGTACATTTGGAGCAACGTTCAGCAGCCAGACATGGAAACAAGCCCGGTGTCCATCAACAGATGAGTGACTTGAAAGTCCTGCCCAATGGAGTAGTGGTCAGGTTTTTTAAAAAGGATTCTGTCATGTGCTGCTGTATCCATGAAGCTTCAGGACATCACGTAGGTGAATTAATCCAATCAGTGAGAGACAGATCCTAAGTGGTTTCATTTAGGTGAGGTACTTAATCAAACACATCACAGCAGGAGGTGATGGGAGGTGAGAGTCAAAGCAGTTGGCAATTCTGACTTTCCTTCCTGCAGATGAGAAAGATCCTAGAGAACCAAGGCAGCGGTGTGTCCTTAATAATGCTATACACACAAAACTTACGCCACACCTTTTCAAAGTCAGTTAAGAACTTAGGAAGCTCTTTTACGTATAGGGAAGTGCGGATCTATCGCCTGCAGACCCATGTCTCTGTGGCTGCACGTATTTCTTCTCCCACTTCTTTCGTGTCCGTGTTTGGACTTACGTAATGCAGGTCATTTGGTAGCATGACGCGTGTCAAAGGAGATGATACGCATGCTCTGTTGTGGGAACCTGAGTGCTCTGAGGTCCTGCTCCACTTCTGTCACATGATGGGAAAGTCCATTCAGGCCCCTGGAGTCGGAGAAGATAGTGGTGAGGGTGACCGTGGGGCTGAAGTGTCCACCTGCTGCCTCACCCAACTTCAGCTCTTTTCTGTCCTCTTCCGAAAACAAAGGCTGTGTGTGCTCTCAGCTGCTGCCTCCGCTCATGGGCTTTCGGGCTGGCTTTCCCATCAGCTCACTTCTCTGTGATGGGTGCTGACACCCTTGTCTTCGTGCCAAAGAAAGGTTGCTGGTGTCACCCAGTGACCGCAGCGTGTCCGCCGATTCATCTCCCATAAAACACAAAAATCAGCCCCGAGGGAACACAATGCATGTCTGTCCAGGAGGGAATATTTCTTGTTTTAATCTGAGGGGTATTACAATGGCTTCTAGAGTCATATTCTATAGTACTTAATTTTTCTTGTTAAGGAGAATTTAAATTTCATTTTCTTTCTTAGTGAGACAATAATGAAACACAGGCTGGGAACCATTGCCTCTGCTGAATGGTAATACAATTCAGTCAGAGCTAAAGTGAGCTGGATTCAAGCCAAGAAAATAAAATGATCTGGCTTTCACATTTGGATTGCAAGGGGAAAAAAATGGAAAAGCAGCTAATCTCCTCTGTATAACGTGCAAGCCCACACTGCCGTAGCTGCGTGTGAGGTACAGAAGCTCAACCCTTGCTTCTCCTGTCTGTGTGAAACCTTTGAGGAAGCCTTCACTCCTCCGGGCAGCAGGCTTATGAATTCTACAAAAAGTCCACAAGCCAAGGTCACTTGTGTGCAGAAATCTTTTCTTGAGACATGATGCTCCCTCAGATTTATAGCTTGAAGGATGTGAGAGCTCTACAGTTTATCCCTTCACCTACCCACACCAGGTTTGCAGTCTGGGTGTTCACTTAGCATATTTAATTAGTTTAAAATGTGGGTCAATTAAATAATTTTCACCTTAATCCAGAGTGAGACTGAGGTGAGGTACATAAGGTGCATACACCGTGGACTTTTAGGAGATCCGTGCATGACCTTGAGGTTCTGAGCCGTGGTTCGCCCTTAAAAGCCATTCTGCTTTGAATGGAGTCAGTTTCCAGTCATTTGGTTTATCCAGGCAATTATTTGAAGATGAATGGTAACGGGGGTCTGGAAACATTGAATTTAAAATTAATCTTTAATTCCTCTCTATCCACTTTGTGAGTAGACTGTCGTCAGGGCCTAAGCTTCTTCACTCTTGTTTTTCAGATCACTACTGATCTAAGACAGCGGTGCACGGACAATCATACCGGGACGTCAGCCTCAGCCCCCATGGCTGCTGGCATCATTGCCCTAGCCCTGGAAGCCAAGTAAGCCTTGATCTCTCTGTCTTCACTGGTGACAAGCCCCCACCTCTAAGAACACGATCCCTTCCCCTATATATGCAGTCCTTCGCACAATAGCCCAGGAGATAACTTCCCACGCCAGTGTTTAAATTTGCAGTGATTTGGGCTTTCAGGCATTTTTTTTTTATTGGTGGGAATAGTGGCTCACACCTGTAATCCCAACATTTGGGAGGTTGAGGTAGGAGGATCGCAAGTATGGGAGGTTGAGGTAGGAGGATCGCAAGTATGAGACTAGCTGGGGCTACATCCCAAGTTCTAGGTCAGCACAAGAGCCATAACAAAGTATGTATCATGAGACTCTGTCTCAGACTAACAGAGAAACAGAAGGACAAGTAAGAAGCACTTGTTCAAGGAGAAGTGTGGGGTTTACATGTGCCTTAGAAAACAAGCCGTGTGATTCCTTCATTATGTTGTCACAGCGTTAGCTATTTGGCTGCAACGGTCTTTCTTTTTCTCCCGGAATATTTCTGTGAGCCTCAGACAGGTTACTGATGTCTCCCTTTCTGGTCTCCTTCTCTATAGCTCAGCAAGTCAGCTCAGAGTCCAGGACAGCAATGCTGTCACAGATTGACGCAATAGAACAGGATATGTCAAAGTCACATGTGGCAGGACCCTACAGACATTCCCCTCAGCTTTGCTCCTGGCCCATCTAGTCAAACTGTTCAAAAGCCATTTGGAAAGGCTCCATAAGCTCTTTGCATGTGACACCTCCTCTTGTCTCAAAGCAAGTGGGTCCCTTTGACAGAGCCTTAGAAAGCCTTGTACAGATGTAAAATCCCCGCCTCCATCACAAAACCTAAAGTGTCCAGAAAATCTGAAAGTTCTCTTGTAAATTTAACACCCAGATTTCTTTGAGAAGCGGATTCCCTGCTATTTTTGTCGGTCCATATCCCACACATTGTGAAGACGCCTATCTTCACTGCATCAATGCTCATGCAGATAATGGCCCTCTGGCTCAGTCCTCATCAAAGGTTCTGTATTATACCTGCAATTAACACCATTTCTGGAGAAAAAAAAATATGAGTTCCACACACATCTAATCCAAGGATTTTTTTTGTTTAAGGGGGGATTTGAGGGTCTGTTCTCTGAGGTTCTCCCTGTATGAAGATACTAAGAAAATAGAACAGGAGTAATGGCATCAGTATTTTCCAAAAGGAGTCTGGCATTCCTCCCCAGGAGATGATGCGAAACTCTTCTACCTTGTTGAACCTAAGAGTGCAGCACTAGCAGGTCCGGGGGAAGACACGTGAGACGGGGAAGCATGGGTTTTGCTGGTAGAATGGGCTAGTTCATTCCCAATAGCCAAATGGTTCTGCACCATTCCTAGCCACCTTCTTGGTAAGGAGACAAGAGCCAAGGTTGATGGCGTCCTAATACAGCGTGCCTGTAGCATGTAAATCCTTGCACTGTAAAAGAAAGGGAAACACTGCCTCCAGATCTGGCGTCATAGCTTTGGGTGGCCACCCACCTAAGTCTTTCCTTTGGATGCTATCCAAGTTCCCATGAACCTTTGGGTTCCTTTTTGACAAGACTAAATGTGAAGTCAGTTTCAGCACACTCTATTTCTTAAGGTACTGGACATTTGGGGTTGGCAAAGAACCCCTCTTACTCTCTGAAATTCTCACTTTACAACTTTTCGCTCGGGGTTCTGGCAGCAGAAGCGAGTTGAGTGTCTGCATTTTTTCAATTTGCTGGATCTGAATAGGATGTTGGGGTGAAAAAAAAAGATTTTTTTCCCTGAAATTCTAGGTGGTTTCTCTGGAGTATTTTCCTATCCATGAAATATTGAAGGGAAATAAAAACCCGGAATTCATCACCCCCTCACTCCCACAAAGAGACCAGAATCTCAAACTCAGACTCGGCCTCTCGACACGTAACTGCTGTTGGACACGCTGAGCTGAGTCTCAGTTCTTTGAGAAATTACTGTCCCCCTATTTTTCCAGTGACAGTTCTTTTCAACACCATTTAAGATAGCCATGCACAATCCTCATGTTAAGCCCCCATCCTCCCACTCAGGGACACAAGGTCCTCTGGAGGCTGCAGAACACATACAGGGGTGCAGCTGTCCTCCTTGCTTTTGCATGGTGAGGATTTCTTACCATTCATTCCTGCCAAATTGTCACAAGTATGGGGTAACCTATATTCCCCAAACACAGGTTACCTGGAAACCACTGTACTTTAAGAGTTTTAGCAAGCCATTTCAGTTATGGACCTATAATAGTGGTAAATAAAGAGTCTGATTAAACGAGAAGGAATAGGCCTTTCCCTGTAACTCTATTGGTGTGACCTACGGGCCAACCTCTGCCTGTGGGTGAAGCTGAAAATGACAGGAGAGAGGTCCGCGTTATCTAGTAGTGGGTCAGTTGTGGCACGAAACCAGCATCAGAATAAGCACTAGGGTTGGAGTTTGAGCAAAGATTATCTGAAAGGAAGAAATTGCAGAGAGGAGCTCAAATAACAGTGTTCCGAGGCTGCAATTGCTCTCCAGCTAAGCCTGGGCTATGCCCAGCTCATTACCCACTTCCTGAGGCTGTCGCCTTGCAATCTTCTCTTCCACTCAGTAATGATGGGCCTTGGCATTTTGATACGCAGCCTTTACAAGTGCAAGCCATCAGTGCCCCCCTTGAAGAGAAATGGGAGAGGAAACTCAAGCAGATGGAACCAAGGCTTGCAAGGCTGTCCTCCTTCCCAGGTGCTCGGGCTGCCCGCACAGAGCTTGCTAAGCAGGAGATAGGCTGGACCTTCAGATGGGCACGCAGAGAGCAGAAAGGCTCATCCCTGTTTCACTGCATGGTCCCTTTACCCCTACGTGCAAAGATCATTGTGTCACTAGCTGGCTATGTCCGCTTGGCGTAGGAACACAGAGGAAAGCGCCAGTCCTCACTCAGCTTCCTTCAGCCTGCCTCCCCTAGGAATTTGTTGAGATCTAGGAATACGAGTCGTGTTATTGGTGGTGGAATTTCTTCTATTTGCCTCTGCTAAGAACAAAGAGAACAAACACGAAAGAGACTCTGATTAAGTTTAAAGTGTACAGATCTCTGGTCCAAACTTAACAACCATTGGATGGTAAAATAATTTTTCTGTGGCAGCTCATAGGATTCCCTGAACATCATTTATTCTTCTGGATATAGAAACCTTGTATTGCAACAAGTGCTTATGTAAAAAGCCCATGTATCCTTGATTGAAAGATCAACTTCTGGGATGGCTGAGATGGCTCAGTGGGTAAAGGTACTTGCCACCGAACTTGAGGACTTGGGTTCAATCCCTTAGGGCCCATATGGTAGAAAAGAAGAACTAACTTCTACAAGTTACCCACTGACTTCTATGGCCATGTGTTCCCCAACACACATAAAAAAAAATAAGCAAATAATAAAATACAATTTTTTAGAATTGGGAAAAAGAATGGAGAATCACTGTCTGTTTCATGGGTTCACATTCATAGATCCCATCAACCACATTCCAAAGTTCTTGAGAAAAAGATGGCGTCTTTACTAAAAGCACATGGACATATTTTTCTTACTGTTTTTCTCTAAGCCATGCAATGCAGCAACAGATGTCTTAGCAGCTGCACTGCCCTAGGTGTTAGAGTCATCCAAGGATGAATACAGAGTGTGGCACTGTGCCAAGGTCACTTGCATTGTTTTATAGAAGGACTTGATCATCTGTGGGCTCCAAGGTTTGCCAAGAGTCCTGAGGCCGGTGCCCCACTGAAATGGATTCTGTTCCCAAGAGTGCACGATTCTTACTCTGGCTCCTTCTCTCCTCCTTGAGAATCTTGCCTCTCTGGTTAAGTAGGTGATTTCTCCCCTGTTCCCTTTGACTTCTAAAGCCTATGATAAGTGGAAACACCATCACCTTACAGGGGAGAAAAACTGACTTTTGTGTTAAAGACTTTTGGGCTCATTTATCACTTTAGAAAGTTTATAGTATGCCAGTATTTGAGATTTTGTAGCTTCAAAATAATTCCATGGTTTCTCAGCTGGTCAAGTAAGGAATAGAGAGTCAGTAATTGCTAGAGAACTAATTGCAGTGGAGGCCATTCTTAAAAGGGATATGCTGTCGTGGAGCAAACCTGTAGAAGTTCAGGCTGGAGCAAGTATTGTGGGGAGTGGCCCTCTGCTAGTGTTCAGTGGTGAGGGTACAGCTGTTGTCGGCTAAGCCGTGCAGGATGCCACATCTGCAGGGGTCCACCTCAAGCTCAGTGCTCACCCAGTGTGCCACACTCAGAGGTCAGACAGCCAAAAGGGCATGATAGCAAATGGTGTTTCCTGCAAAACAGTTTATGAAATTAGGAGAACTGACATTCAGGAAAGTGAGTGCTTGGAGCAGTGTGTTGTGTTTTGCTGAAAACTGGCATGGTGAAGTAAAATGTCAGCATTAGCTCACAGAACTTAAAAGCTGTGCTCACCATTGCAAAGGGTCCATCAATGGAAGAAGGGAAAACATACATTCAGCAATCAAGAAATGTTACTCTTCGTAGTGAGTGATAAACAAGAAGGATCGAGTTAGATAGGAGCTTCCATTTTTTTTTTAAGGTATAGGGGTTATGTCTAGAAAGACCCTTCCACAGATCTTTGGTTTAAATTATCCAAAAGCCTTTCCCTCAAATTTAATCTCTAAGTAGGCTACAGAATAACTTAGTTTGAGAAAACACAATACATCTAAATTTAAACTTAGAGAATAAGAAAATAAGTATACTAGAAATATCCCTGGTACATAGTAAACCTTGACTGCTTTAGTGCCTTGTACACACATGTACACACGAACACATTGCCAAATGGGTTCATCTATTTTATCTTTATTGTCTGTATGCTATTTCCTATTTTCCCCTGGTTTTTGGAATGTGTCATATAAGTACATATAAAGCACATACAGACTATAGGATATTCTACATTGTTTACCTAATCTTTGTGGTACTGATATTTTCATGCGTAATACTTCCTGATTGAAACTTAAATTCATTGGGATTAAAGATTTTACTTTATAATCTTTATTTATGTTTAGATAGCAATTATATTAAACACTAGGGAAAAACCTTAAGGCAGTATAGTCTATACAAAGAGAATTGGGTGGGGCTTGATTAGGTGTTTTTGTTTTTGTTTTTTTTTAAGTCATTCGCTATGAAAGCTAAAATCTCACCAGGGAAGTAAATGTTCACTGGCAGATATACACAATCCATTCATGAAAGCTAAAACAATACTCAGAGGAATGACTGTGGACATGGTAAGACATGGTTGAAAATAGAAATGACCAGTTGATGATTCAGGGTGGGGCGGTGCTCTCTTTTGGATCCTCTCTGTCACCTGAGCATTCCATCTTTAACAGGTAGATTCCTAACAAACTCAGATTCATTCACCATTCAAAGAGTCTTGTTTTTCTACGAGAGAACTGAGTCCTAAATCAGCTGGCAGAATAGCTTAGTGGCGTGTATGTCGTTTTTACCCTTCAGGTCCTTTCACTGATGTTTGTTAGTGACTTTTCCCTCCTTTGCTCACGGTGAGTCACCCTCTGAGCTCCTAAGGGAATTCCTTCCACCTTTGGTCCTGAGTGGGAGAGATCACGTCAGAGCCAGGGTGGCCCAAGTGTGGAGAGCAGTCGCAGAGCCAAGGCATGAGTCACTCCGTCTGCCCTGACTTTGAAAGAAACTCCTGATTGGTCTTCTCTCAGGAGATTAAACAATCGGCAATTTTCATAATTTAAAAAGCCCATCCAGGCTGGTGTTCTGTAGTTCCATCTTCTCCACCACTGTGTCTTTGGCCTCCCTTTTCGCCCCCGCAAGCTATCCTGTTGGTGTGTAAGAAAAAGAGAGGGCACCGTCCTAATGTGTGACCCACTTATTGTAAGTTACCTGAGGCTGTTGAGATTGAGAACTGGAGTTTGTGACAGGCTAGTTCTGAGCTTCCTAGAAACGAACGTAATCAAGAGAGATTGTACAAGAAGGCCTTGATGGCCACAAGCATTCCTAAATACCAGGATTAGCATCTGGGTAATGCGATCCTGTAACCAATCTTATCTTTTTTTGTTGCTGCTGTCATCTTAATTAAAAACACATTTCACTATTAACTGTTCTGTTGGGAATTTCCCCCAGAGCCACATTAAGCTGTATGAAATGTGTGGTGGCTTAGGAGCACAACAGTGTTTGATCGTGGAGGTAGCATCAGAAAAGACATACCCACTCTTGGTTTTTTTGTTTTTTTTTTTTTTTTTTTTTAAGGAGAGTTTTACTTCACTTAGAAAACCCATGTTCAGTGAGACATACAGACACAAGGGCCGATTCTGTAGCTCACAAAGACAAGAGACCAGAGCCTTGCGTTCTCCCTTTCTGGTTACCTAGGAGTTTCAGGCAGATTGGAATACTGTATTCAGGCCTGGAATTCCGCTGAGGTCCCTGGCATGAGAAGGATGAGTGAATTAAAAGGCCATCAGGAGGAAGAGTTGACAAAGTTTATGGGGTTAAAAGCAGCACACATTTCAGCTTGAGACTGAGCGGACAGAGTAGGGATGTACTGTCCTGGATTATTCCCTATAGTGAAATAATTGTAACCAGACACACGGAGCAGTTACCACAGGCCTTCTGCCAGGACTGTGCATGAAAATAGCTTTGTTATGTCTACATACACACAGACAATACACTCTGTCCTCTAGCACTTTTCAAGTTCAAATTATATAGAAGCCAATTTTCCCTGGACTTGCCTGACTTGGTGCCTTAAGTAACAGTTTCAAACAGGACTTCCAAAGGTATCCATTAGGACTGGGAAAGCCCTGGTCAGCAGGCTCATTCACTTGGATTATCTTGAGGGTTAGCCAGTGTTTCCCTTGCCTTCCCGTAGAGGAGAAAACAGTACTGTGTTAAAGACTTGAGCTGCTGCAAAGACCAACTGAAGACAGAAAATTCTGACTCTATTTCATAGCTACATTTAACTGCACTTTTTATGTTTTTCACTGAAAATATATAATTCTTATTATTATTATAATATTTTCAGATAATAATGGTAGCAATTATCAAACCTATTTCTTGTATCACTGATAAATTCCCATTTCTAAGCAACTAAAACAGTAGGAAAGTCTTCATTACACACATCCAATATGTGTGGAAGGAGAAAGATACACTATTTGGAAAATTCTAGATGGCTTCAAAAAGAGTCTGGTCAAAGTAAGGGTAAGAGAGAGAGAGAGAAAGAGAAGGAGAGAGAGAGGGGGGGAGAACTAAGTACATTTCATTCAGGAAATATATTAGATGATATATCTTAATGAAAAGGAAGAAAAGCAGGCTAAGTTCTAGTTGCTTTGCTGGACTTAACCTGGTGCCATTTATAGAAATAAATATACTTTATTGTTTCCCATGGGATTCTGGAAATTCTAAGAAGCATAAAACCTACTAAGACAAGATGCCTTGCAATGAGAACTGTGGTAAATGCCTTGGGCAATTATTGACTGGATTTAGTGTGCCAACTTCCACAGCGGTTATCCTGATTATTTGTTAATCCTCAGAAAATGCCTACCACTGTGTTTATAAATGCTGTAAATGACTGACAGGTTACTCTTTAAAGTGAAAAGTAGTGAATATGGATTTCTTTGCCTTATAAATTGCATGCCTGCTCCTGTGTTTTTTGATACAGCAGGATACTAGCAATCGATATTAACCCTTACTCAGGTCTTAGGAAACCCACTAATGTCTTCATGAGTTTTTAGGAAATGTGCAAAATTTAGTATTTTAATTGACTTTCTTAGAAGGTTTTGTATTTTCCTCATTGCTAAAATATTCTTGTCCTTGGCAGTGCCTGTGGTTAATCTCTAAGGACTAAAAGTCTATTACTTCGTGCCATTGCTGTGACTTACTCAATTTCAGCAAAGCCTATAAAAAGTCATTCCTGTGATGGCCCATCCCCTAGCTTCATCAGGTATCACTGAAGACTCTGTCTTGAAACCCACTTACAATTCAACTCTGTTTCTACACCAGGTGTTCTTGGGATGAGGTATAACTTTTGTTCACTTGGGTTTTTTTAAGAATTTAATGCGTGAATACTGTATTTACATCATTTCTACCCCCCCCTTCCCTACCTTCAACTTCTCCTATGTTGCCACTCCCTCTTAAATTCATGACTTATTATTACTGTTAGATACAAATTATATACATATATAAGTGTGTGTGTGTGTGTGTGTGTGTGTGTGTGTGTAGCTAACTTTCTGAATCCATTTAGTGTTGCTCATATGTACATGTTTAGGGCTGACCCTTTGTGATTCCATAATCTTCCTGGTGAGATCAGCCCTGGAGAAGGCTGACTTCCTTTCTCTAGACATTCATTGCCTATAGCTCCTTTTCAGGGGTGCGACCTTGTGAAAATCCCCACATCCATGTTGGAATTTCAGCCAATCTCTTTTGAGATTTTTATGGGTACAGCTTCCCTGTCATGTCTTGAAGACAATGCTGAGCAGTAGGCATCCTGACCTTTGACTCTTAAAATCTGTTTTTCATCTCATCCATGATTTTCCATGAGTCTTAGGTGAATGGGTTTTGTTACAGATCACAAATCAAGAGGGATTTTGTTTGTTGGTTTAGAAAATTTTATTATTTTGTTTTGCATTTATTTGTTGGGGTTTTTTATTTTTTTTTGTTTTAATTAGATAATCGCATATCCCAAACCATCCTTGAATTCATTTTGTAGCCCAGGCTGGCCTCCATTTCACACTACCCCTGCTGCAATCCAAGAAGACAGGCATACATCACCACATGCAGATCTAGGCTGACTTTTTGAATCATATTTCCTATGTCTACACTGTTTTAATCTATAAATTTTACAAGGTTGTTTGTTTCATTCATTCTAAACAGAATAATTGTTCATGTGGACATTAGGGCGTAATTGTAGTAATTAGCTCACACCATGTGTGTCTTTTTTAATTCTCTTTTATAAAATTTTAATCATAGTACATTTTTATCAATGTGAGAGAGAAAAGGAAAAGGAAAATATAAATGAAAGATGGAAAAGCATGTCATTCATAGTGACATCAAAAAGTTAATTACATCATTTGTCATGCTGAAACTCCCTTACAATGTCCCAGAAGTCTATGAAGTCTGGAAGTGTCACTCCTGACCACTGAAGATCACAGCACAGATGGCACATCCCATATGTGAGACCAAAGATCCTTCTTACCATTGACCACACATGAGTGTGTATAGTACAACAAAGGGCAAGCAATAAAGCAAAGAAAAATGAGTCCCTCACTTCCACCAAGGGGCTGTTCTTGGCCAGTACTGAGCTGTATTCTTGATTACCAATCTCACTTAACCGCCCCCCCTCCAAGGCATCAGTCCAAAGCAGGTGTCATCATCCATATTTCAGATATAGAAAATGAGATTTAAAAATCCTCGGAGAGTAAGTGGTAGGTCTAGAAAATAAACCCAAAGTCACGTGACATTAAAGCTCACCACATCACTTTACCACTGTAAGCAAATTTATGACCTGGTTAACAAATGACTGTTACAGCTATAAGGGCTGTGAGTTTGGGGAAACGAGATAAAATTTTGAAGAAGTCTCCATAGAACAAGAGTGACTTGACATACACTTGAAAAGTTAGTGGACATGTGGCTCATGGTGCATATTTCAAAGCCCAAAAGTGATTTAGATCACTGAATTGCACATGAACCATCAATCACAATTATAAATCCCTATAGGCAAAAGAACCAGTGTGTTACACTGGCCTAGTAACTAGCAACTTAGTGGGAAATACTATGTGTACACAATGAGTGAGTGTTGACGGGGAGGGAGGGAGAGAGGTAGGGAGGAAGGCAGAAAGGAGGGGGCCCAGAGGGAAGGGGTGAGAAAGGCAAGAAGTCTTCCTGCTGCTGTTCAGAGGTGGGTGCAGGTGTCAGTTTCAGGGTGTGCAAATAGTAGACTACCATGCTATCAAGTTTTGTTGATTATATCAACAAATATTTGTTGAGTTATTCTTGCTACTATAATTTATTTTGGAAGACACTTTCACAAGTCTGAAATAGTAAAATATCTTACAAGTCATAGTTACAAATGTATAGCATCATCGTTTTGATGCCATTGAGCCCAGGCCTGTCACTGTGCAAAGAACTGGAGAACCTCTGAGTAAACATACATGATCCATGCGCATAGTGCAGGGTGAACACGTGTGTGTTTGGTTCTGAGCCTAGCTCCTGTATACCTATATTCCTATTAACAGAAAAAGATAATGATGCTTGGTATGGAGGGAAATAACTATGCCGAGCGTGGTGTGTTGATACAGGGTGATTGCAGATTAGATTATGATTAATGATAAAGCCATCAAAGAAATCATAGTATCCACGCTGTGACTCGAGTTAAAGGATAATCCAAACTCACTTTATCTTGGCCATTGTCTTAGTTAGGGTTTCTTTTTTTTTTTTTTTTGAAAAAAAAAAAAAAGAAATTCACGCCTCCTCCCAGCCTCCCATTTCCCTCCCCCTCCTCCCACCCTTCTTCCCTTCCCCCACTCCTCTCCCCCTCCCTCTCCAGTCCGAAGAGCAGTCAGGGTTCCCTGCCCTGTGGAAAGTCCAAGGTCCTCCCCCCTCCATCCAGGTCTAGGAAGGTGAACATCCATACTGGCTAGGCTCCCACAAAGCCAGAACATGAAGTAGGATCAAAACCCACTGCCATTGTCTTTGGCTTCTCATCAGCCCTCATTGTCCGCCATGTTCAAAGAGTTCGGTTTTATCCCATGATTTTTCAGTCACAGTCCAGCTGGCCTTGGTGAGCTCCCAATAGATCAGCCCCACTGTCTCAGTGGGTGGGTGCACCCCTCGTGGTCCTGACTTCCTTGCTCATGTTCTCCCTCCTTCTGCTCTTCATTGAAACCTTGGGAGCTCAGTCCGATGCTCAAGTGTGGGTCTCTGTCTCTATCTCCATCCATCGCCAGATGAAGGTTCTATTAGTTAGGGTTTCTATTGCTGTGAAGAGACACCATGACCTTGTCAACTCTTAGAAAGGAAAGCATTTCATTGGCACTGGCTTACAGTTTCAGAGGTTTAGTCCATTATTGTCATGATGGGAAACATGGAACACACTCGGTCATGGTTCTGGAAAAGGAGCTGAGAGTTCTGCATCTTGGTCCCAGAACAGCAGAAGCAACTGTACTGTGCATAGCTTGAGCATAATGTAAACCTCAAAGCCCTCCTCCACAGTGACATACTTCCTCCAAGGCCGTACCTCCTAATAGGGTCACTCTCTATGCACCAAGCATTCAAACACATGAGCCTATGAGGGTCTAATTACTATTGAAACCACCACAACTGTCTTCAGCTTTTATTGGATTATTTGATGGTCACACTAACTACAATTCACCTACTTCATCTGCTAGTACTTGCCATCATGGCTAAGACTTAAAGTAAAAAGCCAAATAGTGAAGGAAAAAGCCTTAAAAACAACCTGTTTGTCTGATTAAAAACAGGCTGATAATTCCTGGCATCATTTCAAAGATTGAAATTGTACATCAAGTTATACAACTGTACCAAAAGTCCGACGCATTTGTCCAGTGGGCATTCTAAATATCTACAATGTTCAGCATATAACTGGGAAATAAAGAAACAAAGGAAGAGACTGAGGAAGTTCTTAAGGCAAAGAGGGGTGCCCTCTTCAAAGCTCTGGGTGGACCTTCTTGCAGACTTCATGGGAAACCTTTACAAATCCCCGCAGAGAAGGTTGCCCACAGACAGCTTCCTGGAGAGAGTGCTGGATCCCTACTCCCCTCTCTGCCCTTAGGTGCCCTTGGAATGGGTATTTAATGGTCTCGCTTTCTATAGCAGATGTGTTCAATTTTATAATTTTCATTGTGTTAAAACTCTCAATTACATGGGATCCCAAACCTGAAATGTGAAATAACTGTTATCAGTTTGTCTGGGAATTGTATAACATTGGAAGGTTGCCCAGAGAATTTCTGGTCTGTTGGGAAGCATTTCACTGAGCGTGCTCCAGGAGAGCAATAACGGAATGGGAGCTGGTTAAGAACAAAGCTGTATTTGGGGGAAATATTGTTAAAGCTTGTTGTCCATTGTTGTGCATGTAAAATTGTGCATGCAAAGTTGTATTGATAAATGTTGGGATGCTGGGATGAAAACTTACATTGAAAAACAGTGCATAAGTCTTTGAAATGCAGAAGACTGGGACTTTGTTGTATATGAGTGTGTGCCTGCCTCTCTCTCTCCTCTCTCTCTCTCTCTCTCTCTCTCTGTGTGTGTGTGTGTGTTAATGAGAGTTTTAATTAAAATGTTTAATTAGCACATGCAGAATTAGATTTTATTTTGTTATTTTTCAAACATTTGTTTTTGTTAATTTACCTCCCTGCTTCTTCCCCTCCATCCGCATGAACAGCCCCTAAGATGTGTCTTTCCAACCACCCGTGGCCTCTTTTCTTGTCATGTGTCTTCCTGCCACCAGCCCCTTCCTCACTCTTGTTTCTTACTCATGGTCTTGCTTCTCATTTCATAACCTACACCTCCCGTCCGTCCCCCACACAACACCCATATAAACGTGCTAAGCTAGGATCACTTATGATACAGCACATAGGAATTTTGTCTATCTGAACAACCTCACATAATTGAATGCTTTCCAGCCTCATTGATTTTCCTAGCATTTTTCTTCACAGCCGAACAAAATTCTATTGTGTATATGTGCCACGTTTTCACTAGCATTCACATGTTGATAAGCACTGAAGCTGGTTCCGTTCTTTTTCTATTGTGAGTAAGGGAGCAGTAAGCATGGATGTGTACCTGTCTCTCAGGCAGGATAGTGTCCTTTGGGTATGTGCCCCTGAAGAGTTATCTAGAGTGTTCTAATTTTAATTACTCAAGAAGTCTCCTTACTGATTTCCGTATAAGCTGAGCTATACTAGTTTATACCAGCACTAGCCATGAAGAAGGGTTCTGCCTTCCCACACCCTCCCCACTGTGTTTGTTGGATTTCTTGCTGTTAGCCATTCTGACTGAGAGCAGATCAAATCTCCAAGTAGCTGTAATTTACATTCCTCCTATGGCTAGGGATGTTGAATACTTTTCAAGGTGTTTCCTTTGAGAGCCATCTGCTTGTTCCATTAATGTGTGTTTTGGTTGGGAGAGTGTTTGTTCTTTCGGTTCTGTGGGTTTTTTTTGTACTCTAGATGCTAACCTTCAGTCTGCTATATTACTGGCAAAGATGTTCACCCATTATATTGACTCACTGTTGGCCCTGCTGACAGTTTTCTGTGCTGAGTGTAAGCTTTTTAATTTCATGTAGTTCCATTTGTTCGCTCTTGGTGCTGTTTCCTGTGCTATTAGAGTTCCATTCAGAAAGTTCTTACCTTAACCTGTATCTTGTAGTGTAGCCTGTGTTTTCCTCTAGCTGTTTGAGTGTTTCAGGCTTCAAATATGTTTTTAGTACACTTTTGTTTCTGTACTGAATGGGAGATATGGATCTATTTTCATTTTTCTCAGGATGGATATTGACTTTTTCCT